>NC_050444.1:127879040-128193540 GCF_903995425.1 Onychomys torridus | reverse complement strand
GGACAATTTTGTGGAGCTGGTTTTCTCTCCCCCCCCCCCCCGCCTCCTTTACACATGTTCTGGGGGTTGAACTTACATTGTCAGGCATATATGCCAAGCACTCTTATGCTCTGAGCCATCTTGCTGGCTGACACAATTTTTCAAAGCTTGCAGATGGTGACCATTGTCTTAACACTACTTGCATGAATTTTTCAAGATTGGAGACTTTTATGGGACTCAAAATGTGAGTCGGAGCACAAGAGAGTAGTTCAGGTAGAAAGCGTGGCAGCGCAGAGCTAGGAAGTATGTCCATTGCTAACTGGTTGCTGGTATGTTCTGCTGTGTTCCCAGCTGGCTATAAGGACTAGATAGCCAAGAATGGTGTTGCAGACTCTTTTATGACAAAGAAACCAGTGCCTGAAGATAGGGCAAAGGAGAAGATGACTGATCACTCCTCCAATTGTCAGTTTAGAGTCATGAGATGAAAATCTGGGTCTCTGGTGTTCTATTCTGGGTTTTTCTTTTAATGTTAACTTCTTCATCGGTTCAAAATTAAGACCTATGTTCCGATATAGAGGCCATTTCTGGTACCAGTGGAATAA
Organism: Onychomys torridus; assembly: GCF_903995425.1. Lineage (NCBI taxonomy): Eukaryota > Metazoa > Chordata > Mammalia > Rodentia > Cricetidae > Onychomys > Onychomys torridus. The sequence goes on along the minus strand of NC_050444.1, from coordinate 128,192,959 downwards.
AATAGCTGACAGAGGTACAATCTTAGAAATGAAAATATATGGAGGTCAGGTGACTACATGCTACATCAGTGCTTTCTGCTGGGTTAGAAGCTCTATTGAGTATCTCTTTCTTTCTTCTTCCAAACTGTGAGCTGGATAAGAACAGGGAGGGATAATGTCTAAGTCTCTGGAATGATCTCACTCCCCAATCCAACATAATCTACCATATTTAAATATCAAAAAGTTTCAATATGTATTCAATGAATGGAAAGAATCATAAGTGCATGAGCCAATGTTCTGCCAGTCTATAAACAGGCCTAGGAAATTACTTACATGAGCAATATAACAGTGTTCCAGTCAGTGATGGACCATGTGATAAATCTATAGATTCTATCACCAGGGATTCCATAGATGACTTTGTTTGCATGAGTACACTTGACAATGCTTGCACCCTGGCAAAACCACCTAACAACACATTTATCAGTCCAGATCCTTCTTGTGAAGTGATAAATTGACCATGGTTTGAAAAATACAAGTATCTGTTAAATAGTGAACATACCCACAGTAATCAAGTGAAGGATACTTGATACTTACCCTTGTTTATAGACAAGGAAATAAAATCCAAGAAGGGTTTGATCTTGAGAAGCTCACTTGATGACTACAGTATAGAGTTGGATTCAAACTAGGTCTATTGCTGCCACAATGGCCCACAGCCAGGCTTTAAGGTCCCACAGTCTGAGTGACACTACAAGATCTATGAAAGGAACACTGTGCTTCTCATCTGCCTTTTCTTGTCCTGCTCACTTCCTTCCTTGTGCAATGGCATAAACATGCTGGTTCCAAAGATTGTTATGCAAGTAGCAAATAAACAGTTCCAGCTTGGGAAGGACACTGTGTCTTGTTGTGGCATATTACTTTAACTATGTAAAAATGTGTTTCATTTGTTTATGTAGCAAAATATTTGTTTAACTATATAGAGATGTATTACATTTATTTATGCTGCATTTGTTTAACAATGTAAAGATGTGTTGCTTTGCCTGCCTAAGACATTTGATTGGTCTAATAAATAGCTAGGCAGTAGAGAGATAGATGGGGCTGGCAGGCAGAGAGAATATATAGGAGGAGGAATCCAGGTGTGTGTGTGTGTGTGCATGTTCGTGAGAGAGAGAGAGGGAGGGAAGAGAGAAAAGAGAAGAGAACAAGGGAGAAAGAGGGAGATGCCTGGGGTTAGCCAGACAGGCAGCCACCAGCAAGCCAGGTATGAGAAGCAAGAAAGTAGGACATACAGAAGGAAAGAATGGTAAAAGGACATGAGGCAAAATGTAGATGAAGAGAAAGGGTTTAAAATAAGTTGTAAGAGCTAGTGGGACAAGCATAAGATAAGCCCAAGCAATCATAACTAATAATAAGTCTCTGTGTCATTACTTGGGAGCTGGTTGGTGACCCAAGAGAAAGCTGTATACAGTGCCTCCTTCCTGTTGTAATGGTGGCAGTCAGAGTAAGAGCAATGATTTCAATTCCCCTCCTTATGATTTCCATTTCATTTCTTCTAAGAGATAAAGAAAAAGTCAGCATAACAGACTGAACACCATGAGGCTGCATACTCCTGGGAGCCTTGACATTGACAAGCAGAGATGTATGGGGCATGCATGCAATTGTCCCCTAAACACAGCAGTTTTTCAGCATTACCAATGAGATGGATTGGATTAAGTATATTTGCACCAAAAGCAAAATAAATATTGCTTTATTTAATGCCACAAAAGGTTGGGATTCAATTGCCCTTGGCCTGAGGCACCTTCTAGCTCTATTGATTGGTCAGTGTCAGAATGCCAGACAATCTGCCATCAACAGCCCCTGCAAAGTGCTTAGTAAGAGGGATGTGCTCTGCTGTGCTACAGATAAATGCAGTGCACTTTATGCCAAATAAGAATAATCATAACATACCCACTCATCATCACACAAGATATTACAGCATTTTTCCTTCCATCTCTTCATAGATCACCATATCAGGAGACATTGTGGTCAGGATGGCTGTTCTGGTTAGTTTTATGCCAATTTGACATATTATAAAGTCATTTGAGAGGAGGGAACCTCAATTAAAAAAATGCCTCTACAAGATCAGGCTGTATGAAAGCCTGTGGAACATTTTCTTATTTAGTGATTGATGTGGGCAGTGCCGACCCTAGGCTGGTAGTCCTGGGTTCTTTAAGAAGGCAAGCTGAGCAAGCCATGGGTAGCAATTCAGTAAGCAGCACCCCTCTATGGCCTCTGCATCAGCTCTTGCCTCCAGGTTCCTGCCGTCTTTGAGTCTTTGTCCTGTCTTTCTTTGATGATGAACAGTGCTGTGGAAATGTAAGCCTAATAAACCCTTTACTCTTCAATTTGCAGTTTTGGTCATGGTTTTTCATTGCAGCAATAGAAATATGAACTAAGACAATGGTGAAGGCAGAGGAAGATGGGTAAGAACATGTCTTCAAAAATTAGAACAGTATAGGTTTGAGTCCTGGGTCTTCCACTAAGTAGCTTTGTGACTTAGCACAAATTCATATGTTTGTGAAAACACCTTTGAGAAGCTAGAAGAAGAGAGTTTGAATGTACTTCTATCCCACTCAGCCCTCTGTGCTAGCAGTCTCCACACAACTGATGTGCAGATGGCTAAGGGGTTTGTCCATAGTCCAACAAGGACAGGCAACAGAGGTTGGGATTGAACCCAGCCCACCAACTCCAAGCCAGATTCTCAGGCTTCATTTGACTTGTGTGAAGTAGTCTTGGGTGTCAGGGGAGATCCTAAAAGACTATCCCTTGGGTGAAAGGATGATGCTGAGTTAACAATCTTATTATAAGTGTATTTTTAAAATTCTTTGTGAATTTCACACACTGCATTTTGATCATATGCACCCTATTTCTCTTCCTAGCTCCTCTCCAGTACACCCCTACCTCCCTCTTCAACATTATGTCCTCTTTTTTTTTAACCTCCAATCATCTTATTTTTTAATGGGGAAACTAAGTTCCAAATAAGAGTCAAGCATGAAAGTATCTATATATGAATTGGTAAAAGGTGTCCCTTTCCTGGCTGGCAAAGTACCAACTGAAGTCTCTTCTAGATGGATAGTGCATAAAAATGGTGACACTCTAGTAAGACTTTGAGCTGGGAATAGAGTTTCAGACTCCCAAACAGGAACCTTGGTGTAGTGTTGGGGTCCACAAAGGTTTCCTAGTGAGATCTGAGCTTGCTTTACTCAGTAGAGCTGTGTAAAGGAATGGATTGACCACATGCATGGTTACTAGGTATTTGGAAGGTTCTGCACTTGGCTGGGCTAGGGGGAGGTCTTTTGCTCCACCCCTTGACATTTCTATAAATAGCCCTTTAGAAGAGACAGAAGGGGCTGGTGGGTTTTGACCCAGGTCCTCCCAAGGTTATCTTGTGTTTCTATCGGCTCTCTCCTCTATTTTTCTTTTCTTTTCTTTTTTTTTGGGGGGGGGGTTGAGACAGGGTTTCTCCATATGGTTTTGGTGCCTGTCCTGGATCTCACTCTGTAGCCCAGGCTGGCCTCAAACTCATAGAGATCTGCTTGGCTCTGCCTCCCGAGTGCTGGGATTAAAGGCATGTGCTACTGCTGCCTGGCTTTCCTCTATATTTCTATTTAAATATTTCTCACTTCTCCCTACTCAAGAGTACCCTGGGAAGAAAAGTGGGGGTGAGCCCCCTACAGTGCAGTGTACACACTGTATAGTCCTCACCCTCCATTGGTTAGTAGCAAAACCAGAACTCTGACTTTTTTGTGTATGAATTGCATCAAGGCCTTCATTCCTTCACAGTGACCTTTGATTTGGGAGAAGGAGCTGCCCAGATCTAGAAAAAGAATCCCTTCCAACCCCAAGCTTTCAGGGGCTCTTTCTCCTACCAGTTTTTCCTAGTAGACAAGGAAAAGCTTTGATGGTGGTCATTGTAGAATGCTCTCCTCCAGGCATAACAGCAATTATTATCATCAGAGTAGTTGTGACTGCTTGCAAGAGACCTTAGGATTGGACATGTTGGTGTTGCCTCATAGAAAGAGGTCATTGGAACCTCACCTAAGATTTCAGTCACTCCTCCCTGAACCTCCCTGCTAGTTATATGTAGTTCTGTTCCCACTGCATGTGATCTCCTGGTCTCAGGAGGTGTTAGAGTACAGAGTGTAGAAGGTTACCCAAGCAGAAGATTCTATCTACACAGCTATGAGGAAGTCATTATCTATGATTGGGTGAGAATTCTTGGTGGTTCTGCTGTTTGGTTGGCCAAGATTAACTTTGATGAATTGTTACATTGATTGGTCCTTGGTGCCTTATTGGTGGAATGGACTCTGTTTACATCTCATCAGGAAAAGCTCATGCTTCAAAAACATAACTTCTCTCCTGTGCACAACATGGCTTCAGAGGGCTCTTCTCCCTCTCTCTGGTCTCCTGCTTGGAAGTGGAACACACTAGGCTCCAGGATTTCCCAGCATTGCAACTTAACACACCCCAGAGCTAGTCACCACCTAGAAGAACTCAAAATCTGATCAAATCCTATCCATACACTCAGAGAAAGGGGGGGGGGGCGAGGTCAAGAGTGAAGAAGGGATTTGCCAAGGTCATGGGCTGTGTATTAGTAGGATTGAACGTTCATTTCAGAATCAAGAAGATATTTTTTCTCTCCATAAGAGCATTGAATGATAAAGGGTTTGTTCTTTTTTGAAAGACCTGAAGGGTGACATTTTCTCAAGGAGCTCACTGGCCTTGAAGCTAGGAATTGGGTGTTGCAATTTCTTAGGTGGAAGGGGGGCAGAAGTAACACAGTAAGGAAGAAGTCCTTCACATCTTTCCCATGTGGGGAATGACAAGTTCCTTATCTACCTGTTCTAAGGACCCTGAATCCAAATATGGGCACAGAAGCCATGCTGCCTAGGAAAATATCCTCTTATCTGTCTAATATTTTTGTGACTAAACTTTTCCTGGGCAGGAAAGTGAAGTCTTTTCTTTCTCAGAGGGTTGCTGTGAGGACCAAATTGTATTGTCCATGTGAGATAATGAGGACACTGCCTAGTTTGAGATATGTGTTACACACCTGTTAGCTGTTTTCATGGCCTGATGTTTAGGGTGCTCCATAGTTTGGTCTTCACTTCTCATCCCATGCCACCAATTTGTACACCATGCAAGGAAAGCATAGTCAAGGCTTATAAGCTAATTGCAGAAAAGAGGTCCTCCACACAAAGGCTGGTAAAATTCACATGGTATCTCAAGGTTTAATAAGCCTGGGCTGCTCCTGAGCCTCTACTGTCCTCTTAGTTGGTGCTTATGCATGGTACATAAACTGCCAGGTGTATGAAGGTCACAGCCTTGAAAATATGTACAGCCCACACTTCATTCTCCAAGAGTCTCTATTCACTTAAGGCTCCAGAAGCAAGGATCTAAGCTGTGGGCCTCTAGCAAGCACTCTGAATTTGATTCCTTGATCTCTAGCAAATACCAGGGACCATGAGCAGGAGACTTAACTTCTCTATGTGTGTCAGCTTCCTTCTCTCCAATGTGATGAGGGCATGAGGTTCTACCTTCTTGATTTAAGGTAGTTATTGGGTAGTATACCTCTCCACACACCCTTGCTACTCTTACCTGTGAGAGGGGATGGACTTTTCTGATTGGCCAACTCAAGGAACTGAGCCTGTTGGGCCTAGAAACCTCAGGAATTTTTTAGGTTCTGTTTTGCTGTTTCGTGTCTCATGTTTCTTTTGTTTTGTGTGGTTCTAGGTACTTAATCTAGGAATGGTAGGCTAGTGCTCTACCCATGGAGCACCACCCTCAGGCCTCAACATGCTGATTTTTGGAAGTTTGGGGATGTCAATATGGAGCCCTGTAGGAAAGCTCCATTCTGGTCTGCTCTTGGTCACATGTTATGCTTCTGGAAGCTTACTTTCTCCTCTAATTGTGGCTGATGGGATGTTGAATTGGGGAGTAAATCAAATAGAGCCAATTTGGGCCATACATGGCAGACCATGTCTTTCAAATTCTGCCTTCATCAACAACGGAGCTAATATTTTTACCTCTCTGACTTTCTGATTCCTGAATTCCCTATAAATTAAGCAGTAGAATGAGAATGAGAGCAGGAGTGTGTTAATTATCATCCTTTTACCTTCAGTGGAGGGATACACACAAGACACTGACAGAAATGTCAGGCAGCTTGTGTTCGTCTAACGCTTTGTATTCTATCAACATTGTTCACTATTATTCCTTCAGAACACATTACCATTTTCTTCCTCGGGCCAACTTTCACTCATCATTCAAGACTCATCTCACACAGGATATCCTGTAGGATGTCTTCCCTGACTGATCCAGTTCCTACATTCCCAAGGAGTTAGAATGCCTTCCTCTCAGCCCAGAATGAGGCCAAGCCTACCTCGCGTCCTTATTGCTTGGTATCATGGATGTACATGGTGAAGGAAGGAAGGAAGAAGGAAGGAAGGAAGGAAGCAAGGAAGGAAGGAAGAGAGGGAAGAGAAAGAGGGAGGGGGGATAGATGCAAAGGAGGGGGAAGGCAGAGGGTAAACATAAGAAGAGGAAAGAATAAAAGTAGCAGAAAGCCTTCTTCCGCAGAAGCAGAATGCCAGAAAAGGCCAGATCTCAGCAAGAATGGGCAGCTGTATGCTCTTGGGAAGAGCCCAGAAGGAAGAGAAGATACAGGAGGGGTAAAGTTGCCAGTGGGTGAGGAACATGGAAGGATGCTCAGTGACATTGTACAGGCCTCAAGTCCAAGCTAAACAGCTCAGATGCCTTCTAATGACCAGTGGGCACCACAGAAAGATTTTACAGTGGGAACCAGTACTGGGTGAGTAGTGGTTGAGGAACTAAGACCAGAAATGATGGTGTTCCTGACTTTAGTCCACTGTTTTGCTCCTGTAGACTCCTAAGCCACTAATTCTTAGTATCTACTGCCCCAGAAACCTGTCTTTACTGTAGAATCAGTTATTGAAACCAGCTTGCTATCAACTCAAACTTTGAAATGTGATTCGGCTACTTGCAGGACAGAGAGGGGAGCTGCCTCCACAGACATCTAGCCATCTGGCATTTTCCGAGGAACCTGGCTGGGAGGCTTATTTGAATAATTGGTTTTGGCAGTGTGCACTTGTGGGTTAGACACCCAATTACACCAAGGGCCCAAGTGTCCTTTCAGCCTCCATAAAAATATCACTCAGGTTACATAGAGCAGGAGAGTCTCTAGGAGGTGAGGATCTGTCTGGCCTTGGCTGTTGTTCCAGCTGCATCTGAAGTATGTGGCTCTTACGACCTTCAGAGAATTACTTACTTTCTCTATAACTTGATTTCTTTACCTAAGGAAGGAGCATAACTCCCCTGCCTCTGCCACACACTTCTCAAAAGGCTCTATGTAAAGATGGGGGAGTTACAACTCAGCCAAATAAGTGCAACAGGAAGGATTTAGGTAAAGATTGAGGGAAAGGTTCAGATAGTCAAATGCATTTGGGCTGTGTCATGAGTGTGGTCCCTAGAATGAGATTTGTGACCCTTCCCAGCCTTATTCCACCAATTAGATCAGTATGCTAGAGGGAGCTGACTGTTTTCCTCATCCTGGTTTCCTCATCTGTCAATAGGAAATAATGGTGCAATTGTGCTAATGGTTAAATGAAACAATAAATGCAAAATGTAGTGCCAGGTCCAGAAGAAGTAATACATGTTAGCTATCATCATTATCGCCATTATCATCATCATTCAGTCTTGGATACCATGCCTCAAAGACAGACAATGGCAAACATCTGGAATATGGTTTTAGGACAGTTCTCTTGGGAACACTGATAGAAGTGACCTTTTGTGCTTCATTGCCCTTCTCTGCTTAAAACGGAGCTGTCACACCAATCCCCCCACAGGGCTTTGGTTAGAACTTCAGGACATATTACATGGGGCGCACAGTAAGTTTATGCTTCTCCTCTTCTCATACCAACTCCTGGTTTCTTATTGGCAAAGGCCGAGGCTGGTTAATGTCTTCTGCTTTCTCAAGTACCAGCAAGTCCTCAACAAACCTAGCTGAAATTAGATTTACTAGACTGAAGCATCTGTGCCACAATAGGATTACAGGGGCTGAGAGACATACTGACCCCAAGCCCTTCTGGCTCTGATAGCATCTGCTTCTACCCCAGGGTCTGCAGTACCGGGGCCATATAGCAGATCAGTTCTGCACCACCCAGAGAGTCCTGTTCCACCCTGACCTCCAGACTCCTAAGAAGCACTGAGGTCTTCAGAAGATGAGAAATTTCACAGCCTCCTGCTATCTTCTGGGTAACTGCGTATTTTATGATGACTAATAGGCAATTACTATGGTAATATTGCAATTCAGCATGTGTGAGGTTTGGGAAATGAGAAATTATGGGTAACTACTTTGGACTCATTTCTATGGTAACAAAAAGTAATTGTCATTAAATACCAGTTATACTGAGGCTGTACCTGGTAATTATAGATTTTTATGCCCAGAAACATAAATAAAACCAATAAATTTATTCCAAGGTCTATGACTGTTTACTTATACGTGGCTCTATGGAATACACAATGACAAACACCTAATTAAGAAATGCAAACCCAACACAGAATTTCATATCGTCATATGGAGATGGAAGGTCTGTTTTTCATAGGCAATGCTATGGAAATACAGTGGGGTGAAGGGGTGGGTAGGGCTGCCTTCTCTGCAGAGGAAACAACAAGAATGGAGGTTGTGGCAAAGAGAGTGTGCCAGTCCCTCAGTCTGCATGCAAAGCCTTGTGTTCTGAAACTCATTGAGAATTGCTTACTGATTCTAAACAGATCTGCCTATCGCCCCCACTTTGATGGCCTGATAGCTAGGCTTTGAGCTTTTTGGCTCTGAGATGCTGGAAGTTGCAATATCTATCCCTCAAGGTATGAGTTGCCAGATACCCTTGGAACTATTCGAAAACATCCACATTGCACAATCGGTAGTCATGCTATTTTTCCTTTTGTTTTTAAAAATGTGGTAAAGTACAATATAACATAACTTCTACCATATTAACCATTGTAAATGTGTGGCTCACTGGCATTAAACACCCGCAATGTCTTGCTACCAGCACTATCCCTGAAAGCTAGGCCTGTTAACCCACTACACAGTGACTATTTCTTCTCCCTTTCCCAAAGCTGCACAACCATCATAGTGCTTTCTGTTTGTGACTGGAGTGACTACTTGAAGTACCTCATGTAAGTAGAATCCAACAGTATTTGTCTTCTTGTGGCTGGTTTATTCCACTCAGCACCACTATTCTACAGGTTCATTCATGGGGTGCCCATGCTTCTCCTGATAGAGCCTCCCCCCAGGACATCTACCAGACGACGAAAGTTGCCTGTTACTCCATTTAGTTCCTCCAAGGAGGCCAGAGGAAATTTGAGGCTTGGAGTGAAATTTGTGTTGTCCCAAGACAATAAACCCTGGAGGCTAAGGAAAGAAAACTGCCTCCATCTAAGGCTGATAAAAAAGTTAGAGCCCAGAGACTCTGAATGCAAGCCTGGAACCTTGCCAGTGGCCCTTCACCTTCTTAGACTGTTTCCCCTTTTTCCCTAATAGACATAGTAAAAACTGATTTTCCTTTCTCAAACCATCGCACTGATCCAGTACAGTATTTAGGTGCTTTTAAGAGCACTGGGCTCTACGAGATAACAAAGTGGTGCCCGAGAATCCAGTCTGTTCGTCCTGACATCCGCTCATCCTTTCAAATCAGAAGAGTATTCATGTCATAACAGTATGTGATTAAACAGTTGGGGTTGGAGGCTGACAGCATCTGGCTGTAGTTACTCTCTTCTGGGGATATGAGCTTTGTGTCACAGCACAATCGCTGCATACCGCTGCTTAGTTTATTTGTTCATCCAGGAAACAAAGATAAAGGGCCCATTCTGTGTCAGCCACAATGGCAGGCCTGACAGGGAACAAGGCAGACAAAGTCACACATATACACATGATTACAAATCAGGCCAGGATGATGCAAGGTGCTGTGAAGGAGTGCACTGGGGAGCCCACTGTCTGCTACAGGTGCCAGGAAGGCCTTCCCATGGATTAGCTTGAGACCTGACATCTGCAGGGGGAAAAGGGAAGTGGAATTGTAGTGTTATGAGCAAGACAGAGTGCATACTTGTCCTACATCTTTATTATACACAGTAAGGGTTATGTACTGTGGTATCATATGATATAACAAGTGAAGAAACTGCTGTGGAATATACTGTGGTTGCTGCATATTGTGAAAAGAACTTTAATATAGGCCATATATACTCTTAGCACAGCCACAGTATGGTACCACACACAGTAATCTAGTGAGTAGACTGCTGCTCTTTAACATAATGAATATTCCCAGAATAGTGTAACAGCCATCTGCTGCTATTATGTTCTAGGGTAAAGTGTGTGCATATCTCCCCTGCCTCTCTTTCTCTCTCTCTCATGTAATCCAAGCTGCCCTCAGACTCACTGTGTAGCCAAGGATGACCTTGAATTTCTGACCTTCCAGACTCCACCTCCTGAGATCTAGGATTATAGGCATGTGCCACCATGTCTGGTTTTATGTGGTATTGGACACTGAACCCAGAGATCTGTGAATACTAGGCAATCAATCTACCAAGTGAGCCATACACCCAGGTTACATTAACCTTCTTTACCTGACTATCAGTACTATACCTGACTATAGTATAGGTGTTGGTTTATTAAATATATAGGCTGAGCTGATAGAACTGGGAAATTGACTGTGTTTTTTCCCCTATATTGGATCACATGCTTCCTTAATGTGGAGAAAATAGGGTGGGAGTGGGAAGAGGGAGAAGAAATAGATTTTTATTTAGAACTTACAATGTGCTCAGTATTCTACCTTAAGTGTATTGTCTTCTGAAGATCTCATAATCTTTCATTTTCTACTGACAAGTGATGATAGATAGATAGATAGATAGATAGATAGATAGATAGATAGACAGACAGGGAACTTAGTGAAGCTGTTTCAGTTACCCCAAGTCCTGGCACACATAGACAGTGGATCAGAAGTTGATGTCACACCTGACTAACACCAAAGCCCATGTTTATCACTCACTGACATTCATAACTCTAAGGATTCAACACCCCTCCACACTGCAGGGAAGTGGCCTGTGATCTCCCTTCCTATCCCCACGAGGTGCCGCAGAGCAGATCTGTCTTGCTCTAGCCTCAGAGTAGGCCAGGCCCAGCCCTGGATGTACCAGGGTAGACATCAGGGAGGACAGGCTTTTATCTATGTCTGTCTGTCACTGGCCATAGACTTGGGGTGAATTCTTTAGCTTCTCAGGGCATTGTTCCTCTAGAGGGAGATGCTGAGAGAACAAAAGTCAAAAGGGCAAGGAGAGGGAAGCAGAGACATGGCTGCCTGTGTTCTGACCTATGTCTTGTGATCTCATCAGCATCCTTTGCTTGTGGCCCGAGAGTTCTAAGGGCCAGCCTCCTTCCTTCCTTCCTCCTTTCCTTCCCTCCATCATAACCATCCCTCTTAAATGAAATAGGTGTGAGGGCTTGACAGACCATTGAGTCAGCAAGCAGACTTCTTGGGATGGCATTTCCTAAAATGTTTCATAAACCCGACACAGGAGGTGGGATGTATGGACCGTGGCACTTACCTTTTAGGAACATTGAGGTCTATGTTTCTCTCTTGGGACTGCTTGTATTCATGACCATATGCAACATTCTGAAAAGTCTTCTTGTGAAAGCTATGCTGAACTTCACTTAGTTCAGCATTTCCCAAACTTATTTGAACTCCAGATTATCTGTCCTGCTATACATCTCAGAGAGCCATGGTAAACTCAAGAAATACGGCTGCAGAGAGAGCCTGAGAGGAGGAATTGGTATGGGAGAAACCGGCATGGGGACATCAAAAGCACCTTGAAACTAGGCATTCTGAGTCTTTATTACTATCTTTCCTACACTTCAATGCTGTAGAAATGAATTCTCATGATTGATAGGCTACTTCTGGCTACTCAGATCTGTCTTAATAACAGGATTAATGCTGTGGTTAGAGACTTTTTGCAACTCTCATAATGAGAAAGAATCATATTTTCTTACTGGGAGAATGTTGGGAGTTGAAACTTCACCATGAAATCATTTCTGAGGGTTGGAGCTACCTGCCCCCAGTCACAAAGTCTGAACCTTGAAGATGTATAGAAAACTTCTAATTCCCCTTCTTATTTCCTGGCCATATGAAGTAGAGAGAAAGGAGCCATGTTGACCAAGGTCATAGACCTATTTCCAGCTAGCCCTTCTCTGGACAGCAGATGATGACATAAATAAGCATGTGGAGTGGCAGAATTGACCTCTCTCTGACCACTGTAGCTCTTGTAATTAAACAGAAATGTTAACATAAATCAAATGGTCTTTCTACCACTATTATCACTAACCACACATTCTGTCTGGGGAAGGTAGAATGGGATTACTCTTGAGCCTGCAACAAGCCATAAAACCTGCAGATGCTAATGAGCCATCACTCTAGCCAATTAAGAGAAAAAGCAAAATTGACTTTAATGAAGGCTTCATGCATCCCATGGGTCTCTCTTAGACCCAGGGGTGCCAGAGAGCCCCTATGGACCTAATTTCCATGGTTTTAGAGGGTAGTAAAGTGGTCTTCTGTAAAATCTTTCTAGCTGGTTGTAGGGAGAACTTACATCTGAACTCAATCAAGGGCCTTGGAAGTCTCATCTATTTTCTTTTGTCTTCATCAAAGCCATTCCTTTCATTCACTTACATTCATCACTTTCTGAGTATCTATTATTTGCTAATTCCTGCTGCTAGATAGTAAGGATGCAAAGGCTGCCCTGTCTTCTGGTGACCTAAAGTTCAATGGGAGTTACAAATACCCTTCAAAGCTATAGTAATTAATTCCCATGACTGAGTGACTTCCTGTTCCTTTTTAGATAACCAGGCCTGTGAGAAGCAGAAGGGAGTTGCCACTTTTTGGGGGTATTTAGGGAAATGATTTCTAGAAGATAGACATGAGCTGAGTTGCCAAGAGAGTTAACAGGCAAATAAGGGATGAGATGATTCTACAAAGAGGGCCCGGTCATAAAAGAAAAGTAGCAGGAGCCAACATGCTTGTCTATGGCAACAGGCTTTGCTTGGAGAAGTCAGAGAAACATCTCTAGGAGAAAAGAGAGTGGGCAGACTAAAGTCAGGACAGACACAGGCACTAGGTTACACAAAGCCTTGCATGCAAAGCTTGGGGAGGTTGGTGTTGTCTTGAAGGTTATGGGCCTGATCAAATATAAAGTAATATCATTTGGGCAGTGAAGTTAGACAGTCAATTATCTACTGCTATGTGGCTTTGGGCAAGTCAGTTTCCTCAGCTGTGAAATAAGGGTAATAAGACTATCTATCTCTGAGAACTCAGTGTTCTTTTGGCAAATGATCCCCTGGGCAGTGGAATTTTAGGCTGTAAATGATGGTTCTACAACAGGAGAAAGAACATTCAAGATATGGCACATGAGCAGGAGTGAGGCATCCAAAGAGAAGTACTGTCCACATGATCTGGGCTGCTATTCTCCTTCATTAATGATCTTCCAGGAGGAACACACTAACAGATCAGGGAACATTATAACCATCATCTGAGATTCTGCAAAACACATTCCTCCTCATCATTTCTTCTGACACAACTGCCCTTCTGGGGAATTATTGTCTCTTATATAAGAGAAATTGAGCATCAAAGAGGAAAAGTAAATCCCTCAAGATCATGGAGGAAGTAGGTGCTAAAATTAATATTAGTTCTCCTGGTTCTTAATTATCAGTCTGTTCGGAAAACTCCAGCAAGTGACTTTGCATTGTCTATAAATGGCCAAGGACATTAGCTGCACTCAGGAGGTTGAGTAAAATGTTCTCTAATCTTTAAATTTCCTCTAATAATTCCTCTAATGGTTAGTCTATGAGTTCTTTCTCAAGTTTATTGCCTGGCTTCTTCTTGTTTTCATACCCCCATCCTGTCACTTCCTGCTTCTGAGCATTGTCCCCAGTACCTCACCTGTAGTTGCCCAGGTAGACTCCATCAGGGTTGAGCATTGGTGCAATCTTGAAGACCAAGTGTTCTCGCAGGACACGGGCAATTGGATGCTGACTTACAAGGAAGTCAATGATCCCTAGGGAGAGAGACATGCCTGGATTAGCCTCAAAGTGTTTCGAAAGGAGAGGGCACATTTTCCTTAGTCCATAAAATGACAAGAGGGCCAGTGACTTTTGGCCTCTGTCATCAGCTACTGTCATATATAATTATGGATATTTGGATATATGACTAGGCATTTCCCAATGGATTGTCCAAATATATGCTTGTTTCTAAGAGAAGGTAGCTCAAAGCACAGCATTAAGGCCTAAAGATAAGAGGGGAAAAGCACTTCATGCAGATGGAGCAGAGGGTTTCCAAGCATTTGAGCTGGACTTTGGTGGTCCTGGATGGCAGCAATAAATTAAAGAGGGTGCCCTCATCACATAATCATAGGGACCTTCCTGAAGTATCCTCTAGTATCCTTCTGGTGAGGCTCTGCATCTATTCACATGAAAGAGTTTAGGGGACATAAACTGGCCTCAGCCCTGCCCCTCTCTTCTGTTCCATGTGTCTATTTCTTCACTGGAGACCTGAACATATAGTCAAAATACTACTCTAACATTTCATGAAATTGGTGTATGCCATAAAGTGATAGGAGAGTCTCCCAAATGCAGAGGGGACTTGTTTCTCACTAGAAGAGGGGAAGCCTCTAAACTGGGCCCTTACAGGTCTTGATAGACAGGCATGAGGAAGACAGCAGGGTAACTAAGAACAATTCATGTGCCCAGAAGCAGAAACTTAGCTCTTGGAATGATAAATCACTTCAGAGTTCATTCCAAAGCTGCTGTGACCAGCAAGGGACATTTTGGGCTTTTCATTATGCCAGGCTGAGAATCCATGGACAGCCCAGGGCCAGTTGGACATCATTTACTTCTCGGCTGACGTGGCAGTGGACCAGATGCCCTAATTTATTTGTTGGTCCTCATATTAGAGTTGCAGTTTGCCAATAAACAGGCAGGGTAATGATGCCAGGCGCCCTTGTTAGGGGCTAATAATTGCTTAATCTGCCCGCTAATTGACCCTGGCTCCCTGGGCAGCTCTCCATCAAGGAGCCAGCCAGCACTCAGGGCTGGGCCATGCTGCCTCAGAGAATGGCTTCTGGAAATGGAGGCGCTCACCTCCTTCACAGATGAGCAGATTAATTGGGCTGCCAATTAGGCACCTAATAAAAGAATGAGGAAAAACAAAGCCAGACAGACCATAGCTATCCAGAGCTCACTTTCCCAGGTGGATTTGGGGCAATGAGAGGGTAAATTTTAGACTTATCACTTAGCTTGAAGTCAGCGTTAACTGAACAAGAACTCTTCCCACCTGCCCGTCTTTCTATCCCCATCCCACCTCCCCACACGCTAGGGGTCAATCTCAGGTCCTTGTGATTGCAAGGCAAGCAATGTATTGCCCAACCTGTCTTCCCAGCCCCTGACTTGTCTTCTTATAAGAGCAGAAAGAGTCATTAGATCTCTCTCTCTCTCTCTCTCTCTCTCTCTCTCTCTCTCTCTCTCTCTCTGTTTATGGCTTTGTAGGAAGGTTTATAGAAGAGGGACTTAGCTAAGGTGCCCAGAGGTTTAATGAGGCAAAGAAGGGCTGAGGAAGTTCTGGGTAGAGGGCCAGCCACCTCAGGAAGGTACGGTAACAGGAAGTGAAGCATAGTGAGAAGGAACTTATTAGATGGCAAGCTTGAAGAGGCAATGCCATGCCTGTGCATAGTCAAAAGCATTTGCATGGATGGAGAGAGCAGAGGGATCCAGGAAGCAGGAAAGACCTGGGGATTTATATTTGAATCTTGATTTATTATTGGCTGAAAGTGTTGAGAGCTTGCTCTGGCCAGTTTTCTCATTACAATGGAAGCATGATACCTAATCTGTTCAGAGAGGTGGGAATAGCCTCCATCTTGCTGGGAGACACCAATAACCCCCATGACACCAGTCTTTGGTATAGCCTGATTTTGTCATGTCCTTTTCTTTAACCATGTATCTTCAAGACTGGAGTGAACAGGACAACAGAAAGGGGAGGAAGAGAGGGAAAGTAGCTGAAGATCTAAGATCAAAGTTAGGTGCAGAGATTCCTGCCTGATGCCAATCTCCAGTTGACCAGGATGAGCTTTGCCAGACCAACCTTATATTCAATCAAACCTTATCTTCATTGTCCTTATTTCTTCTAGAATGCCTGGCTCAGGACTGGGCCCACAGCAGGTGCTTAAGAAGTGCTATTGATGGGGCTGGAGAGGTGGCTCAGCCATTAAGGGCACATATTGCTCTTGCAGAAGAGCCAAGTTTGGTTCCCAGCACCCACATTGGGTGACTCATACCCTGCCTGCAATTCTAAAGCTAGGGGGTATTTGATGCCCCTGGCTTCCATGGGTACCTTCACTCATGTGCACATGCCCACACAGATACACACAAGCACATAGAATTTTAATTAATAAAACTAAATATTTTTCAAGAAAGAGAGAGAAGAAATGCTTATTGATGGATCATCCTTGACAAAGCCTGAGGTTAGTTGAACTGACAGCCACTCACCCTGCAAACTGGGCATTCTAAGACAAATACAATGTTCTTACAGTGGACTCATGCACAATAAGACAGTGAGTGCACACTTACTAGCCAAGGCCCTAATGAGAGCTGCACAGTCATTAGAACCCACACAACGCTATTAACTCAACCAAAGCTGGTAGGGGCAGAGGTGAGGAAGGGTCTTGGGGAAAAGGCCAGCAAGATGAAAGGTATCGAGAAGGTAACCAGGCAGAGGAATGCTTACACCAAGTCTCAGTGGCAAGAAAGAAGATGGCCTCCTTGGCAGTACACAGTTCTTCATTACAGGCTTAACTTCGGGGCTTAACGTACAGTTGGAAACTGTAGTCTCCAGGTTTTCTTCCTTCTTAGGAATCATTCACTTTTTGTGTGGCCTTACTCTCTCTACTCCCC
Source organism: Onychomys torridus (assembly GCF_903995425.1). Classification (NCBI taxonomy): domain Eukaryota; kingdom Metazoa; phylum Chordata; class Mammalia; order Rodentia; family Cricetidae; genus Onychomys; species Onychomys torridus. The sequence continues at coordinate 128,175,945 of NC_050444.1, read as the reverse complement.
AGTTTCCTCAGAAGTTAAAAACAAGAGAGTGATCATTACTAGGAGTACTACAAAGCCTGTGAGTTGATACAAACCTAGTGTCTTGCACATGGAGTAAGCATGTACACATGTTGTTTTAATCATGGCTTTCAATAATTTATTCATAGGTGGTGGGAAGGGAGGAGAAATGTGAAGGACAAATAGGAGAAGCAAGCCCTTCTTTGCTGAGCCTGTGAGTTTCAGGGATCAAGGTTTGTGTGTGCTGTGTCTGCCTTCCTTCAGTTTGAAGGCTCCAGGAAAGGAAGACTTATCTGTTTGCTTCTATCATATCTCAGGGCCTTGGTGCCTGGAACAGCAATAGTATTTAAAAGATGAATATGAAATGATTGAAGTCAGAGCCTCAATAGCGACTGCATACTTAGTATTTGGACTGATTTGCAGTGCTTCTGGCTCCATTTTACAGGCAGGGAAACAAAGTCAGAGTGTGACATCACTTATGGGGGCCTAGATAGGATCTAGACCTAGTTCTGCTGGCCTCCAAGCAATGTTTTTTTTCTGTTCAGGCAAGATGGAAAGAATTAGAAGACTGCTCACATGTATTTTAAAGAATGTTTTGCATCTGTGGGCATGATTTCCCCTCCTGAGAGTTCTGGGTGAGGTTCATTGTTTCTGTTCTCTGCTCAGAGGTGGTGGCATTCTGGAATGAGAGGAGCCCAGACCCACAGCATGGCAGCAGAGGCATGTGCTGGGCCCAGGTTACCACACACACAACTGTAGACACTCCAGGCCTCCCCTGACGGTGTTAGACCCTTACTGCCCTCAGCCAAGCCCAGTGTCTTCAAATGATGGAACCACAGGGGTCACAGGATTTAATTCTTCTGCCTCCATGCTGGGCACTGCCCATTTCACAGATATAAAGTGAAAAGCTCCTTTTCACTTGTGATGCGAGGCTGATTGGACCATAGGCAGAGAGGAGGAAGAAACAAGGAGGAACAGATGTGGGGATAAAAGCAGAGTTGGGGAGGGACAAATAGTGGGAAATTTTAGGTGCTGCTGGGTCTTTGGTGGCTGGTGGTATTGGTGACTATGAAATGGTGGTGTAACAACATGTGCATGCACTTGTGCACCCACACACAGATGTGCATTGTACAAGAACTCTTTCCTTCTCATTTCTTTCTGACAAAGTAATCCTGAGGAATGACTCCCTGAGAGGACCGGTTCTTCATTTACACACCACACACACACACACACACACACACACACACACAAACACACTAGTCCTTAGGTGGAGGGCACTTTGGCAGGAAGCAGCAGGATCCAGGCAGGGAAGGAGACCATCTATCCATTAACTTGCCTGGAAAGGTTCAGTGTGTCCATTTACTTCTCCAGGACACAGGGATAGTGGCTGCCAAACTGTGGGGGATCTTCACACAGGATATTAATACACCATTTTTGAGGTGAGGCTACAGACAGCCAAAGCCTTGCTGAAGGTATCCAAATGGGCAGGTAGAACTGTTACACCTCAAACCAGGCCTGTTGAATTCCAAACCTCAGCCATACCTGCTGCCCTCCAGAGTGAGGCATGCCTTCCTGGAAGAAGCAATCTATAAAGGTGGGCTAATCAGTTTAACAAGAGGGTCTGGAGAGGACAGAGTGCACCTCAGAGGGAGATTTCATTTTGAACTGAGAAAATACCAAGAGCCTTGGGGAGTTTCAGAGAGACACTCCTTTGCCCAGAGGTCAGAGACCAAGCTCTAGATTCTGGTCAAATTTCCAACTTGCAGTGGAGACTCCAGGTCCTCACTCTCAGGACCCAGCTCGCGGCTTCCCCAAGGCAGCAAGGCAGAGCAGGTCACAGAGCACCAGAGCCACGGAGGGCAGGTTTATAGTGAGGGGCAGGAAAGCCAGGCAGGAAATGCTTCACTGGGAGTTTGGGGCCTGCAAAGTGGCCCCTTTGTGCTTCCTCCCACCTCACCACGGCTGCCATTTCCTTATCACTATGTTCTAGACACTGTTCTGCATGGCTGTGGCTCTTAGCTCCTTCTGCTTTATAACAACCCCAGGAGGCAGAATTCCTGTTGTTTCTCTTTGCAATAAAGGAACTGTGGTACAGGGAGGTTCTGTGACATTCCCAAAGTCACAGTGTACAAAGTGGAGGTGCTGGGATCCAATCCCCTGTCTACTAAGAGACTATGGCTTCACATACCTTGCCATGGAGCAGGATGGGAGCTCCTTTGTTCTCCCAAATTGTCCTAACTAGAGAATGAGATTAGTCTGGTCTCATAGGGGCCACAGTGAAATGGGGTGATGGAAGAGTGGCCTAGATTCTGCTTTCCACAACCAAGCAGTATTCAAAAAAAAAATAATAATAAATCCTGCCATCCTTAGCACCACCTCTTCCAGATACCTGTGATGACAGAACTCCTCTATACTCCCAGAAGCAGGTGCACTAGCAGCTCCGCAGTGAGAACTATGGTCCTAGCCAGATGGAGACAACCAGGCTTTCCAGGCCTGTTTCCTGCTCAAGGTCACTGAGCCAGTGAATGAAGAACAGAGGATTTCGGTCACCATTCCCCACCCCCCAGGCCTCAGACCTGTAGTTTCCCAGAGCGCATACAGTGGGGTTGGGGTGGGGGGCCTGGGGAGCTGGGGAAAAGGGACTAAGCCTGAGGCTCTAACTACTGTAAAGAAATCTTCAGTTTTGCCCTATGGGGCTTGACTCAGGCTGTCCCCACAGAATACAAACCTAAAGTAGGCAGAAAAGCGTGGGTAATGGTGCCTGCCTTGTGCTGCCTCAAGGAAAGATGAATTGCTATATGTCTCAAAGGACAGATGCTGAGGTAGGGAAAGATGGGGAGCTAAACAGGGAGGTGGATTCCATTTTCAGCAAGCCGACTTACTTTCTCAGAGCCTCCACATCCCTACCTGGAAAGTGCAAGTCAAGTGGGGTAGTTGGAACTCTGTGTTCTCCCAGGTATAAAATTGAGCTTCTAGTATTTCTCAGCCCAGAGTGGGACAGGGTACAGACTGGGGATCTGGCTAGACTCAAGCTCAAGTCCCCTCTCTACTACTTGCTGGCTGTGTGACCTTCTCTTTCTAAATTCAGTTTTAGCAACGCAGAGCCAACACAGCCTTTGTTCCTCACAACAGACCCAGATAATGAACAAAATAAGCCTGTTTTACAAATGTGGAAAGTGTCCACTGGACAGCCAGTCTTAAACCTTAAATAATCATGCGTGAATGGAAAGGACAAACGTACATAGATCACATAACAAATCAGAGTAGTAAAGGTCTTTATTGATGATGCTAATCTTCAGATTTTCAATGTAAGCAAAAAGCAGAGGACTGAAGGGTGTGGGTTATAGAGGTCTATGATGGGACACTTAAAATAAACTTTAGAAGACAGGAAACATTGCAAAGTGTCAAGAAGTGACCTCCAAGGCAGAGGTCAGGAGCAGTAAGGACAAGAACTAGGTGATAGAAGATTGCCCCTCTGAGATTAATCTGTGTGGGGCTGAGTTGTAATTAGGATAATATCAGAGAGCTTGGCAAGAGTGAGATCATGGTGGGCTGTGGATGCCATACCATGAGACTGGAGCGTACCTTGAGAAAGTAGTGAGCAGGCATTCAGGAATTCTACCAAGGAGCAAACATGTATCTGGAAGCCTCTAGGACAGCATGGAGTGTGTCAAGTTAGCACCATCCAAGATCACTGTTCAGGAAACAGGAGCACCCGAGATCCTCATCTGTAAAATGGGACGCTGACCCTCTGTACTGCTTACAGATGTGGTGAGCACAGGGGTTTGGCTTCCTAGAGATGAAGATCTAGATGCCAAGACTTACTGCCTTTTTGCAAACAAGGGCAAAGCAGTTACACTCAATCAGCTGGGAGAACAGAGCTGTTGCCAAGTTTAGTAACTGACAGATGGCTTCGAGTAAAGGGGCAGGTGGACCCAGGAGAGCCTGGGAAAGGTTATGGCAAGGACAGTGCTGGGGACCAGAAATGAGAGTGTGAAGGAACCAGCTGTAGTGAGTGGGGCCCAGCCATGCAGCTGACAAGCTGCTGGACTCTGTGCCTATCACATGCTCTCCCTGAGACTTGGTCTCATCAGCTGACAAAGAGAGGGAGACAGTTGTGCCTAAACAGCATGGGAAGAATGGGACCAGGAAAATAAAACCCCTTATTTATATGCACAGTGCTTGAGAGTTTGCAAAGTTGATTACTACTTCATCTTCTCAGGTTCCCATGGGGACGGAGGTGGCATCTGTCAAAAGCTTGCTATGTGCTAGGCATAGGACTAGGTGTTGTGTTTACATTTATCTCCTGCCAGCTTCCTAATGCCTTCCTGGATAGTTCTGTTAGCCTCATTTTACATTTGAGGGAATTGATGTGATGCTGCAAGGATGTAGTCTAGCCAATATTTGACCTCAGCATTGTCTGATTCCAAATCTCCATATACTTGTACTGCATCACACTGCCCTTGAGCTGTATGACCTTCAGAAGCTCTCTCAAGCCCCTCTTAGCACATGGTCATCTTGAGACTGAAATGAGACAAATTATTTCTTCAAATTTCAGTTTTTCTCATATGTCAAAACATAGCTAATATTAGTTTCTGTGACATAGAAGATTAATATAATTAAAATAAACTATAACTAAAATACATAAATTCCTGGAATAGTATTTGGTATATGTACAATATCATACTATTTTTCATGATAGGTACAAATGAAGCTGGGCATGGTGGCACATGCCTATAATCATAGCTACTCCCTATGCTGAGCCTAAAGGATTGCAATTTGGAGAACTGATTAGGCTAAATAGTGAGTTCAAGGCCAAGCCAGGCAACTTAAAGAGGTCCTTTCTCAAACTAAAACTTTCTTTTAAAGGACTAGAGTTATAACTAGGTGGTAGAGTGTTTGTCTAGCATGTATGAGGTCTTGGGTTGAATCCCCAGTGCTTTGATGAAAAAATAAAATATCAGCAAGAATGTGAGACAGTAAGAACTCACATGTGGCTGGTGGCACCATAAAGTTGAATATTCCTTAGAAAAATTTGGGGGACCTAATAAAGCTGAGAATATACATAGCTTATGACCCAACAATTGTATCTCCATGTCGTTCACCCTAGGAAAGAATTTACATGTACACACAGGTCATATACACATTACAGTGAAAAATGTTTGGAATATCATTGTTTTGAAGAAATAAATTGTAAACAACTTAATTGATCATCTTCAGGAGAATGGGTAAGTAATTTGAGTTACAGACAGACATGGTCTATATACGGTGAGGGAAAGCATGCAAACTGGAGCACTACTCACCCACATGGATACCAAGTGGAAAGCAAGCCTCGGTGCATTTAGAACGATGATATTGGTGCAAAGTGCAAGAACAGGAAAAACTAAAACATACATTGTTTAAGGATGTTTACAAATACAGTTAAACTTAAATATGAAAATGACAGAACACAAAAATCAAGGCCATGGTCAGTGGAACGGAGGGAGAGAAGGAGATTGGATCAAAGAATTGGAAGGGAGTGGCTAATGTCTGCAACTGGAAAAGAGTGGGTTAACTGTTCTTAAACTGCTGAGTACCTGGACACTCTGTGCTATTTATATCTTCTTTATTGAATTTATCTATGTTCGTGATGATAGCTGCTTAATTCACTTATATAAATGAGGTATTTGACAATAAATATAAATGCAATTACTCTAAATTACACTAAATAAAGAAATACACTAAAGTAGAGAAATTATATTAGCTTTGGTTATCTCAGGCCAAGTGCACTTCCTTGCTCATAGTAGGTATTTTAAAAGTTGTTAAGTAAATGATTGAATTAAGTGAGTTACTAGTCAATATTTCCAATCCATAACCCTTCTACCCACATACATATCTAGCAGGCACAGGGCACCCATGAGATCCTGAGCTTACCTTGGCACACAAATGAAGATGGTGTTTCCCCTGGGTGGACCCGTCCTGTGATGAATATCACCTTCTTTTCTGTCCCTTCTCGGAGATTTTCTGTAAGAAACAAATGGGAGGTCACCCTGGAAAGCAAGCTGAGACTAGAAATGGGTATGTGGAAAGGAGACAGCTAAGGAAGATGCTAGATGAATGCTTTATTTTTATTTCTCTTTTAATCATTGGGTTAGAATCATAGCTGGGTGGTGGTGGCGCATGCCTTTAATCCCAGCACTCGGGAGGCAGAGCCAGGCGGATCTCTGTGAGTTCGAGGCTAGCCTGGTCTCCAAAGCGAGTTCCAGGAAAGGCACAAATCTACACAGAGAAACCTTGTCTCAAAAAAACAAACAAAAAAAAATCATTAAGGATCAGCCATTGTTGACTAATCATACCTCTATTTAATATTAAATGACTACATTCCCTTTTATTGGTGTAACTTAGAATATTATACGTAATATTTACAACCATCTGAGGAAGCTGAGGTTGAATCCCAAAGCCACTGACTGTGCCCATAGGCAGTTGTACATCTTTCTGAGTTTCAGTGTTCTGAACTATAAATGAGGAGAATAATACCTATTTAATTTGGTTGTGATAACAAAACAAGGCTACATACCACATGGTACTAGCAAACATCTAGTAAATTATGGAATAAAAAGGTAGCTTTTTATAATAGTAAAAGTAGCATCCATTACTTCATTAACCCCTTTTGTGACAGATATATTTTATATACCTGTATTCACAATTTTTAGAGCAACATGTAGCAACATGCCTCTTATAGAGGCAAAAATTCAAGTTCATTGAAATTACATAACTGTTCAAGTTCATACATTTAATAGGTGCTGCAAATGAGATTAGAATTCAGGCTTTTGTTTTGGTGGTGATAAAGTAATAGGGAACAGGTCCTTTTACATTAAACATCTAGAAAACTTAGTCTTCAGTGGTAGCTTCATGGTAGAAACCTGGTCTAGTACATATAAGGGTCTGGGTTTGACTCCTAGCATTGGGAAAAAGAAAAGAAAATGCAAACAAACAAATCTGTAAAACCAAATAAAATATAATAAACAATTACTTTTAGATGCTGTATAAGAGACAAGGGCCAGTACCAGATTACCCATGAGAAAAAGGGACAATAAGGCGTGCCCCATGGTTGCCCTGTCTTTTTCTGATGGTCCATTACACAGTGAAGAGCAGGGTGCAATATCCTAAGCACACTATGGAAGTCTCACTGAGATTCAAGGTTAGCAGGCAGCAGTTGTGGAGAGGATTCCTGAATTCCAGTAGAGAAAAAAAGTTCCAGAAATCTATAAGGAGCCCTCTAACTCTGTGCATAAATAGAGTGGAACTTCAAGCTATAGTGTGGGTTTAGAGTGTGTTGAGGACTTATTTCAAGACCTGTGCCACCACTGGAAGATTGTAGACCCTTTAGCAGGCAAGGCCTAGTGGAGGAATATTGAGTCTTTGAAGATGTGCCTTTGAAGGCTAGGGCCCCATATCCCAACTCTCTTTGCTTTGCCTCCTAGCTTCCATGAAGTAGTAAGGCAAAATATGAACTGCTGATTGCAAAGAATAAATCTTTTTTGATAGAATAGAAAGAATGAGAACTAAAAAGGGGTGTGTCTTACAGGTAGGGCTAAAATACTCCAGAAAGATCCTAACAGGGCTCTAAAATCATCAGAAAAGAATCAAATTCGGAAAAGAAACTTAACGGCCCAACTCTTTTGAAGGAAAGATAATAAAATCCAGATACTCAACAATGTATATATTTTGTAATATTCAGCATATAATAAAAATTATTAGATATATAGAAACGTAGGAAAATAGGACCTGAATCAGATTCTGCTGTTACAGAAATCTGGCCTGTATAATAAAGTTCAGCCATTATGTAAAGATAATCTATATACATACATATGTATATATGTTCTTATAAATAATAGGTAAGAATAGCATTCCTAAAATGAATGCAGAAGGGTTACTCAGCCATTGGAGGAAGGGTTGAGTGGCACACAACAGAACAACAAACTGAGGAAATTTAGGAAGAAATGGAGAAAAAAATGATTAAATGAGCCCTATCTATATTAAGAGGATGATCTGGAGGGAGAAGGCACAGAAATAAGTAACAGGTATTCTCTTAAAATGGTGGTAAAGGTCATTTTGAATGTAGTTCATCATCACAACAGACACACCAATGTCAGACACAAGAGATAAAAATATTAACTCTTGAGGTAGAGAGATAGATCATGAGTGAAGAGCACTGGGTGCTCTTCTAGGGCATCTGGGTTTGGTTCCTAGTACCCACAGGGTGGCACACAACTAGTTGTAATTCCAGTTCTAGAGGATCTCACGCCCTCTGCAGAATCCTGAAGGCACTGCACACACATGTGCACAGACATACATGCAGGCAAACCACCCATACACATAAAAAAGAGTAAAATTAAAAGCAAATTTAATTCTGTTGTCCTAAGATTGGGTGTTGTGGCACACACTTTTAATGCCAGCATTCAGGAGGCAGAGGCAGGTGGATCTCTGTGAGTTCAAATTCAGCCTGGTCTGCACAGTGAGTTCAGGACAATCAGAGCTACATAGAGAGACCCTGTCTCAAATTATTTAATTAAGTAAGTAAGTAATTAAGTAATATAAATATTTTTCCTAAAGGTGTGTGGCTTTTTCAGTCCAGTGGGGTGACCAGCAAGCATAGTGCACAGCTTTATGATGGATACCTTTGAGGGGAGAAAACATATTTATAGTCTCAGAAGAGTTAAGCACTTGTACATTTCTTGGACAGAATATAAGCTACTGCAGGGAGAAAATGATGTCTACTGGTAAATGTCTTCCTCAGGAGCTTGTTTGGAATGGGTACCGAGGAACTGGTTGCTAAATTAATAAATAAAAACACTTTATAGATATTTTCTCATAAATAAGTTCAGGCACCTGCTATTCCATTTAAATCTTCATGGTGGTCTTATGAGACTGGGTGTGTTCATGCCATCTTACAGGTGAGAGGTCTGATACCCACAGAAGGAATGGATCTAGCCAAGGTCACGCTGCCAGCACTCCAGCCCTAGCTCCAAGCCTGAGTCCCTTTCTCAACCCTGTCTGCCTTGTGGATCCACTAACATTATACAATCCTACATCTGCTGCAATTCCATCTGCAATGTACACAAGAGACTGGTTTTATTCTTTATTGCCGATGAAAATTGAACTACTGTCTTAGTATTTATATTTCCTTTTTACTTAAAAAAATTAATCCCCACCCCCAAACGCTTTTTTAAAAATGATACCTAAAACTGACCCCATGTCTCCCAGCAGTTCAGAAATAATGAATAACATTACCGAGGCCCTCAGTGAAGGCTGACTTTATGGATGCCTCCCCTGACCCGGTATCAACTCAATTGCATTCTACGTTTCTGCTGACCACAGGGAAAGGCAAAATGGGCATTCTATTTGCACACTAATTTTACTGAGCCCCTGTGACTTCATAAAATGATAACATGGGGCTAATAAAAATCAAGCCTCTCTGGCACTAATATAAGCAAATGTTGATGCAGGCAGGTAACAAATTGCTTTGTCATTTAGGAGGCCATAAAAGAGCATTATAATCATCTTTAGGCAAAATGGATGGTTTGCCTTTGCTTAGCTTTTAGCTTTCATTTGCAAAATCAATTTAAGGTAATGTAGCAGCTCTGAGGCGGTGTGACATGGGGCTGTCCCCACCCACTCCTGTCACCAAATCCCCAGACACTTTAGTGCAAAGACAATTAAACATATTCTTGGTTGAGGCAGCAAGGATGAAGAAGGATGTGTGTTGAGCAAAGCTCAGGGGAACAGACTGCAAACAATGAAACCAAGAACAACCCACAGGTCATGGCGAAACCAGAGAACTAAAGGACACAACAACACATGTTTGGCACAGCATCCCTACCCCATGTGTATGAGTGTGCACACATGCACACATGGACAAACACTCACACATACACACACACTGTGTGTGGGTTTGTGTGTGTGTGTGTGTGTGTGTGTGTGTGAGATGGGGGAAAGGGAGAGGGAAAGGGAGAGAGATAGGGAAGGGAGGCATGTCTTGTCACTGCAGTCCTGTATCACCCTCAAACTTTTATTCATAAAAAATTTATTGAACACCTATTGGTGACCAGTTACTAGCTATTATTTATTTTCATTTTAGAGAAAAGTAAGGCCAAAACAGATTTAGTGGCTTAGACTTGTTCTTACAGCTAATGACTAAGTGGTAAGGCCAACTCAGGGAAAAAAAAAAAAAAAAAAAAAAACAACTGTGTTCTTAATCTCTATGCTACCTTATGAAGGACAATTTCACACTTCTATTACAGCAACCAGGTAATACTTATTGGGTATCTATTCTGTGTCAATATTTTACATGCCTGATCATATTTAATTATCACAGTCACCCAATGGAGCATCTTCCTATTATTTTATAGTTTTGTCTCTGTCTTATAGAGTAGGAAATTGAGATCTAGAAACATTAAATGTCCCAACTAAACTTGAAAATGTAGAAGCCAGTATTAAACCTAAATGTTTAGGAATCTTCATTTATGTTCTTAACCACTGTGTCAGGTTGACTCTTGAAGATCATATAGGGTTATTGGGTTGATTTCATTATTATGACCATTGGTTTGTTGCTGTTTCAGCTTTTTCAAGATAGTCTTACAGTGTAGACCAATGCTGGCTTGGAACTCTCTGTGTAGTCCAATGGTCTCAAACTCCATGTTCTCCTGCCCCTGCCTCTCAAATACTGGGTTGCAGATGTGTACCACCATGCCCACATCCCATCAATTCTTTGTTAATCTCCAAGTTCAAGAGGTGGATATTAGCTTCTGTGTGTGGTAGGCTTAGGCAGTTGCTCCTAAAATCGGAAAATTGTAAAGGAATGATACAATATTTTTCCAATTGGGCTATAAAAGGACTATGGTCTTGGGTATGCTTCCTTAGTTTTGAATTTCACTTCTGTGGAAACCAGCTGTCATGTCATGAAGACACTCAAGTAGACCATAGAAAGGACCACATGGTGAGAACAACCAAGAAGAACTTACGTCTGAAGGATCTTTTAGTCTCAAATGACTATACCCTTGACTAAAACTTCCCTGTAATCTCAGGAGAGACCCCCAGCCAGAAAGACCCACTAAATTTTCCCACATTGTTGACCCACAAAAAACAAGAGAGAATGAATGTTTGTTGTTTTAAGATGTGCTAGCATAAGCCTTGCCTGTCCATCCTCTACCCTGACATCAATTTGGATCTTCTAGAATGCCCACAGAAGCATGCCACTTCCTTTAAAGACTTTTCAGCAACTTCCTATTGGCCTCAGCAAAAGCCCAGCTTCTTTAGCCTGGCACATAATAGCCACACTCCTTCCTGTCCATCACCTCAGCCCCTGGCAGTCTCCCAGACATGACATGCTCTCTCAAACATCCACTCTGGGCACATGTTTTCTTCCCTGCCTTGAATGCCAGCCTCTTTCTCATCTGTCTGGGTTCCTCCTACTCAGCCTTCAAGACTCAGTTTGGGTGCACCTGCTGAGAGGGGAAAGAGGAAACTCAAGTTCACCAGGGACCTTGCTCTGTCTTCTTTGGTGTTAATAGTTAATGTTGTATTTTATCTGATTTTTATCAGCACAAAACATGTCAGGCTGAAGGTAATGTGAAAATATCACTGTTGGTGGCAGTGAAAATGGAACAAGGGCAAAGAGTCACAGTAAGGACATTATCAAGGTGCAGAATTTTTTATATATAATTCTATGAGAAAGTGTAGGTGTAGGAGGCAAGCATCCAGCTTTCCTGGACGAAGTGGCAAGCCAGTAAATAGATTTGGGTAAGCATGAGACTCCATGTGATTCAAGATACTCCAGCAGCTGCCAGCAGGAGGAGGAAACTGGATAATGAGACTGGGCAAGACATCATACCTGGGTCAAATGGAAAGCCGGGCTTCCCTGTGCTTTGAGGCCTTGGGTAAATTACCTCTTATGAACCTTAGTTCTCCCAAGTGTAAAATGGGAGTGATACCTAGGTCACAAGATAGTCTGAATAAGTGGCTTCATGTCCCTTTTTATGTGACTTTGCCTATAGCATTGAGTGACAGATACAGGATGGGGCTCCTCAGCAACACAGCCATCCTTAACTAGCTAACTCTGCTATGAGGCACTGAGCTGAGCTGTTAGCAGCATCCATCCATACCCTCTCCTCTTCCCAACCTGTGAGAATGAAAAAATATCCCCAGACATCACTGAATGTTCCATGTTTCCTTGAATGCAAAATAGGGCCTGGTCAAGAACCAATCTCTTCCACGAATACACTATTCAAGGAGAAATAGTCTTCCCCAAGGAAGAGCACATCAATTGGTTATCTGATACTAAATGGTCAGCCCTAAGAACATATACATACAAGTGACATTATATGGACTGCACAGATTGAACAGACTCAGCAATGACTTTAATTGAAGCATTGGGAGCTCTGGGCTGGAGAGCCCTTCCTAATTGAGGAGGTAAGAGAGCTCAACATGGCGGGGGCAGAATTTTGGTGGAGGTTGAGTGCTTGTTCCAAGGAGAGTCTCAGCTGTGAGCTGTCAGCCACCAGTACTCTGGAGATCTAGGACCTGGAAAATACACACAGCATGAGTTATGACAGCCTTTTACCAAGGTGGCTGGAGAGATCAGGACAGAGCTGAGACCCTAAAGACAGGAAAGCCAAGGGCCAATGATCTGCTTTTGCTGTTAAATTTAGCATGCATTCTCTGATGCTGACCACATGCCAGACCTTGAGTTGGTCCTTGAGAACTTAGAAAGGCATCAGAGACTGTCCCTGCCATCCATGAGCTCAAAGATGGGATAAAGATATTCAAGCCTAGCTTTGGGGGTCATGAACCTGTACTGGAGAACAGGGGAGCTCAGTTCAAGTCTGGCTGTGTGCATTTATATGACCTTGAACCCTGGGATCTTTTATTTCCTGACCTGAAACATGAGGATACTATTGGTCTTGATGTCATAGGGACCTTGTAAGAATGAAATAAAATGATCCAACAGGTTTATATACAGAATCTTATGCCTGGTAAAGTGTTCAAACCTGGTGCCTGACAGATTACTTGCTCCAGCTGCTTGACATACAGGTAAAAGACTGGAGTCACTAGGCAATCCATGACATGACATGACTTTGTCTGTTTTCTTCAGTGCACATGCACACATGCCCAGCACTCATACACAGTACACACTTGATAAGTATGCCTAGACTGGTCATAGAACCGGCCCTGTCTTTTGGTTGAGTGAGTTGTCAGTTAGCACCCAGTGCGCAGCTTTTGGGAGCCACCATGCTAGACCCCAGGGAATTCCTGGTCAGAACCAGTTGCAGGCTTATTAGCAAATGCAAATTGAATCACACTCTGTGCCCTTTAGCAACAAGGGCAACAAAAACAGTTTCCCCAGGAAAAGAGGGCCAGGGGAGGTGAAAGCTAGGATGAAAGGAGAAGACAATGCGTTCTAATCAAACTTGATAAATATGTAAATTAAAGCAGCTAAACAGTTGGCTTTGACAAATGACTTCTTAGTAATGGATTTTTTCCACAGTGAAAGGCGAGAGTTCAGCCTGCCTGTTAATCACAATAAGAGCCCTCTCTTGCTTTCTCAGCAATGTGGGAGGATGGAACAGCTACTTGAGTGCTCTGTGGCACGGGAGGGAATGAATTCTTTTGGAATTTTAGGAATAGATGCCATAACTAAGAACTTGTTAGCTGCTGGGCATCACTGCCATCAGCCTTGCAAGAGATACGAGAGCTCCCTTCCCTTAAACAGAAAGTCAAGAAAGGGCCAGACTCACCAGACTCCAGAGCCTGGGTTCACCTGGTGACCAAAGCAAGCTTTGGTCAGAGAACATCCATCAGTCCTTCCTCATGCTTTTACTCTCTGAGGGCCACACTGACTTGGCCTTACAGGTTTCTTCCCCTTCCAGGGCCTGGCAGCATGCAAGTGTTTAGCTTGCTATGAAGATCCAGTCAACCCCTCCTAGTGCCTTCATTCAGCTGATTCCATCTGTTAAGGAAGAGTCACACTGCTTTAGGTCCAGACAGCAAGGGGCAGAAATGGTCAGAGTGCAGATTCTCAGCACCATACAAGACAATTGTCATTTTAAGTCCTTAACTTTGGAGCTGGGGATGCTCTGTGTTGACAATGAACCGCAGTAACTAATGACAACGACAGTCAGGTGAGAAGTAAATGAAAACAACAGGTTTTGAGCAGTGCTATATTGTCAAGTGCTTTATACCAACCATGGTCCAAGTCTCCCTGGGCTCCTGAGAACTATATTGTGAGGCTATGTACATTGCCTAGGTTGCAAGAGTTAGTGTTATAGTTTTTTTCTATGTATATGTATGTGGCATGCCTTTATCCATTCTCACATGTGTATAGGAATGTGTGTGTGTGTGCGTGCACCTGTGGGGTGGTGGGTATGCTTGTGTGTATAATGCTTGTGTGTGTGTTGGGGGATGTGCCTAGGCCAGAGGTTGATGGTAGTTTTCTTCCTCTATTCCTCTACACTTTATTTAATGAGGCAGGGTCTCTCCCTGAAGCAAAAGCTTGTCTACCTAGCAAGCTCTCTCAGGGAACCTCTTGTGTCAACCTCTAAGCATGTAGACTCATAGGGTACAGCTTTTACATGGCTTCTGCAGATTCAAAGGTGATTCCTCACACTTGCAGAGGAAACACTGTCTCCACAGAGCCATCTCCCAAGCCCAGCATTGCAATTAGACTCCACTCATTCCATCCATCTTTGCAGATCCATTTTCTGATACCCTGACAGAGAGAAGTCCATTCTCCCACTATGCTACATAAAAAGAGACAACATTCTGGACCCCATGTGTGCAAGCATACACATGTATCTGCTTCTGACTCAAGCTTGTACAAATACCTGACTTTTTATCAAAAGTTATGAGAACGGAAGTGCAAGCAGAAGAAATTCAAGTGTAATGGTTTACAGCCTTGGAAAGACACTATTAATATAATTTCCCCAAGCAGAGAAGCAATATATGTGTGTGTTCCAGTGCTTGAGGAGTTTAGAACAGGGCAAGAAGTGCCACGATCCCTGCTGGAGCAAATCTGCCTGCCTGATGCTGGAGGAATTTAGATTTGAAAAGTGTTCTTTCTGTCCTATTGAGATCTTCATTGACTTGTATAAAAATACTACTTTCGATCTCAAATCCCCACTGGCATCTTTATATAAGCACGAAAAATGCTACTGGGCTTTGGAGATTTCATTTAATGAAGGAAAAGTATTTCTATTAAAGAGTATAATTTTTTTCCCTCTCAACACAACATCTTCAGAGGAGCCAGGGAAACTGAATTGTTCTGGGCTCTGAGAAAATGAACCAACCCTACTTTGCACAGGCTGAACAGACTGTGGGCCAAGAAAGAGAAAGAGAAAATGAATGGCATTGGCCAGAAAGGCAAAAAGTCTGGAATACATAGAAGTGAGAATACTGGTTAAAATCCAGCCCCTTGTGCCCATGACTTTTAGGTCGAGAGTATTGTTCTGCTCACTGGGACATATTTCTGTTGCCCCTGCTCCTGACACCACCTAGTCCCCTCCCCATGTGGAAGTCACTGTAACAGCTTGTGGGACTCTTCTGACTCCTGCAGTATCTTCCCAAGATGATGTTCTGGCTGTCCAGGCAATCTTGGGAGGGCCTTGTTTACCATAACCCAGGGGCTAACCAGGTTTCT
Organism: Onychomys torridus; assembly: GCF_903995425.1. Classification (NCBI taxonomy): domain Eukaryota; kingdom Metazoa; phylum Chordata; class Mammalia; order Rodentia; family Cricetidae; genus Onychomys; species Onychomys torridus. The sequence goes on along the minus strand of NC_050444.1, from coordinate 128,160,275 downwards.
CTCTTCCCCCGTGCAATAGTCTCCTGGCCACCTCCCAATCACACTTCTTTCTCTTTTCTTACCTGTTCTTTGTGGTTCAGTAAGAACATTAGCTTTATAACTGGGATTTGGCCTTTTTAGGTGCCATGAACCCAGACGGGAAACAGCAGCCATCGTGTGTGCATGCTGACTCCATATTAATATGGAATATAGCCAAAGGTTGTTGAGTGGCATGATCTGGAGAGGGACAGGACCAAGGATGGGACCATGTGGTTGGAGAGAGCAAGTCACTAGAAGATACACAGCTAGCAGATGTGTAAGACAAAGGAACCAGCCCCTAGAAGGTCCTGTGTGTGTTATAGCCTGGGTTCTTCCCTGGCCCCAGGCTCTTGGTTAACTCTAAAGGGACAGATGTATGGTTGGAGGTGGGAAATAAGCAAACCTTTAGTGTAGCCATATCTGATATCCAATGTAGCTCAATCATTTCCGCTATACTGGAGGAAAAATTCCTTCTGGGCATCTCGATCTCTCCTTCAGTAAGTTGAGATAATAGTAATATACATTGTATGGTGTGTTGTGAGTAGTAAATAAGCTAAAACACTACAAATAACCATGCTTATCACATGTTAAAACCCTCAATGAACCCTGGCTGTTGTCATGCATTTCTTGGGCTCCCAGACACTCCCAGTCTGGAAATGTCACCCTCATGTCATCGATCACTGAGCCCTACCCCCAACTTCACTTCTCTCCAATCCCTATTGCAGCAATCCCTGGCAGAAGAATAGTCATTTGCTGCCCCCTCCCCATCCCCCATCCTCCTTTGGTGGCTCTGAGTCTGTGGGGCAGAAGCTGTCATCTTGCTCGTGCTTTTCCTGGCATTCATTTCCTTTGTCTGAGACAGAGAAGGGCATTTTGACATGGTTATTTTGATGTGAGAGTTTTGAAATGACTACATTGAAATGTAAAATTGTTTTTGAAAATTACCCGGTACTGTTTGAAACAGACTCTCATACCCACTGCGTGTCTGATGTCACTGTCCTTCATCTTGCCAATCCCTTGATGTCCCAGCCTCCTGCACTCCCCACCTTGACCTACTGCCCTAGAGGAACCCTGGTCCCCATCTTTCTCCTCTCCCTTCTGAGCCCCTGTGCCAGGAGAAATGGGGGAAGGTCCTGCTGGGACAAGAAGAGCTGGCCTGAACTGTCTCCTTGGCATATTACTTGGTAATGATTTTTTTAAAAGCCAACAGTCCAATATTTTGTTTTCTCAGCTGTGTCAAAATGTCCCTATATCAGAATAGCTGTGTTGCTGCAGCTGCTTCAGAGTGTCTGAAACAAAAGGGACCGTGTCACTACGATATGAACTTTGCACAAGAAACCACCTGGCATGTAGAGACCTAAATCACATTTCAAATGCACAGCAGTGGGAGTGGATTAATGAGCAATCAGCTATACTCAATGCCAACTTTCTCTGTGGTAATGATTTTGGGTTCCAGGGATGGTATTTCTACTGCTGTAAGAATCTCAGATGCTCAGGATGCTGCCTGATATCATACACTGTCGCAGGGGATGAGTGGAGCTGAGTGGAGTCTGCTGAGCTCCCCTTCATAGCCAAGATTCCAAAAGGCAGAGTGACTTGACCAATGTCTCCTCGGTAAAGTAACTTTTATGTTAGATCAGGAACTTGCCACGACTTTTAAATTTTTTTTAAATAATTAAATTTTATTTAATATAATTTCAAATTTTTTAAAATTATTATGTGTTTTAATTTTATACATCAGCCATGGGTTCCCCTGTCCTCCCCCCTCCCGCCCCCACCCCCACCTTTCCCCCAGCCCCTCCCCTCCATTCCCATGTCCTCCAGGACCAAGACACCCCTGGGGACTCATTTAAACCTGGTGGATTCAGTACAGGCAGGTCCAGTCCCCTCCTTCCAGGCTGAGCATGTGTCCCTGTGTAAGCCCAAGGTTTCAAACAGCCAGCTCATGCACTAAGGACAGATCCTGGTCCCACAGACTGGGTGCCTCCCAAACAGATCAAGCTATTCAATTGTCTCACTTATCCAGAAGGCCTGATCTAGCTGGGGGCTCCACAGCCATTGATTCATAATTCATGTGCTTCCATTCGATTGGCTATTTGTCCCTGTGCTTTTTGCAATCTTGGATTCAACAATTCATGCTCTTGCAGTCCCTCCTCCTTCTCGACAGTTGGACACCTGGAGCTCCACCTGGGGCCCGGCAGAGGATCTCTGCATCCACTTCCATCAGTTATTGGATGAGAGTTCCAAGACGACTGCTAGGGTGTTTAGTCATCTGATCACCAGACTAGGTCAGATCAGGCCCTCCCTCGACCACTGCCAGCAGTCTACAGAAGATATATCATTGTGGATTTCTGGGGATCTCTCGAGCACTCTGCCTATTCCTGTTCTCATGTGGTCTTCATTTATCATGGTCTGTTATTCCTCATTCTCCCTTTCTGTTCTTGATCCAGCTGGGATCTCCTGCTCCCCTAAGCTTTCTTTCCCTTCATTACTCCCACTGTTGTCTAGGTTGTTCATGTAGATCTCATCCATTTCTCTGTCATTGGTTGATCCCTGGGTCTTTCCTAAATTTTTAACTAAAATATATCATTCCCCACTCTTTCCCCTCCCTCCAATCCTCCCATGTTCCTCTCTATCAAATTCATTTAATTACTATCCTTTCTCTCTCTCTCTCTCTCTCTCTCTCTCTCTCTCTCTCTCTCTCTCTCTCTCACACACACACACACACACACACACACACACGCACGTATAAGTACAAGCTGCTGTTATTTGTATGTATATTTTTCAGGGATGACCACTTGGAATTGAATAAGCATTTAGAGTGCTCAACTTTCTCAACAGATTTTAATTGTCTATAGATCTTCATCTACAGATAGGGCCCTGTGAGACTCTCCCCATGCACATTAGCAGCTGGTGTTGTCATTGTTTGGGTCTTGTTTAAACAGTCATTGAAATTTTGTGTATAAAGCTTCCCTACCATATCCAGAAGACACAATCTTACAGCAGACATCCTAGTCCTATGGTTCTTCTTTCTGCCTCCTCTTCCAATGTCTCCTGAGTCTTAGACATAGGGGTCCTGTTGTAGTTGGGGCTGGGCACCCCACAGTCAGTTCTTCTCTGCATTTTTGACTAGTGGCTTTCTGTAATGGTTGCTATATTTTATAAACCAAGTTTCTTTAATGAGGCATGAGAGCACATAGGTGCGGGTTTAAGGATAAGCATTTAGAATGCAGTTAGGGATTATACTGGCTTAGGAAAGTGACAGTAGTAGGTTTTCCTCTGAGGTCTATGACTATGGGTGGTTGTCAGGGTTTATATTACAAAGCCATGATTTCCCTCCTGTGTAGTGAGCCTTAAACCAAATTAGATAGTTGTTGGTTACTGCCAAGATATAAATGCCATTGTTGTATCATTAGGAATATCTTGCTATGCTGATCATTGTTGTGGTTTATAGGTGTTATTGCTGTGTAGCATTATTGAATATTTTCCTCCTTGGCATTTTGCATATTACCTTCCAATATTATGAAAGTTAGTCCTTAGGAAGGAGGCTTTGGGGTCAAACCCAGCTCAATTCCTCCAAGACATATGGTCAAGCATGTGGTATCTTCACCAAAAGGGGCTCATTTTCAATTTCCAAGAGGCAACAAAGTCGTCACTGGGTCTTGAACATTTTCATCCTGTTCTGGTCCTTGGTGTCACTACTGGGCTCATAGCTCAAATTCTACAGAACATGGAGGAAACCATAGCATGCTTCTAGAGCTCTGGGCATACTACCAAACGTGGGCTTGGCTAAGGCTTGGTTAAAGGAAGAATACTTGTCTAACAGACAGGCTCTCAGTGTCCTATGTCATGCAGCCCACTGAACTTTGTTTATCCTAGATAAGACCTTTCGGTTATTCCAGTTCTGTGGGAGGAAAGGGCAGATAGTTCCTTACAGGCATGGGGTACAAATAAAAAAACAATCACTTGTATCCATTCCCACATTTTCAAAATTGATATGGCTTCAGTCAGCTGAAGAAATAACCCATGTTAACCCATGTTAAGAAATCATGTATCTTTTAGTCTTAATGACTTCACAACTTAGATTGCATACAGCTTTCCTGGAATAAAAATAAAGCATAAAAATTTAATAAAAAGTAACCTGTTTCCAGAGGTGTTTTTATGGAGCAGTACTTTGTGTTTCAGGGATGGAGCTCCTAAGATCAAATGGGCCCTTTATGCAAATTCTAGGTGAGACTACACACACCTAGGGCATGCATGAGCAAAGTTGGACAGGCCTGAGTTGAGTCTCTGTGGCTTAGGCAAATTGCTAAATACAGTTTTCTCCAAGGCTAGGCAAGGAAAGGTATCTATGTTGTGTGTGCTCCAGGAAAGCAGTCTTCAATAGCACTGATTTTAGAAGTCTTCCGTCTGACCTTGCATCTTTGGTCAATGCTTCCATCTAGACTCCCAAAGTTCTAATGGTACTATCAGGTAACACACATGTTAGCTGAGAACTAGAGAAGTGATTTAGTAGAATGGTTACAAACAGGGACTCACTACTTCCTATGTGTGCCTCAGTTTTCTCATCTGGAAATAGGATCACCGTAGACACAGCAATACTCCAAGGAGCCAATGAGTTGGTATTTGTAAAGCTCTTAGCTTTTACAGTACCTGGTATACAAGTACATCTTCTACACATTCTGCTGAGTAATATGATAATATGCTTTCTGGTGATCCAGGGCTCTAAGGGTGGTACTTAACTTGGGACCTCAATGACAGCCCATCCTCATATTAGAGACTGTCTTCTGTGGCCAGTTAAAGGACATTTTTCTCTGAATATATGAGGACAGTGTATTGACAAGAAATACTTCCTATATTCTGATCATTGATTCTAATACCATCTGGGAAACTTTGTAAAGACATTGATGTTCAGGGGGCTGGGGAAATGGGCCAGTTTGGTAAATTACTTGCTACACAAGTGTAAGAACCTGTCTCTACCCCCAGCACCTGAGTAAAAAGCCAAGCATAGCAGCAGGTGCCTGTAATCCCAGTCCTGGAAGGCAGAGGCTGCAGAGATCCCTGGAACTCACCAGCCAGCCAGCCTAGTCAATTGGTGAGCTCCAGGTTTAGTGAGAAACTCTACCTTAAAAAAAAAATAAGGTTGAGACCAATACACTGATAGATGAAGACACACAACATTGAGTTCTGACCTCTATACATCCATGCACTGACAAGCATACTTGAACATATATGTGCGCATAAGCGCATGCACACACATAGACATTCAGACACACACAAACATATGTAAATATTGATACCTAGAATACTTCCTAGTGACTACCCATAAGGTTATCAATTATATGTATTACATTTGGGGGACAGACCCAAGAAAGTTATTCTTCTAGTCTGCAGTCACCATTAAATACCACATCTACTGCTACCTGGAGTCGGGGTCCGGCTTCATCATCTATAATGAAAAACATAAAGCAAGATGGTCCCTCAGTTGCCTGTAGTTGTTACAGCATGACCCAGGAAGACATCAGACTGGTCAGACTGATCAAAACAGGGAAGAACATGAGGATGAGTGGACAAGAAAACATGCATGCATCAAGCAGACCATTTCCCACAGCTGTCCCTTCCCAGGAACAGGACAAAATACACTAGGATAATAGGAGTGCTGCTTTCCCAGGGAACTCACAAAACAGAGCAGAAAAAAATGATTTTAAATCAGAAATGTAAGCCATGTATATGAGGAGATGGAAAAAGGTGTTGATCAAAGGAAGAGGATTAATGTATTTGTTATAGGAACAAAACACACGTATGCCAGGCTGAAGAACCAGACCCTTGGGAGTGGTGAGGGAAAAATCACTGTAGTTTGGATCCTGATGTGTTCCAGGCACATGTGACAAGCACAGCTGAAGAAAAAGGCTCTACACTGCAGTTCAGAGGAATAAAGTTCCCATTCCATCCTCCCATCAGGTTAGACTGGGTAATGGACCCCAGGCCACACAGCTGGTGAGCAGCTGTGCCATGGTGGGAACCAGAAATCCTGGCTCAAGCCCTGCATTCTTACCCTTCCATCTTGTCTTTTACTCAGACCTGTGTCCTTATGGCTTCACACTCAGTCATAGCCAAGTGCCAAGGAGGTCTGATAATAGCCACAATCCAGACACATACACACTGCATCCTCAGACGTCAGAAGAGACCCTCAATCAGTTGAAGTCATTTGGGGTGGCAGATCCCTCTTGGTTCTAGAAAGAAGGGTCAAAGCTCACTTTTTGAGTGCTAGACTGTAAATATAGTGACACAGGGTGGGGACAGTAAAGCTACCCAGAGAGGTTTCTAGGACACAGTTCTTAGCTGCCTGACCCATTGAACAAACACAAATGAAGCAGATATCAGATGGCATCAAGGCTGCTATGTCAGGAGCTTTGAGGCGCCTGGCATGACTGTGTTGGAACAGGGCACCCTGGTCTATATAGTAACTAAGGACTGGCTGCTTGGCCGGTGGCCACACTGGGTGGCCACAGCCATGGGGCCCACTTTAACTCATCCCTTGCTCCCCTCTCTCGTGCTCCGCAGCCTTCTGATGTCACTCACTTGCCTTCCTCTTCAGTACTTGCTTGCGCCTGTCACACATCTGACACCTGGTAAGGCAGGCTTAGCCTTACACAAGGGTCAAACTGCCCCAGCAATACCCATCCCTTTGATGTAGGTTTGAGATAAGAACATAACACGTCAGAACAAAACAAAAACAAAACAAAACAAACAAACAAAAAAACCCTTTCACTCCATTTCCGTGCCTGGGACCTGTCATGTACTGGCCCTGAGCACTTGATGACAAGATGGCACGATGACAGTGACAGTCCTGTTCTCCAGCAACTTGCCAACCAGACACCAGGTGGCATTGTGAACACTGAAAGCACATTTGTACTTTTGATGTGCGGGCTGAGAAAAGTACATAGGTGGATGGTTAAGTAAAGACAGTGTGGGGGTTGAATAAACCAGTTGTTCCCAGATGTCAGACAGCAAGCGGGACAGCTCAGAACAGATAAGAAGGTCCCCAGGCCTCAAGGGTATTTATTACCTTGACTATACCCTGCTGTAGGCAGAGCTCATCCAGGAAGACTGGCGTCACTTAGACTGTGTCTACCTCTCCATGCAGTTACACGTAGGAGATGGAGACTTACTTCTGAATGGAGCTAATATGGCAGCCACAAGGAGGTGAATGTCTGCTTGTTTAGCCATCTTTAGCAAGCCCATATTCTCCACTCCCACATTCCTGTGAGGTGTCCTTTCAAAGTCCTTCTCTTTAATACCACATGTAGGAGTTCCAGGCAGCCATTTGCATTTTCAATTCTAGATGCCATTAATATTTTAACACAGCCAGTACTATGGCTTATTAACACACTTACATTCTCTACCTGATACTGTTAAAGGGGAGCGTTCTATTTACGAGTTAATTGAACATGGGGTGATCCCCCAGCTCTGGTACAAGCTCTGCTGTTAACCTCCAGATTTCAGTCTAGTTGGGGAGATGTATGTATGTAAACAGTCAGAATTCTGAGTGCAGGGAACATGGGCATAGGAGATTCTTTGTCTAGCATTAAGAGTCAGGTCAGATCAGGTTTCTCAGAGAAGGCTTCTGAGCAGAAAGAATGAATGCAGGATACTCAGATCTGTGCTCAGACTGCAGTCCTTGTGGCCACTGATTGAGGTTAAGACTTAGGGTCTTTGAGTCAGTCAAGCCTGGATTCAAATCTCAGATCTTACATCACTAACTGTGTGACAAAAATCATGACTAGCATTATCTGAGATCTTTGGGGTGTCAGGGTGAGGGTGGCTGGACAGGTATAAGTTGGTAGGGACTGCTTGGAACAACCAAGGCCAAGATGGAGGCAACCTCATTGAATGTTGTGGACCTACTCTGTTGATCTTGTCTATTCTTCCTGTTGGTTAAATTGGCACTGCTCGTGGCTGGCCATGCCGACGGAGGAGAGTCACAAGCCATAGTTACCTTTTAGAGCTTTATTGGGAGAGGGATATCTATATCTATATCTATATCTATATTTATATTTATCTCTCTCTCTATATATATATATATATATATATATAGAGAGAGAGAGAGAGAGAGAGAGAGAGGAGAATGGAAAGAGAAAAGGGAGACACACAGAGGGCCCACCCGCTTTTTAGGCTGGGCCACGTCCCAGGCTGATGACATAATTAAGGACAGAATCCTTACACTTCCCACATGCATATTTTTGCTTTCATCAGTGTGAGCAAGTTCCTTTGATTACAACCACCCTCTGGAGGCTCAGTCACCCCTCATCTCATAGAGCAGAGATAAGTTATTTCTTTTAAGTAACACAACTGGCCGATGATAAGCCAGGAGTTGATCCTCAGGATTCAACATCAAGCTCTCTGCTCCTTGCTAGAGAGGTTTCATGAGGATAAAGAAGTAGTGCATCCACTATGTGTGGGATGGACCAGGTGTGAGCTGCTCATAGTAGTAACATGCAAGGCCCAGAGCACTAGCTTTTTCTTCAATATGCCCACCCTGGTTTCTGCAGCCAGACATCCTGTGTATCCTGGCTCACAGAACCATGCCACTGTATCTTTCTATGGACTGCACCTCTCCTGCACCCTTGTAACCTCCTCAAGTATGGAAACTGAGGTCTGCCCCTTTCTGTTAACCCCTGACACCTAACACACTCCTTGGCACATCAGCATACTGTAATGATTGCAATGCCACAGCCCATGTTTACTAAATGAAAATTTGAGAAAACAGTACCGACCAGATCAATTCCCATAAGAAAATGTTTTCCAAAGGTCTTAGCCTGGGCACATCAATATAAAAATGACACAGCTCTAATTTGCTTTCACACTCAGACTGGGAAGAGGAACTTTGACCCTGTCAAAAAATGAGAACAAATTAAATTGAAACACAAAGTCACTTCCCTTGTTGCAAGCTCTGGATTTCTAATTAATGTGCAGTGCAATGCTAGGGGTTGTGAGGGGATCAGGAAGACGGTGCTACCTTGCAAACTGAGCAGGGCTCAGGATGGAGCTGGGTTGTTTGTTTTTCTTTTCTGGGCAAAACTGTGTTTCTTGGTATAGGTCCACAGATAAGAGCAATCCCAGATGATTAAAAAAATAATTGTTGTAAGCTGACCTTGTCTGAAAGAACACACAACAAAACAGCTCTGGACACCATCACCCACCCACTCTGTCCCCCATGGTGCCAGCTGAGTACCCAGGAACTTAGCAAGAATGGAATCTTTAGTGTAGGCTGAAAAGGTGACAGTCACCTTGTGGCCAAGCAAAGGGGGAATGGCACCGAGGGCAGGCACTAGCACTTAGCTGAGTGTTAGCCAGGTGGTGCTGGAATTTGGGTGGCCAGGCTCCAAAACACTGATGTGGAGACTTGTGAATGACAAGGGACCTCATTCATGGAAGAAGAGGCAATCACAGCAGTGACCAATTGGGACAGAAAGCTGACTTTGAACAGATGAGAATGTTAGCTGGACATCCAGCCACCTGGCCTTTATTCTGTGTGGGACAATAAGGCCTGGGGCACTCAGTCAGTGACTCCCACAACTGTACAAGCAGCTCTTGGTGTGCTCATAAACATAGCAGATTCCTGGGCCCCACTCTGAACCCATGGAGTCAGACTCTCAAGTGAAGATCTTAGGGATCTGTCATTTCAAAACTAGTGCTCCAGGTACTTCTTCTGATAAGGGTGTGGCCAACTCTGGTTATGATATTAGCCGTGCTTTTCTCACTGGAACCTCTGGAATACGGTATGGCTTCAGCAAGCCACTTTCTCTACTCTTCCATTTTTATATCTGTGAAACAAGGCCAGGAGTCCCACAGGAACATGCTACCCTTGGAGGAGAAGTGAGATGAGTGTATTCTTGTGCAGACAGAGCCTGGCACTCAGGAGCATGCAGTGGGTTTGTATGCATGTGCAGGGTACTGTCCTCACAATCAGTTACCGAAGAGTATCCAGAAACCCCTTTTCCCATTGTTGAGTGTTGACTCAGAGATAGTGACATCAGCCCCTAGGTGCTGATGAGTGGCTCTGTCACATCTGTGTAGTCAGTGCTTATGGGCTCCAGAGTCCTTAGTAAGCATGAGATGCCAGGACACAGATGCCCCTGGGGAAGCTCCATCAAGAAAAGCCAGGGTGGAGGCAGCTCCTGGATCCCTTGATATAGTGAGCTGGTCTCCCAGACTTCCATCTCCTCATGACTCTTTCCCAGACTCTTGATGGTCTCAGAAAGCTAGGCTCAACTCAGTCAGGAGCAGCAAGCTCAGAATGGGACTCTAGGAACTATCCCCTCCCTCCCTCCTTCCCTCCCTCCCTTCCTTAAGCCCTTTCTCCCTTTTCCAGCCTTCAAAAGACTGCCAAGAGAAGACAGTCTCAGGAAGGGGATGGGTGGCTGGTCAGGAGACTGGGTGGAGAGAAGGGGCCATAGCATATATTACCTGCGCTGGTTAGTTTTGTGTCAACTTGACTCAAGCTAGAGTCATTTGGAAAGAAGGGACCTCAGTTGAGAAAATATCCCATCAGGTTGGCCTGTGGGCAAGCTTGTGGTACATCTGTTATTGATGATTGATAAGACGAGACCCAGTTCACTATAGGCACTGTCATCTCTGGTGTTAGTTCTCAGACCCAGGACACATGGCTGGGGTGCCTATTTAACATATCAAAGTAGACCTGGCCACCAGGTCCTCCCAGCATCCCCCAGTCCTACCTGTTACTGGATATAGCTGGCGTAATACACCTCCTGCCCTGAACTTCTCCAGCCCAGGGGCTGGGCTGCTCTTCCCCGAATTGCCCTTCCCTATATAATCCAACCATTTTGGTTACCTGACCCTTTCATCTATTCTCAACTCTCCTGTCTCCCTCCTCTCTCCTCTCTTTTTCCCTCATGGCCTGGCTCAGGGTCATATTTACTCTGGACTTTCCAAGTGCCTCTGGTAGGCTCTCCCTATCTACAATAAACCTTCTCCTCTACCATACCTAGGAGCTGTCATGCCCTTCCATTTTATTTCTTTTTTTTTTTTCATTCACCTGGGCTGGTGGTCCTGAGAGCTGTATGGAAACAGACTGAGCAAGCCATGAGGAGCAAGCCAGTAATCAGCTCTCCTCATGACCTCTGCTTCAGTTCCTGCCTCCAGGCTCCTGCCTTAAGTGCCTTCCCCTGACTTCCCTGGAGGATGGACTACAAGCCATGCGATGAAATAACCCTTTCCTCCCCAAGTTGCTTTTGGTAATGGTGTTTATCATGTAGTGGGCTACTGAACTGTAGTTATGCCATTTCATGAAATTATTCCTAAGAATGCTTTAAGTGGTAAAACTAGCTTGGGTAGAACTAGTCTCTGGACCAGCCCTAAGTTCCTATATAATGTGACCCTGAGCTAAAGGTGAACTGTCTGACCATTTAACTGTTGTCTCTCCACTTCTGTAAACAATGCTTGCTTGCTGCAGATGTCCAGAGCTGCCTTTCACAATTACATTTTTTTTTTTTTTGGTCCTTAAAAATGAACCAACTGGGGTTTGAGGGTGATTCCTGCTAATCTGCTTGGGACAGTCCTGCAGGCAGTGAATAAAACTCCATTTGACTTATTCAGGCCTCTTGCAAGTTTTATCTCTTCTGGAACCCTATAACAATCACAGCAACAGAAAACTAATGAATACATCACTTAAATGTAGTTGTATTTGGAGCCTTTAATGAATGTTAGGTGAAATGAAGTCATTAGGATGGCATCTAGCCCAGGCAAACTGGTATTCTTCAGGAAGAAGTGAGTATGGCACAGATACACAATTGTATAAAACACAATGCAAAGACTGGTAAGCACAGCCGTCCTCAGGCTAAAGATGGAGTTTCAGAGGCAACAGCTCACCAATACTCTGGGCCTGTGGCTGTCAGCCTCTAGAACTGGGAGAAAATGGGTTTCTGCTCCTTCAGCCCTTTGGACGGAGTACTGGAGCTGAACAAACTAACCCAGAGCAGCAGAGGTGCAGACCCTGGTGCCGTGTTCTTTCTCCAGCCCGTATGCAATGTTCTCATTCATAAAAGAAGATGACAGTGAGTCTCATGGGCTGTTCATAGGAGATACTGGACTAACAGCATGCCTGATGCACTAAATGTGTGGTTTGTGTTCTCCGCTCACTGTGTAGCTATGCAAAGTTCAGCCAGCTCTGAACTCACACTGAACTTGAGTTTTATTGCCTAGGAAATGGGAACCACAGGTCTTCAGTGGTGAGGTAACAGATGAGAAGATTAGAGAATGCAGGAAGCAGGAACAGACAAGAGGAACCCGAGCACTCAGGCAAAGCTGGCTGTTGTCCCTTAAAGGCTACTGGAAAGCGGAGCAAAACAGAACACTGCAAACAATGGGCTCACACACAAGCTGGGTCCAAGCTCTAGGGATGCCATTTCTGTCTAAACATGGATACATCATTCAACTTCAGCTTCCTGCCTGAAACAAGGGAGGAGACAGGTGTAATGGAGGATGCTAATGCTTTGTATTCAAACACTCACCAAGTTCTAAGTAATTCTGTGAACTTGTTCAACTCAACAAATCCCCTCACCTGCTGCCATGGTTCATGGGCTGGCAGGCACTAATGGGTCCTTTCCAGTTCTAGAGAGAAACTAGGCTTCTTTCCTATCAGAATCCCATCTTGAAACCAACAATGGGAGCTTCTAAAATCTCCACAGAGAGAACCTGGACATTGGGCCGTTTGCTACCAGGCAGATAGATGTATGTAATCTCATTGTAAATGGCATTTGGCCTCTGCCTTCTCCACATTGTCCATCCATCCCTATGGCTCAGAATTAGAATAAGAGAGAGCATTTGGGGATGAGGCAAGGAGTATACTAAAAAGAGTGCCCTGGGGATTTCTTTCCAACAATTCTCCTCCCCAGATGTTGTGGGCAAGGCTGGCCCTCACAAGGGTCTTGCTAGAGAGATGGGCTTGCTATGCTTGGGGACCTTCCTAATTCTGTGTCCCCTGCCTTCACTAATAAATTAACATCCAGTTGTCAAGACTTGAACTCTGCTCAGAAGGTGAGATTAGAACTTAGTGAGGAGCCATGGAGCATTAGCTCTGTAATTAAGCACCAGTCGGCAACTGATTTGTCAAAAGCACACTGATTGTAATCACTTTCTAATTTGCTGGGTGGAAAGAATGGATGAGGAAGATGCCCTAACTAGTCCTACTTTCAAGGAAATCTTTAAGTTTTGAAAATATTGTGGGAACTCATTAAGTTTAGACCAACACCTGTAAAGCCTGAACCCTCTGCATAAGCCAGACAGTTGTGTAGCTTGATCTGCTTTAGGGACCCCCTGGCAGTAGGATCAGGATCCATCCCTGGTGCATGAGCTGGCTTTCTGGAACCCAGTGCCTATGGTGGGACACCTCACACAGCCTCGAGGCAGGGGGAGGGGCTTGGACCTACCTCTACTGAGTTTACCAGGCTCTGCTGACTCCCCCATGGGAGGCCTTACCTTCTTGTAGGAGGGAATGGGGGTTGGGAGGAGGCTGGAGGGGCAGGAGGAGGAAAAAGGGGGAATCTGTGATTGGTATGTAAAATGAATAAAGTATTTCTTAATAAACTAAATAAATAAAAGAAAATATAAAGAGGAGGTAGTCATTGACATTCTAACAACCACCCCCAAAAATGTACCCAGGAAAATAACAAATCTCATTTTCTGGCCCCTCAGAGGCAAGCAGCCTAGATCCCTGTAGTTGGGTAGTTCTAGAGGCCTGGTTTCCACACCTCAAGGGATCCGGATACAATGCGGGGTTGGGGGGGGGGGGTTGGAGGGTCGGGGGGGTCTTTTCTTGCTGAAGAGCTGTCAGCCTGTGTGAGCATAGTTAAGACTCAGGGCTTGTATCTACTCTGGGCTGATCAGGTCAGTGCAGTCCTCAGTGTGTTTAGACAGTGATCAAGAACAAGTCTGCCAAACAAGGAGAGAAGAGGATCAGAACACTGCCCCATCCACAGTCAGAGGCAGCCACTCATAAGCTGGTTGGACCAGAGATGCAGCTGAAACCTGCCCTGCTTTGGCCTTTAGACAAAGGTTTAATTCAACTCTAGTCCATGCTAAGAGTGACTGATAATACACAGCCAATTAGGACCCTGCTTGTTTGGGTGTCACTGGGGCTGGAGAAGGAGGCAAGAACCTTGACGCCAGCAATGCTTCTGCCTAATGCCATAAAAGGCAAAATTCAAGGAATAGCTGAAGGTGATGACCTGAAGGCTAGTCCTGAGTTAATCCAGACACACAGACTGCTTTTTCAACAAAGCCCATCCAAAGAGGAACTTGGGGAATGAATCAACTGAAAATAGAAGAGAGGAGCTAAGAAAAACAACTTCACCCAGATTACAGGAAATTCACCCCCAGAGCATAGTCCACCTGGACTGCCTCCTCCTGCGGGTCTGCACATGGGTGCCTGGTGTGGTAGAAAGCCCCAGCAGTGAGGACTCACTCCTAATCCTGCCTCCTGTAAGAAGGCCTAGAGCCCAGAGGGATGTGGAGGCAAATGCCTGCTGGAGCAGGACAGGCACACAGATGGGTGTGGCTGGCAGGTGAGAGGCAGAGTCTGCAGCATAACTATTGCTGCCTCCATTTTGCAGGAAATGTTGGAGGTGGTTTTTAAATGACATCCCTGTTTGTAAGTGTTAGAGACATTTTTGCCACTTCCCCTCTGAAAAAAGAAAGAAAGAAGTTTTTAAAAGGAGTTAGAAGTGAATTTTCTTCATAGATATGTTTCTCCTAGAATAATTGTGTATTAAATAAGAATCCTAAGCCAGCTATGGGTACTACATGACTTGATAGTGAGGGGTGTATATCAAAGCCCCCAATACAATACAGGCTCTTGCCAGTCCTCTTGGTTGCTCACCAGAACTAAATTATAGAATCCTACTTCTGAAGACACATCACACATTGAAAAGGCACAGAGAAGTCAAGCTGGAACTGTACTAGGAACTTCTTCCCTGCTGGCAAGCTTACATAATACCAAAAGGTGCTATGCAGGCTGCTGGGGAAGAAAAGGCATAAATAGTCTTACCTAGCTGTGGCCATAATTCCAACCTGTAAAGCAAGATGAGTCCATTGGTGTAGTAATGGCCTGACTGTTGTGGAAACAACCAACTGCTTTCAGATTAGATTTGAACCCTGCTCCACGGGAAAGAATTCATCCTGGTGCTAAAAACACGCTCAAAAATTTGGAAGTGATAGGTAGGCCTTAGAGGAGAATTTACTAATGTTTTTTTTCATTATTATTGTTGTTTTATTTTGTTTTAGCTTTAATAGACATGGTACGAAATGGCCTTGTAAATATTTATGGTTTTACCTATAGAGAAATGCTACTCTCAGCCTTAATCAGAGAATCTATACTTCGCCGTGAATATAGAGACTCCTGGCTGTTCAAGTTGCTAAGAATAAGTGATTGTTGAGTGCTCCCATTTATAGTACCCCTGTGTGGTTCAGGGAACATCCCAGAGAGGGGGCCAGAGAGAATGTAAGAGCTGGAACATTGGGGAAAGTGCTGTGAAAGATTATCTTTAAGTCATGACACAGGCATTGTAATCATGATCTCACAGCAGCTACATCTGCCTCTTGGGCCTGCACAAGACTGGGTCTGTCCACAGTTAATCATGGACGGGGACAGGCTCTTGTAGCCCTGCTCCTTGTTGAAATACTGGCTACTGCAGATTCTAGAGGAGAGGCATCCTCTTCAGTTGTGCACTCACTGGTGAGCCCACTAGGCTCTAATGTATAGTTCCAAAGTCACAGTCACACAGATGACCCTTGTTAAACTCAGTGGCCCACAAAACAAAAGGACATGAATGTGGAAAAGGGACTTGGGGAGTTGGGGTGTTGACAGGAGTGGGAAGGAGGAAATAAGAGTGCATTGTGGGTAAGACTAAACAGAATGCATGCATCATATATATGTATGAAATAGACAAGAATGATGTTTGGTTTTCGTTTTTTTGTTTGTTTGTTTGTTTTTTGTTTTTGTTTTTTTCCTCGAGACAGGGTTTCTCTGTGTAGCTTTGTGCCTTTCCTGGAACTCACTTGGTAGCCCAGGCTGGCCTCGAACTCACAGAGATCCGCCTGGCTCTGCCTCCCGAGTGCTGGGATTAAAGGCGTGTGCCACCACCGCCCAGCTAAGAATGATGTTTTTAACAATGAATGAAATAAAGAATTTTCTAATAACATTGCTGTTGCCTTCTTAGTGAAAGCCTAAGAGAAAAGAGAAGAAGAGGAAATGGAAATACAGGAGGAAGGGGTCAAGACACCAGCACCAGATTCCTGGTACTACAGCACAGCAGTATTTACACAAAAATGGGCGATTTCAGAAAGAATGCAGCAAAACCTAGGCCAGTCCAATTAGTGCTGAGCTTCAAGAGGCTCTGGAAGATTCCAGCACCAATATAGGGGCGGCATGCTGTGAAGCTTGGAAGTCTGCCATCCCAGCCTCCCACTGGGACATGCAGGTAATGCTGAGGGAGTTGGAAAGGCTTTGCATAGTTGTCTGTCAAGTCACCCATATGGAGAACATCACAGTACATGGGAGAAGTCTGGGAGACAGAGCGTGGGCTGGCCACCCACCCATGGAACCATAAGGGGGACAAACACTGTTTGGCAACATAACCATCACCCTCTCCCTAGGGAGAAATGGATCCAAGGGACATCTCTACCCATGATAATGACAGGAGGCAGGTCAAAACTATGTAAGTGATCCCAAAAGCCTCGTGGGGGTGATCTGGGCTGTACAATGTGCTGGTGTTTATTATATGTACATTACATGTATATTATGCTTACCAGCACATAGTTATTATAGGCATATTTTGCCTACTGGTACAGGTATCAGTACACATCAGACACAGGTTAGTGAGTACCTCCTTGGCTTTCCCTCCATCCTTCTCTTGCTCCCTCTTTGCTTTGCACATAGGGAAACAGGCTAGGAAGGTTATAGCACTCATGCCAGGAAGTCCTCCCAACTCCCAAAACAGCTGATGCTTGTCATGCATTTCCTGCCTGTCAGGACCTTTGGAGGTCTTACTGTCTGTCACTCACTTATATCATCCTCTGTAGCACTGTTAGGTACGAACTCTCAGTAACTTGTCCATGATCACTGAGCTGATGAAAGGAAAAACCAAGGCCAGGTAGCTTCCGCATTCACACTACCAAACACAACCCAGAAGATACTCACGGACCCATTCCTTCATGTGTTTGAAGCTCCTTGCTTCTCTTCTAAGGCATCAACTCTAGCCTTAATCCTTTGGTTTAATCTTCCTAGCAGCTCATCTGACCTAGGGCTAGGTAGACGTTAAATGCCTATATTAATTATTTTTTCTCATCTGTGTAATGAAAATACCAGAAAGTACCAACTTTGGGGATGAAGTGATTATTTTGGCTCACAGTTTGAGATTGTGTAGTCCACTGCAAAGGGGAAGGCATGGCAGCAGAGGCAGCTTAGCATTGGGAGTGTGTGGGAGCTGGTACATTATGACAGTAGTCAGGAAGCAGAGGAAGCAAGAGGCAGAAATGGACTCTGATGATGACCATGAGTTTGTCCCTTACTAAATGTGTATAATTTAAGTTCTTTGACCAGCTCTGTGTGCAAACTAATTCCTTTCAAATATTGCTTTCCTTGATCATAAAATGGGATGATCACCATGCCTTCCTCCTAAAACTGTTAGAGAAGTTGACCTGGATGATATATAGAATCCTGCTGCTGTGGAATCTGGGGAGTGATGGAACCCTACTTAGTTCTACATAGTTTTTGGTGAGCTTAACTGGGGGTGCTAGACAATCACCAACCACCAAACTTAGCTCCGGTCAGTGACTTCCAAGTCCCTTGTCTCATGTCTAAGAAGAATGAGAACCGTGGAAAGGAAGTGAACAGGGCAGATATAGCTTGAATAAGGAAAAGTGAGAAGGCACTGGGAGCAGGGGGTGGGGATCCCAAGGAAGGATCACAGACTTGCTGCCTTTCCTGGTGATCTTTATAGGTCTTAAAGAGAACTGGATGGAGACTGAGGTAATCATTAATGAAACTGGTCATCCTGTAGCATATCATAGACCAACCCAGTGAGGAATCTGCATGCCCTACACATGCTCCGTAACCCAACTGTAGTGGTGATCTTTTGTCACTCACCCTGTCAGGGGAGTGTCATGCTCTATGTGACTAGCTTCTGCCTCCCCCCCCCCCCCCCCCCCCCCCACATGAGCCCTGACCTGACTTCTTGCAGGAGAAAACTCCTGTCTCACTGGCACTTTACACAGTAGGGGTTTAGGGGTTGGCTGGTGAAGGGTGGTCCCATCTACTTGAAATGACCTTTCATTTCAGTTTCTCCTTCCCCAGCATCATGTTGTTTTATCCATTCAACCAACATCCATCAATTTTCTCTGTGTGCCAGGCCCTGGGCCAGGCCTTAGGGGCCAACAGAGAATATGATGATAAAGATGCCATCTGTCATAATCCCTTGAAACTTCCTAGACTCTTGTTTGGACCTCACAACACCATCTGACACACAGCGTTTGTCCCACAACTCCATCAGCAGATCTTCCTGTCTCTCTGGCTTGTGAATCTGAACACATCTCACCTGGTTATCCTTGCCTATCTCGGGCGGCAGCTCTCTCCACCCTACTTGTTCTTTTCTGTTCAATGATTACACTGTCAAAGATTTGTAAGAAAAGAGGCTATTCTTAGAGCCCATGATTATGTCATTTGCAGACTGGAGGACTCTAAGATGGCATTTCACCAAAACGCTAAGCTTCCGGGTTCCCGACCTAGAGAAAATCCCTTGCTACAAGGTGTCTGCTTTCATTCTTCCACATTCCCGGAGACACAGGGAACCCCGGGATCCTTTCCAGTTCCAATCTCCCAACTGCTAAGAGATGTCCACATTGGACTAATCACCTTCTAAACAAATGGTATAGTGACAAGCAGGATGGGGGCCCGACCTGGCTGCACAAGCTGGTGTTTTCAATTTAGAGGCCATGCATTATTTACACTGCCATTATTCCCCTCAATTTGACTTCACGCTTTAGCCCTAATTTCAGTATAATCAAAGCCAATGAATATTTAATCAGGATTGCTTCCAGAAATTGAGTAATGCCATTAACATAATGGCCCCCGGACTTTCAAAGCTGCTTTCCTTCAAATGCCTGTGACTTACACCTTTCCCCCACTGTCTTCCTGGTACCCAGTTATACTTCAGAAGAGAAGGGAGCTCAGAACCCAGAACATATGCCTGTGATAACTTTGTCCAGGCACCAGAAAAGTGGCCAGCACAGGGACCAAACTGTGCTTGCCCTAATGAAAGCGACTCTGCCAAATTCTACAGGTGAACCCCATTTTAAGACACCTCCTTTTAGGACAAACACCAGTATCTTTAGGAAACTGGCTTACACTCTGGAGGTAGGTGTGCCAGGACTCAGCTGCTCTTCACCAAGCGAAACAAGAAGCCATCTAGCTTTAGTCCACTAGCATGAAAGGCAAGGAACTCAGCAGCCCTAGGGTTGGTCCAGAAGAATCAAAGTGCCTCTCTTTAGGCCAGGAGTGGTAAAATGAAAGTGCCTTGTGCTGCCACCTACTGGTGGCTTTCAGAATGATGCTTTCAGAATTCTTTTTGACTGTGTGTGTGTGTGTGTGTGTGTGTGTGTGTGTGTGTGTGTGTGTGTGTGTGTGTGTGTGTTTGTGTGTGTGTGTTGGGGGCATGCATAGGGAACAAACAGAATGTATGTTTGTTATAGGGCCCTTCCAGGTGCCTAGAAAGTGGGCATTATAGTTTCTATTTCATATAGGGAGAGTGAGGCTAACAGAGTATGGTAATGTAACTATCAGAGAAGGCATAGGCAAGACTTAGCATACATCTCCATCCCGTTCCAGAGCTTTTTGTCTCCCTGTTGTTTCAAAAAAAAAAAAAAAAAACTAATAGAAATGAATGGATCTCTAATTAGGGAACTTCAGTGCTGACCAGACAGATCAAAGCACCATTTGGCAGTTCCGTGTAGTTTCCTTGTAAGCTTGAAATTACACGCATGTAATTATTCACTTATTCCATTCAAGTCTGAATCCTGATATACTCCTAAGAGCGGAAAGGAAGAAAAAATACAACATGACATAAATCTGAGACGGAACCTGAAGGCATTTTAACAGGTGTGGGAAACGTCCTGGGGCTGGGTTTGATGTGGAGGGCTACAGACTTACTTGTCTGTTAGAAACAATGAATGAATATAAGACAAAAGATATCTCCACATTACAACTTCTTAGCCACAGCCAGAGCCTAATTCTGGTCACATCTGGATCCCTCAGCTCAACTTCAGCCCTAACCTTGAATCCAGTTAACAAATGAGCCCTCTCAGGGGGATGGTTAGGATTGGGCCACATCTCCATGAAGCCCAAGCTAGCCTGCACTCTGGTTTGCCTTTCCCTCTCCTGTGCCCCAGGCTATGATGACTTGGCAACCTGGGAGACCCATCCACACACATGCAGATGAACACTGGCTTAGAAGTGTTCTCAGTTGGGCTCTGAGTAGACAATGGCCATTAGACTTGAGGCCACTTCAAGGGAATCTCTACAGAATCAACCTCAGAGAAGCATGGAGCATCAGTAAGATGACCTGAGCTGACAAAGCTAGGCTGTGATAAGCACAGGGACAACAGGAGCAGGAAGTAAGGCAAGAGGAGCCATTGGAGTACAGTGGGGAGAAGTCCAATAGCTCAGGGTACACAGAGCCTGTCCTTAGCAGGCAAAAGAAACCACCCAAAGCTGCTCTACCATATTGATTGCAGAGAGCAAGCTGGACCAGACACTTGTCTCCTCCCCTCGCCTGCCCTGGGTTTCTCCACTGCTTGTATATCTCAAGTTAGATCCAGTGGCATTTCTACCCTTTAGCTCTGCCCAGTTCCCAGCAGCCCTGTGTACTGTGAGCCACAGATTCTTATCTCCTTTTGCAAAAAGAGAAATGAAGGCTTCCTTAGAAGACATGCTTTGCCTGGTAGGACATGCTGGAACTAAGCAGGATCTGGTTTCAAATCTCTCCTACTGTGTCTAGCATCATGCCAGATGCTCTCAACTCATCCTCCTACCACCCAGTTCAGGCCACATTATTATCTCTGTTCTATGGACAAGAACGCTAAAGACCAGAGACACTTAGTCACTGATGCAAAGTCACAGCACAAATATGTAGAAAGAAGAACAGCACTGGAATGTAGGTCTAGCTGATCCCAGAACCCTTGCAGCTCACAGAAACTGGCCTTGCTCCTTTACATCTGGGAGGTAGGGCTATTCCATTAGCTGCCATGGGAAGTGGGGTTTTGCTGACCACACTATCTGCCTATCTCTCGAGATCAGGGTTCTTCTAGTCACTCAAACCTGACTCCAGGAAGACTTATCTACAGCTAGACTAACTGTCTTCACAATGCAGCGTTGGCCTCATTTCTGCCTGTGTTACCCAGAGCTCAGCATAAGACCCAGGCTTTGGGATCAGGCAGGCAGCATTTGCCTCCTGGATGGCTTCTTACTGTTCTGTAATCTTAGGCGTGAACAAGCCCTCTGGACACTGCAGTTCTGTTTTCCACAAGAGGGGAATAATGGTGCCTACTCTGCAGAGATGCTGGGAGAATACAAAAGAGCAGCACATGGCAAGAACTCAATTAATTATTGCTTGACAATTACTTTTCACATTTACCTCGTGTCTCTCTGTACCAGCTGCTGTTTGCTGCCACACTCAGGGTCCGCCAGCCTCCCTCAAGACAACCTAATGCCTACCTACTAGCACATGCAATCGACACTGCCCTCTGGCCTTTAGAGCAGCTCTGTCCTTTCCCTACTCAACTCTCCCTTCTCCTCCACATGACCAGACCAGGAAGAAGGGAGAGGAGGCAGGAGAACCACCCCTGCACAGGAGGGGCGCTGCTTCCTGGTCCTATCCATAACTGTGACTCTGGCGGGTATCTGCTTCATTGGGGGCCTCAGTGTCTTCAATTGTAAATTGGGGGAGATAACACCCATCCTTGCTAGTCTCAGGCTTCGGCTAGCGTCAAGTTGGCTGACAGGTATTAGGGCTCTCAAATTGTGACTATGTTGCAGGTTTTATGATAACCAATGGCCCTGGCTTTTAAAATAGCATTCTGCTCTCTGTCCTGTTTGTGGTGGTTTACCTTAACATTCACTAGGTTTTGAACATCCAGTTCCTGTACTGGGTTAGAGGTAAAATAATGTGAACTCTTAAACTAGAAGAAACAGACATAAATCAATGAATGAATAAGAAACACATAAAATTACTCTTCATTGAAACCTCTGGATGTTGGTATGGTAGCTAGCTAGTAATACCTAGCATAGCAGACCTTCTATCTTTCTACCAGAAGTCCCATGAAGACACATGAAATAATAAAAGCTCAGCATAGTATACATAGCATATTTGAGGACAGGGAATTTTAGGATTTTATGTCCACTCCTACAGGAAATCATGGGGACATCCTTCATCCTCTGTACATCCTGCCCCTAAATGTAGGATGTGCTGAGCAGGAAAGTGGGAGTCACTGCAGAAACCCCGTCCTCCTGTTCCTGGCCTCTATTGCTCTCTTGTCTTGAGCACCTACTCAGAAACAGATCTGAGCCGTGTCACAATAGGAAGCAGAGGGTTACTAGCTAGCATTCATGAGCACAGAGGCCCTTGAAGAAAGGCCCTGTGAATAGATTAAGACAGGAAATACTCAGAAGTGTTTGGCTGGGGAAAGAGGGCTTGCAGACCACCTTGAACCAAGGAAGGAATCTAAGCTGCATGAGAAAGTCATCTTCAGAAGAGGTGATGGTGCTGGTGGTGGTAAACCACTCCTTTAGTGGACCTGGAACACCAACATGGACTTTAGATCTAAACATGGAAGACTACACCCCAGGACAAGAAAGGGGTTGTGCTGCGTTCATGGGTTTCCCATTTGCAAACGCCAAGTCTTCTGGAGACTGCTCTATTCAAAGACCACCAAGCAACTCAAAGTAAAGCCTAAAACTGAAAACAAAACAAAACAAAACCCAATAAAGATGCAGCTCTGGATGAGGTATAGCAAAGGGAAAGGAAAGTTTGTCCTGAGAGCCCAGGGGAAGAGAAGCTTTGAAAAGAAATCTAGAACATATCAGAGAGCTCAGTGTCCTCAGGATATACTAGACTGGTTGCTTACAAGTCCAGGGAAGAAGACGGCATAGGATGGATGCTGGGACAGAGATGCAGAGGAAGGCCACTGATGCAAGTGCTAATGTGCGAAATTAGGACAGAACAAAGACCTAGCTCCAATCCCCAGGGGACGAGGAAGGAACAGAACTGATGCTATAGAAGTGCAATTTCTCATGCCAGGAGAGAAAGACAGATTTGAGTGTAGAAAAAACGCCAGGGAGCAAAAAAAGAAAGAAAGAAAGAAAGAAAGAAAGAAAGAAAGAAAAAACAGGAGGAGTACATTAGACAAGTATGGATTCTGAGAACTATCAGAGGGGGAGGGATACAATGACAATAATAACAATAAATGTAACAGATGAAAACATACTTAGTCAAAATAAATATCTATATGAATCAAAAGCCCAAGAGATCAATGTGAAGTAACATAAATGAAATAGAAAACCTTATGAATTAATAGCTAGATCTTGGCAAAAGAAAGTTCAGTTACAATTATCAATATTCAGAAAGGAAACAAGTCATATAGATAAAAAAGTAATTGGCTTCTGAATTTTTCTTAGAAGGAAACATTTTTTAAAAAAATTATCAGGCCACCAGGATGACTCAGCAGGTAAAATTGCCTGCTGGGCAAGTGTGATGATGGCTTAATTTCAGTCCCTAGAACCCACGTGAAAAGCTAGATGAGGCGGTGCACATCTGTACTCCATGAGGCAGTGCACATCTGTACGCCCAGCACTTTTATAGTGAGATGAGAGGCGGAGCTGGGAAGGGCCAGACAGCCAGGAGTGCACAGCACAGCAGAAACAAGAGAGATCCTGTCTCAAACTACGAAACAAGGTGGAAAGAGAAAATTCCTTAAAATGTCCTTCTGACCTCCACACATGTGAGATAGGGGCTCACAATGTGGTCCTGGCTGTCCTGGAACTCACTCTGTAGACCAGGGTGGCCTCAGACTCATAGAGATCTACCTGCCTCTGCCTCCTGAGTCCTGGGATTAAAGGTGTGCGCCACCACACCCAGCCAGTGTCACCCATCTTAAAATATACATTAGTAATTAAGTTCCAAACAGGAGTTTGAACTTCTAAATTTTTTTTTAGGAAAGATATAAACAAAGTAGAATAGTAGAATTAAAGACAACCATCAGATCAGTTAGAGATGGCTGTATGTAGTTCAAATCATTTAACTTATCAATAAGAAAAATAGTTCAGATTATTCTGTTGAAAAACAAATATTATTGGACTAAAATGCAAATATTAAGTTGCATGCAATTTACAAGAGAAGTTTTCCAAAAAACAATCAACATTTATCACATACTAGTCATATGGGTGAGTAAGAAAAATAGTTCAGATTATTCTGTTGAAAAGTAAATTTTGTTGGACTAAGATGAAAATATTAAATTGCATGTAACATATCAGAGAATTAAAAAAAAACAATCAACATTTATTGCATACTGGCTAAATGGGCTGTATGGTTCTAAGGCTCTCACAGGCATTGTCTTTCCTAATTCTCCCAATAACTACAGGAAGCAGACATCTTATTACATGTGTTTCACACTGGACAATCTCAGCATAAAGGATCTAAGTAACTTGCCCTCTGTCAGAGAACAAACTTAAACCCTGGTCATTCTTAGAATGCCACCTCTTAAATGTAACTGTCACATTACCTACATTCTAGGCAAAAATCACATAAAAACTCAATTTCCAACATAATTGAAGCAAACTCAATTAGAAAAAAAGCAGAAGGGAAAATACAAAAAAAAAAAAAAAAAAAAAAAAAAAAGCAGAATTCAAGGCATATGCTGTTTAATATGTAAAACTGATTTTTTTTTTTTTTTTAACAAAGGCCAAATCCACACTGAGGACTCAACTGTCACACACCTGTTATACTCAATGAGACACTCAAAGTTTTCACTTCTTATTTTTACCTTTTTACATTTATTCATCTGTTTGTTTGTGTGTGCATGTGCATGTTTGAGGTAGGGATGGGGTCTCCCAGGACACATGTGGAGGTTAGAGGACACTGGAGGAGTCAGGTCTCTCTTTCTACCACATGGGTTCTGGGGATAAAATTTGGGGCATCAAGCTAGGCATCAAGTGCCTTACCTGTGGACCCACCCAGCAATCCCAAATAGCCAAATTTTTAAAGCATCAAGTATGAGAAATTCAGAGAGAACATTGTACGGAAGCATACACAGCATGACCATAGACAAAGGTAACTGTGTCCTTTAGGCTGTTTCTAGTTTCTAGCATACATACATAGAAGACTTTTTTAAGTGTGTTTAAGAAGCAGGGAAATGAAGTGTAAAATTACTAATAGTTGACTGAGAGGAGTCAGAAGGCAAAGGCATTTGTCAGGCAAGCCTGACCCAGAACCCACGCATGAAAACAATAACAACAAAGCCAAAAGCAATGGTATATTATCCACAATCCCAGTCCTACTAGAGAGACAAGAGGTGAAAAACCTACTTGATGCTCTAGGTCAGCGAAACCTGCAATATGCAGAGTAGGAGTGTAGGAGTGAAAGCATAAGGCTCTACCTTAACCAGGTGGGGAACAAAACCACCTCTCCAGAAGTTGTCCTTTGACCTGCATGTGTGTGTTGTGGCAAATGAATGCCACCCCCTCCAACAAAACACATACATACATACATACATACATACATACATACATACATACATACATACTAAATAAATAAATACTTTAATTGATAATAAGCTTGGTGTGGTGGCACACACCTTTAATCCCAGCATTCAGGAAGCAAAGACAAGAGGATCTCTGTGAGTTTGAGGCCAGCCTGGTCTATATATGGTGAGTTCCAGGCTGACCAGGGCTGCCCAATGAGATCCTGTCTTTAAAAATACAATGACAGTTAACTACTGAGGTTAAGCAAATTGATAAAGTACTGGTGAATGTGAATTATTAACAATGTTCTAATTTAAGAAAGGAGGGGGGAATGACAGGTGTCCATTACATGATTATGTTTAGAATTTACTATATACCTACCTATATTACTTTATACATATTAAATATTTAAACAATAAAGAGGCATGGCAAAATAAAATGTAAATATGGAGAAAATATATGAATAAAAGAACTGATAGAGTTAATGACACATAACAATGTTTTTATTTTACAAATAAAGTCTAAATTCCAAGTGATATAAATATATACTATTTTCATTTTTGGACCATGAGCAGACAAAGTAGAAATAAGTAACAATTTCTACAACAGAAACAGCTGCAGTGAACTGCCACATGGAAATTAAAATCTTTTCTAATAATATTATGTCAAAAACCCACGAGTACAAAATATTTAGAAAATAATGGAAATAAGAAAACAATTTATCAAACAGAACGCTGCCAAAAAGCTATGTCAAGCGAGAAACACACTCTAACACATTCCTAATTAAAGAAGACAGCTTGAGAGGAAGAATTTAGCCTGCCACTAAACTATTAGAATAAGGAACAAAGGCAATTCATGGAAAGCCCCAGAAAGGGACAGTAAGCATCTAAATAAACAAACTAGAAAACAGAAAACAAGTAGATTTCATAAGGAAACCCAAGAACTAATTTCTAGAGGAAACCAGTAAATCTGGAACTATTTTTGTCCTAGTTGGTTTTGTTTACGGAAAATAAAATTATAGGAAAAAAGCAACAAATGTAAGCTAATAAATAAAATGTATTGTCAGCTTTCAGATGCCATGACAAAATACCTGGAAGAAACCTATGAAGAGGCAATGTGTACCTGGGTCACGTCCTCAGGCTCCAGCCCATGTACCACCTTGGGTGGAGTGTATAGCGGATGGGGTTGCTGAAGCAAACAGGAGAAGAAGAAAGGGGTCGGAGGTTCCCAGATCCCCTTCTAGGACACACTTCACTTCCTCCTACTGGACTCCAGCACCTAAACATCCACCACCTCCCAGTAAGGTCATAGGCCATCAACCAAGCCTTTAACACATGCCCTTCGGGAACATTTGCCATCAGAATTTTGTTTTTAAAAAGGGATAACCTGTGCAGATGAAAGAAATGTTTCTGGATGCCTCCAATATTGATCTGAGAAACCCTCAGCAACCATAGAAGAAAATGAACAATTTTAAAAGGCTCTAGGCCCAGATGATTTTATGTTTTTCTCAAATATTTGAGATTAGACATTTCTTTAAATATATTCTATAGTATATAAAAAGAAGGGAAGGGACCAAAAATATTTTATTAAGTTAACACAGGAGTAAAACAGCTGTAAACAAATTTCTCTAATGCTCCAATCCTCAGTACTATAGACAAACAAGACATGCACACACACACACACACACACACACACATACACACACACAAACATGCAAATACATACACATATATACACATACATATATACATATGCACATACACATATACATATATATATATACATACAAATGCACACACACATATATATACATATATTATACACATATACACACATATGCCTAAAAACAACTAACAGAAAACAAGAACTATTTTGTTACAAAAAGGAGAATTAGAAGGGAGAGTTTGCCTTGTCAGGAGCACCAAGAAATGTGTTGGTGCTAGAGAAAGAGCAGGCTACACAGCCAGCATCAATCCTGGGACCCAGCACAGGGCTGGACACACATTGGGCAAATTCATTAGTTAGACTTCCATTCTCTTCAGGTGTATATATATATATATCTTACTATCTTTTTTATGTTTATTTTATTATTTACCTACATTTTCCTCCAAGAACATAAGTTTTACAGAGGCAGGAGGTTGCCTTCTCACTCCAGCCAGGACATGCTGTAGGTGTGTTGCTCAGGCATGTAATTTTTGGGAGAAGGGAAGAAGCTGAATGTCACCTAGAGCCACATAGCCTTGGCATTGTTAGAACTGGTTCATTCAAGATAGTGGCACTTATAATAGGGGTACTGTAAACTGGCAGACAGTCTTCCATTCTTCACAGGACACTGATCCCAGGGAACCTCATCTAAGGAGTGTCAGGAATGGGCAGAGTACCCAAAGAGTGTTAGATGCTGCCAATCTGGGTGGAACACCCTCCCCCAACCACACACACACCAGAACACTGAGGTGCTGAAGGGGTGTGTGTGTGTGTGTGTGTGTGTGTGTGTGTGTGTGTGTGTGTGTGACATAGCAGTTTCCTGACTTGCTCAGGCAGCTGATAACTCCCCGATGCCCTGGGATGTGGACAGAGTTCAAAACAGCTCCAAGTGGAGATGGCTTTCTGGCTAAGTGACTAAGTGACAGGGCCCTCTAAACCCTAGAGAAAAACTACACCAAGGAAGGTAGCTGCAAGTGCCCAGTGACAGTCCCCCAGGCTCTCCTGCTTGTCCCCCCAGCTGGCATCTTCCACTTTGTCTGCAGTCTCGGCCTTCCCTGTCCCCAGCCAGGACCAGGCTCTGAATGTTTGCTCTTTGTTGGTGCATGGGGACACAGAAGGCTTTGTTCCCAAGATGGTGGCCAGCACACCTTTGCCTCCTCAGTTCTCCATGGGAGTCAGGTTCAGCTCTAAGGCCTTTCTAAGCTTATATCTGGCCATACTCCTATTCACAGCTTTTGGGTTGAGTAGAAGGAAAGATTTGTATGAGTGGTGGGCTGGGAACCATCCTGGGACCTTTATGGTCATCTTCCTTAATTCTCAAGGTAGCAATGTGAGGAAAACAGCATTGTCCTCAGGCACAGGTGGAGAAACGGGTGTGGACCAGTGTGGGAGCCTTCCCAAACCCATTCTGGATATTCTCCCCTGACCCTCCTTCTCTTCAAAAAGCCATGGTGCCTTTACCTTACGCTCCTGCCCAGTTGAGCTATTTCCACTTGACTTTGCCACAACATTTTAGGCCTTCACATTCTGACAATCTAGTAAACTGTGGTTGGAAGCCTCACCCAAAAGATTACTCCTCCAGGAAGCCTTCCAGGTATTTTTTCTTTTCTTTTCTTTTTTTTTTTTTTTTTTGAGAGAGGGGACATCATCATATAACTCTGACTGGCCTAGAACTTGTGTAGACCAGGCTGGCCTTGAACTCACAGAGATCTGCCATTCTCTGCCTCCCGAGTGCTGGGATTAAAAGTGCATGCCACTGTGTCTAGCCTTAAACTTTAATCTAGGAAATCCAGGCTCCTCCTCCTCTTCCTCTTCCTCTTCCTCTTCCT
This sequence comes from Onychomys torridus, assembly GCF_903995425.1. Taxonomy (NCBI): domain Eukaryota; kingdom Metazoa; phylum Chordata; class Mammalia; order Rodentia; family Cricetidae; genus Onychomys; species Onychomys torridus. The sequence goes on along the minus strand of NC_050444.1, from coordinate 128,130,917 downwards.
CCTCCTCCTCTTCCTCCTCCTCCTCTTCCTCCTCCTCCTCCTCCTCCTCCTCCTCCTCCTCCTCCTCCTCAGATGCCCTGAACATTCTATTCCAACATTTGAGACACTTGAGTGCACTGAGCCACGCCACTAAACTATAAGGTCCTTGTCACAAGACAGTTGGCTCCCTTGTATTTCAGCACCAGCACACAGGGCAGTGTGGGACACTGCACAGGTGCGCCATTAATGCTCGTCCAACAGCTTTTAGAGTCAAGCCCCGTCTTCAAGCACCACTCTCTTTATCTCAGCTCCTTGACATCCTTCTGCCCTCTTGCCGGCACAGACTCATTCACACAACAGGACCATGTTTTATAACCAACCTTGGACCAGATGGTGCACTGACATTTCAGTAGCCTACAACAACTACAGCCTTCAATTACAAGAACAACATATCCAAATGAGATGGTGGAGGAACAAGGTGGCATTTTATTCCTGCTGCCAAGGTCAGGACAACAAAGTAATAAAGACAGATTTGCATATTTATCCTATCCTGTGACCCAGGACAGCAGACTCTTGTTCCTCTTACAGATCAGAATCAAGATGGAGATGAAGCAAGACACTTGGTAGGACTGAGGATGCCTGGTGAATGAATTAGTCACGATAAAGAGATCATTTCCCACTGAAGTGCTCAGTATCTGGTGCCCCCTAGGATCCTGTCATGCCACCATCTAATTAATGCCTCTCAGAGGAGTAGGTGACAGTGCTGAGCCCTGGCAGACTCCCTTCTGTGATTTTTCAGGGGTTGAGGAGATAAGTTGAGCTCAAGTCCCAAATCTGTATGCCACCAGGTTTAAATTTCTGTACACATGTGAAGTATTAATATTAGTGTTACTTTTACTCTGTTTAAGAAAAAAATGACAAATTGAAGCGTGGGGACATTTGGTGTCCTGAATTCCAGAGCCATCCGTTTCTGTCTTATGTGTATCTATGCTGCAACTGCAACAGTTGATTCTTGCAGGAAGCGCTGATGAAGCTGAAGAGGGAGTCTGAGGACAGAGCATGGGGTTGGGCTGGCCTCAGAGCCCTGGAAAGCCTCCCATCTCAATGCCTTCCCCTTGGGGCTTCCTCTCCCACTCTCCCAGGGGCTGTTAACTCACTGGAAAGCCCCTGGCCAGAAGCAGCTGATGAGGAAGGCAGCCAACACCATGGTTAAAGCAAAACAGATGGATGGAGGACATGCTCCTTCTCAGAGTGCCCAGTTGGGTGGGAAAGCACAGGCAACCTCCAAGACATGGCACTTGCTCCCCAGGAAGGGTTCCATCATGAGGTTCCCTAGCTGCCTGCTGTTCCAAGGCCAACCAGCAACCAGAGTGGCCAGCCAGGCATTCAGCTAGTGTGCCACTGTGACTTATAGTGGATAGAGTAGTGCCTACACCGCCCTTGCCGTTCCTGGGAATGCCTTTGTGTTGGGTACATGGCAGTAGTCTTTTGTCCAGTCAGATCTCTCTCCCTTGCTACTGCTCAGAGTACTAGAGTCATGTTGTCCCTTCTGACACCCTATGCTCCATTGATGTGACACTACCATCCTGGGAAATGGAAAGCAGAAGGAGAGAAAGCAAACTCACTGTATGCCAGGCACTGCACTGTGCAATCCATAACATTAATCACTTTCATATCCACATTAACTCTTTTGAGGCAGATTATATCCATTTTACAGGTGTGGAAATTGAGGTTCAAAGAAGTTAGATAACAACCTGAGATCACATGCCTTGTAAGTGGATAAATAAGAGTTGAGTTAGGTCTCTATGTTTTACAGACACATCTTTGCACTCCAGCATCCTTGGGCTTGTTGGTATTTGACACAGCTGCATGGCAGAGGCTGGACTCAGGGACATCATCCCTCAGATTGCCTCTGTCTCCAAGCAGATCCCAGTTCCAGAGAGAGACTAGAGTTCACATTTTGGGTCTACCACACTCTTCCTCTGCAGTGTTGGGGGTTCCTGGAATGAACTCCTGCTCATTATTACATGAGTGTGTGTGTGTGTGTGTGTGTGTGTGTGTGTGTGTGTGTGTGTGTGTGTTGTCCATCCATGTGTTCATGTACATGTGAATTCAGGCATGTGTATACTGCAGCTCAACTCCAGGTGTCCTTCCTTGCCTTCCACCTGTTTGGAGAGTAGGTCTCTTGTGGTTTACCATTCCATGTACCAGCCTAGCTGATCTGTGACTTTCTAGGTTTCCCTTATCCATGCCTCCCATCTCACTGTAGGCATATTGGAATTACAGACATGTACTATTGTATCTGGCTTCAGGTAGCTTCCTGGGATCTGAACTCAGGAAGCTAACACACACACACACACACACACACACACACACACACACACACACACACACACGCTGGCTTGCATTTCCAGCTGCCTGTCATACATGTGCACCTGAATTTGAGCCAGTCCAAAAAGAGGTGATGGTAACATTCCCTACTCTTCCTCAACCATCAACCATCATTTACTGCTCATCTCTGTCTCCTGTTTCTTATCCTTATGAAGTAAAGCAGCCCAGAAAGGGAGCCTTTCCCAGGTATGGCGGAACATTAATAGAAGCAAACAGAGCCACTGTTTGTCTCCACCACCTACTATCCTAGCTTTTGATTCTTCTAATATCGCCACAAAGTCTATGTTTTTCCCTGGTTGCCTCAGCCTATCTGATCCACACCATGCACTCAGTTAAGCTGGAACTTTTCTCCCAGCTGACTGTGGAGGCTCTCTTCCAGGTAGGCAATTCTGTCTAGAGGCTTCTGGTGCCCCGTCAATGAGCCAGATGCTGTGGATTGATGTGAACGTGGGCAAATCATCAAATCTCTTCATGCCTCCATTTCCTTATCTGGAAAAGGAGCCTTGCTGTCAGCATGATGACTAACTTGGGGAGAGGTAGCACAGTGGCTCTGTGAGTAAAGCACTGTTTGTGTCAAATGAGTTATTCCTTCAGGAAGGAGAGAGCAGGCTCCTGTGTCCGACTGGATGTTTGAATGCTTTTGTTCCCCAAATGCCCACATTGAAGCTTAATGGTGATATTATCAGAAGGAGGGGGTCTCTGGAAAGTCACCAGGACCCACCCTCATGAATAGGACTAGTTCCATGTACAAGAGGCCTGTAGGAGCTCTCTCTGGACACACAAATGGCATCATGCTTGAGGAAGGGAGCCCTCACCTGATACCAATAGCTGGCACTTTCATGTTGGATTTCTTGGCCTCCAGAATTGTGAGCGAGACATTTCTGTTGTTTATGTATTTTGTTACAGCAGCATGAAGCACTATGGTACAGATTTTAAGTGAACCAGAACACCATACCTAGAGGTTTCTGTAGATTTGATGGTAGGATATGGAAGGGGTGAAGTCAGAGAAAGAGCAGCACTGCATTTAGTGAGGGTGGGGGGAGGGGGCAGTTATAGGGAGGCCAACTGTGATAGGAAGATATGAGGCACTGTTTGTGCAGGGCTTTCTTCATGCTCTCTTTTCCCTCAGCTCTCCATTTACCATATTCACTTAGAGCAGTTCTCAACCTGTGGATCGTGACCCTTGGGGAGTTCTAATAACCCTTTCTCAGGGGTCACCTAAGACCATTCGAAAACACATATGTGTACATTGCAATTCATAACAGTCTGCATATTCTCGTCCTTTGCCTGGTTTTAAATGTCATCTATGCACCAGTGACGTCTGGGTGTGCAGGTCAAGTCCCAAGCTAGTACCTTAAGATCCTCATCTCTAACTACAGTGCCAGCTTCCCCCTTCATATGTCCAACAGGCACTTAAACCTGTCACTGAGTCCCCAGTCTGTCCTCACAAACCTTCCTAATCCAGTCATAATGGCAGCTCCAGATTTCCAGTTGCTCAGGCTAAAACTCTGGGGCTGCCTTGTACTGACTTTCCCTTTTCTCTCTTGTCCTCATCCATTCCACTGACATAACCTCTTCCTTCAAAGTAGATCTCCAGGCTAACCACTTCTCATCTCCACCAGCACTAAGTCCTCCTGAACCCATTGTGGACTGAGCATATCAGGGCCTTTTTCTTGTTTCCATGCTTGCCTTCATGTTGTCTTTTTGACACAGAATCTAGAATGATCTTTCATAAGACAAAAATTTGGTCATGTCTTTTCCTTGCTTGAAAACCTTCATGGGTTTCCCCTTCCACTTGACTTGAACCACAGACCTTGCCCTCCACTGGAGTCCTGCTTCCTGGCCAACCTCTCATCTCACTCTCTCCATTGCTGTTCTTGATTGAATCTATTCGCACACCCCGGGTGCCCAAATATCTCATGTTTTCAGATAGTCCACCAATGGAGGGAGGAATGGCCTGGCAGGAGGCTTTGCTGGCTTTCAGCTTTCCCCACCACCACTACCACCATCCCACTGTTTTTTCATCTTGGACCCTCACTGATGGTGCAGTGCCTTCTACATCCAGTGTAGGACTTCCCTGGCTAGTTCATCCTCTCTGTAAACTCACAGAGATGTGCTGTACTAGCATCCCAGGTGCCTCTTAATCCAATCAAGCTGACAAAGATTAATTCCCACACATTGGAATTAACTCCTGAAAAAACACAGCCAGTTGAAAAATGTAAGTTCAAATGCATTGATACACCTGACCCAAGATGACAGGACATCTTGGCTAATCCTGCTCTACTTTAAACATGCTAATAACACTGTGTCAGCCTATATCTGGGCAAAGTCATATGGCACAAAGCCTATTTTATAACAAAGTATTGAATAGCTCATGATTAATTGGATAACCATGTCCACAATGCTGACAATACTGTACTATGTGATCAACTAAGCCATGGTTTACATTTCTGTCTGGCTTCCTGAGCGAACAAACATATTGCCATGTGGTAATATATTGTGTACCCCAATAAAATTTGCCTGAAGATCAGAGAACAGAAAAAGCCACTAGATTAAACATAGATGTCAGGCAGTGGTGGCACACACCTTTAATCCTAGCACTCAGGAGGCAGAGATCCATCTGGATCTCCATGAGTTCAAAGCCACCCTGGGTTACATGAGATTGATTCAGTCTAGGAGAAAAACAGAGCCAGGTAGTGGTGGCACACACCTTTAATCCCAGTACTTGGGAATCACGCACCTTTAATCCCAGCACTAGGAAGGAAGTGAAATAGCTGAGCAGAGAAAGTCATATAAGGCTTGAGGAGATAGGAACTAAAGCCTTTTCGGCAGAGGCCTTTTCACCCGGAGCCCTTTTCGGCTGAGCAGCACTCTTTGGCTGGAACTCTTTCTACCTCTCAGAGGCATTAAGTCAGAGGATTCATGGAGTTGGTGAGGTGAGATGTGGCAGTGGCTTGTTCCTTTGTCTCTCTGACCTTTCAGCATTTACCACAATATCTGGCTCTGGGTTTTATTAAAAGACCAATTCAGATTTTGTGTTACATTGCCATATGTCTCCAGCCTGAGAAAGATCAAAACTCTGAATCTGAAGCAGTTTCTGCTAAATGCATATCACTCCCCCACTGTCATAAACACACACTATTTTAAAACTATGATTGTCCTCAGGTCTATTTGTCTTTTAGCGTTTGTTTCTCTTATTCCACTAGAGAATAAGCTCTATGCAGGCAGGGACCTTGAATCTTACATGCTCATGCAAACATCCAGATTCAAAGTAAGCCAGGAACATCAAAGAAACTCCATAAGTTTGTATTAAATAAATGAATGAGGGTTGGAGATTTAGCTCAGTGGCAAAGCACTTGCCTAGCAAGCACAAGGCCCTGAGTTCGATCCTCAGCTCAATACATACATACATACATACATACAGACATACATACATACATACATAAATGTATCTGTGGACAAAAGGATGACAAATGAATAAGTGAAGTAACATCACTGAGTCCAGGACTGTTATGTGAATTGGTTCCTTTTGATAGCCATGAAGAAAATGTCAAGGGAAATTGTACCCACTGGAAGTGGTCACACTCCACAGGGCCAGCCTGAGCCATCTGGGGCAGTGCCAGCCATATTTCCCAAGGTTCTTGACAGAAGTGTCCCAGCTAGGAGGGGAATTCTCTTCCAGCCTCTCATCCCTGCTCTGAACTCCTGGCACTAGGCAGCAGACGTGGGAGAGAAACTGAGAACCCCTGTGAGAGGTGGCCAGTAGTTCCACTCACTGAGGAGAGAGACTGGCCATCAAGATGGCCATGAGCTCAAGCCAATTCACATGTGCTTGGGCATCATGATCTTGAAAGCATTTCTGGGTGAGCACCCCTGTGCTCTAATAAAATGTGCCCTTTTAATTATCAAAGTGCAGTTGACAGAGACTAATCTGCCATGAACCCGCTGGTGTTCAGTGTTTCCAGTTAAGAATGTCACTTCAAGGGTCCAAGTTGGGAAGTGAATGTTTTCCCACAACTGCTGCTGGACTCTGGGAAACCCTGTGAAGAGTCAGTAATAGCTTGGCATCTCAACACCCAGCTGGAGTTTATGGGAAGGCCATGCCAGGCTGCCTATCCAGCTCTCGCATGCCTAGCCAGGAGCCCAGTTTTGTTATTCCACTTTGGGTTTGGGGCCTTTTGATTGTTCCCCTGTAGTTACATTTGTGGCCCAAGGAAAGGGTCAGGGGAGGGAATACACATTAGCACGACACTTGCTAACGTTTAATTACTTTTACACTTTTGCCTCTTTAACATTTCAACTCAACCAGCATCGCTGCCATGTAGAATCTGAGATTTGGAAACAGGATTTTCCCAGACCCTTAGATAGAGTACACACATCTGGGTTCTTTCACAGCTGAATCTAGCATGTGATGGGAAACTGCCTGACTCCCTGGCTGCCTGAAACCCACACCTAGCCAGTGCTATAACCCACCTACTGCCCAGCCTCCCATCCTAGGCACCCTTCTGGGGTAGGATGCTAGCATCCACAGACAAGGCTATATGAGCACTGGAGTTAGTCCAAGAGGAAGGTTGTATGAGGTACTCAGAGGGGCAGATCACTGTAGTCAGAGGAGTGGGTGGATCAAGAGGAGCCATGTGATTCTGAGACAAGATAAAAAGGGCAGAGGACACTGCACACACAAAGGGCAGAGGATGCAGTGAAAATGACAGAGGACTTGTGAGGAGGGTCCAGAAAAGAGCCCTTCCTAATAAAGAAAATGCTCTAGTCTGCCAGCAATGAGACCCAGTGGAACCCACTGGGGCCAAAGTCAAGCTTGCCTCCCTTCTTGCAGGAGATTATGTGGGCCTAAATGCAGTGGCGGGGGAGGCCAAGGGGGCAAAGCTTCCAAACCAAGGCAAAATACTGTCATTTCCAAGAGGCAAAAATCACCAGCAGCAACAAAGGAAATGAGTTCCCCTTATCCTAGTAACCTTTATCCTTTGGCCATGTCCCCTGCTCCTCTCTGCCTCCTACCTGGGACCCACCTGGAAACAGCTGCCTCTGGTTCTACAACAAACTCAGGGCTGGGGAAACTGCAGAACATGGTGGCACAGGGGCAAAGGCTGTCCTCATCCTGGTTATCCCCACCCTGGTGGTCCCCACCCTGGCAGTCCCCGCCCTGGCGGTTCCCCCTTGGTTGTATACTGTAGGGGAGGAGGACTGCGAGGGAAGAAGGGAAGGGTGGTACATGTTACCTGAGCACAAAGGCAAAGGCCTGGCTGGGCTTACCTCTCCCTTCCCTGACTGCTGAGTGACTTCAAGGGGGCCCCGTTCCTCTCTGCTTCAAGATCTGCCACTAAAATGAGGGGTGTCTCAGTTTGCTTTGTGCTCATAGAACCAGACACCTGGGAGGAGCAATCCATAATGAAACAGCACTCTTTGGCTCATACTTCTAGAAGCTGGAAAGTCCAAGAACATAGCTTCAAGCAGCTGGTGAGAGTCTTTCTGCTTCCCTGAACCATGGCAGATAGCATCCCGTGGGGAGACGGGATGTGTGCGCACTGGCTCAGGTCTCTCTGCCTCTCAGAAACCACCATGCCATCATGAGGCCCCATGACCACACCCAATCCCTCATACCTTCCAAAGACCTCATCTCCAAATCCATTAATGTATACATTTGGAACAGACATTTATAGCCAGGAAAGTTTAAGGGAATATATCTTAAGTGCAGGAAGGAGCTCATATGTGATTACCCTTCCCCTCAGCAATGACAACTGCCGTGCTGTATTGACTCTTTGGACCTCAGCCACAGCTGCTGCCCCAAGCCAGCCTGACTTCTGGTGTCTCTCCTCTCCCACTTCTACAGGAGTTGATGAAATGTCTGTTCTGTACCAGGCCTTGTGACTACAAAGCCAGATAAAGATACTATGTGTTTTGAAAGGCATTGGTGAGTAAGAAAAGCAAGCCCAGAAGAGTAACTCAGGGTTGTGTGTGTGCACTTGTGAGTGTGGGTACACAATAGATGTTCAACACATCCACATACATGATGAACAGAACACTGGGAAGCAACCATAAGGTAACTGAGAGGGATTCTATTTCTTTTTTTTTTCCTCCTGAGTATTTTTACCTTGTACTTTATTGTTTTCAAATTAAAAAGCAATAGTAATGATTAGCCCTCTAGTGAACACTTGCTCCCTGCCAGCCATTCTTTCTTCTAAGACCTGCAAATGACAGCCAGTTTAGTTTCTGCAACAAAACTGTTCCTATCATTAAGCCTGGTTTAAGGAGGAGGAACCAGAGACACTGAGATTAAATAACTCTGCAATGTGGCACAGGGAAGCCTGGGTTCAGCTCCTCAACAATGGCTGACTGGGAGGCTGCACCTTTATTTCCTCCACACAAGGCCCTGTAAGCATGTGGGGGGGAGACTGATGAAAAGGTGTCTACCTGCCTGGAAGAAGGAGGTGCAGTGGACTGGTTCACATCACAGCAAGGGTACCCAAGAACTGCCAAAGGCCCAGCTGCCCTATACCTGCTTCTGAACACCTCGGTTCCCCCAGAGAAGACTTGCTACCACAGCTGGTGATGCTGTCCGCTGGATGAAACAGACCCTTCGAGTAGAGCAAGCCACACTGACAGGCCTGAGGGAGCAGACTACCCGTGGCTTCCCTGGGAAGAGCAGGAGCACAAAGTGCAGGAGGCATGTAAGGGGAGGAGGGTGGGCATGAGGGAGGAGGACGGCAGGTGAGCAGCTGCCAGGTTCATGGAGAGAAGCTGACAGCAGAGGCTGGACTTCGTCCTGGGGCAGCAGTAGCCTGGGGGCTTTCCAGAAGCAGATAGGCTAATCAGATTGGATTTAAACATGAACCTCTCTGCCGCCATCCACTCTCCCTTCTTCTCTGCTCCCCTCTTTCAATAAGGAGTCTGGTGAATCCTTCCCTAGCTTCTGCCTCAGGGAGACTGAAACGTGAGCAAGCCAGTCTCTCCCAACTCTTATGACAAATTTTACATAGCCAGAAAATAGTAACAGTAACAACAATAATAATAAAAAGACACAAGGCTGGTCATCAAGAGATGTCCAAAGTTTCCCACCCCTGGCCTGTCCATGGAATCTCTGTGCATAGTCTAAGATCCAGCACAGAGGTCACCCCCTTTGTGAAGGCTTCCCCAAAGAACAGCCTCTCAGTTTTCCATCTCTTCTCCTTGGGACATGCTCTACTCCTGGCACTGAGTATCACTGGCTGCCTGCATAGATTACCCCTTTCTGGAGTTCTTTCAGAGCTCCACCATGGGTGCCCATTTCCACATCTCAGGGTCTAGCAAGTGCCTAGCCCATAGCCAATGTCTGTGCAGTCTATTCCTGGGGAAGTTCAAGTTTTGTGGGGAGCAGGCATCAGCAAAGGAGGGGAGCTCAGGTCTCCAGAGAAACTCGGGCCTTAAGTGGCATTGCAGCAACTGGCCAAGGGTTTTGATGGCTTCTTAGGTCCTTGGAGGTGAGCCTGTCAGTTTCCATGTTGAGTCCATGGGTCCCTGTGCTTTTTGCCTTGCCAGGGGAGCCATTAGCCTATGATGTTAAAGGCAGTCTATCTGCTCACAGCCCTGGAGACAAGCCCCAGGCATGGCTGTGTCAGCAAGGGTCTCCTTTGACAACCTGTCTGTCCCTACTAATTAAGAGCTTTACACAGCCCACACTATTCATGATCCTAACAGCTGCTGCCACTGGGGGAGGGCGGGGACTGATGCTCACTGTGTCGTCTGGGCCTGGCATGGAACTCCCCCAACCCTGACTGTCCAGCTACAAAGACAGCCATTCCCCTGGCTGAAACCCTATGGGCCCTCTGTCCTTCTCCCCTGCTCTTATCCCTCATCATCCTACCGTTTCTCAGGAGTCCTTGCTTCCTGTTGCCAGAATGCCCGAAATAGCCCAGTCCTGTCCAATCCCCCACAATGTATCCAGAAGTGCTTTCAAATGATGCTTCCTGCTCCTTGCTGAATACCTTCCCGTGTTCCCAAGGCTCTTGAGCCATAGTCCCACCTTGTCATCCAGCCACATCTTCCCCTCTCCCTCCCTGTCACACTCACCCTGGCCTCCACCTATGCACCTCTTCTTGGTGCTCACCTTTCTCCCTTTTCTCTCTTTAAATGTCAGGAGCCTTTGTCTAATTCAAGGTCCTCCTGTCAAACAGAAAGGTGTCAACTACCTTTCTCTAGGTTCTTACGCAGGCCTCAGCTTCCATCAGCCTTCCAGATCCCTCCTCTCTTCCTTTCCCTTCCCTGTCCTTCCACTTCTAACAAATTGTGTCATGTATCATGTGCCGGACACATCTTTTACTATAGTCATCTTTATTGTTCCCTCTGGACCTCAGTTTGGTCCACTCTATTCCCACTGTTAGCTGCCCTTCTTTCACTAAGGCTCAATCTCATTCTTAACAAAGGAAGAGTCTTTTTTTTTTTTTTTTTTGGAGCTGAGGATCAAACCCAGGGCCTTGCGCTTGCTAGGCAAGCACTCTACCACTGAGCTAAATCCCCCAACCGCCCCCCCTTTTTTTAATTGTTAAGGTTAACCTGACTTTGTCACCATCACTAGCACTGCTACCATCAACATCTTGCTAATAACCATGTGGCACACTAATCACATACAATATGGCCTGAGAAACTGAGAGGTTTTCTCTGCACCCAGGAAGCATTCTGTTGTGGCTGGCATCACCAGGACAGTCACGTTTGGCCTGGCGGAAGCATAAGAGACAGGAATATGCCAGCCACGTTCTGGGGACAGCTCGCAGACAAGCTTGGCTGGAGCTCAGGGCTCGTGTTTAATAAAAGATTAATGAAATTGTCAAATTGACCTTGTCAGTGCCTGCTCAATCCAATTACGTGGCTGTGGCCCCCATGAATGGGGTTAAAATAGGAGCACACATGAAAGGCGCCAAGATGACAGCCCCAGGGGAGGTGGCAGCACCCTGGAAGCCCTGAAGGGAAGTCAATCTTGCCCCATCTCCCTGACCCCATCTGAGTCCCCTGGCAGTATGGGATGTGCAGTGTCCTGTGACTGGGGAACTGTAGAACTGACTTCCACTGATTCCCTTGTGCCAGGTTCTGTGCTGGGCCCAGGACCCATGGTGAGCAAAGCAGACTGTCTTTCAGAAGGTCATGTCTTGGTCTGGTAGGCAAGACAGTTGCAAAACCAAACAGAATACTGAATGTGATGGCCCATGACTTTTATCCTAGCAAGATAAAAGAAGCAGAAGCAGGTAGATCTCTTTGAGTTCCAGATTAGCCAGGGCCATATGGTAATACCTTGTCTCCAACAACAACAACAAAAACAAAAACAAAAGAACAAACAAACAAAAAAAAACACAAATGGAATTCACTAATGTGAGCAATGATAAAACCACCAGGTTCTGGAGCAGGCACACTTGGGTCAGCCTGGACTTAGGGTTTCCTGACAGGGTGTTTCCCATAGTGGGAATACACAGGTAAGGGGAAGGGAATTTACCCTCAGATACAGGTAGGTTGCAAACAGAAGGACCTCAGAAGAATGTTAGAATGTTCTGGACAGCTGCTGGGACTGTGGGGGATTCATTCATAGAAGAAAGGTTGGGTTTGTGAGGGTTGGAGGGATTCTGGTATCAGGGGCTCTGCTGGGGAGCAGGGTCTGCTTAGGACAGGCTGGGGCCTCAAGAGACCCCTTTTCCAGAGATCACACCCTGATGGTCTGCATATGAGCTGGATCAAGGGGACACTGGAGGTGTCCCGAGCATCAGGAGCTTCAACCATGCCAAGGGTTTGAGAGCGTGTGAGCTGTAAGCCCTGTGCTGGGCAGCAGTGCTCATCCTAACACAGGGAGACAGTATTCCTGGGATATGAGCAGCCTTTCCAGTGCACTGAGCTTGCTCAGGTCCCTCAACAACTGGCTGTTCAGCTCAGCACAGCAAGACAGATGCTATCACCATGCCTGGATCACAGCTGAGCAAACAGGCGGAAAGAGAACTGAGGTCCCACTCCTGATGGTGTGAGACCCTGGCCTGTTTACCCAGAACTAAAATGGGATGATGCCTTTCCCATCATCACAGCACTATCTTTAAAGGGCCAGAGGTGGGAGCTAGACATCCTGGCATCAGTGGTAAGGTGGCAGATGCTGGGACCCCTCACTCCATAGGCTCCCACTTGTCTTATTTTTATTTAAAGAGCATCCTGTCAGCTCCATTTCTGACTCCATAAGCATGAGGCCTGCATCTGGATGCTGTTTTAAACAATGAAATTCCTGTTCAAGCAAAGAGCCCCAGAGCACAAGTCATGCTGCATAGCCCTCCGCCATGTCCCAGGGACAGGTCCCTAGCACCCTCTTGGCTAGCAATGTCCCTGTCTTACTCACTCTGCCAAGCCAGGATGAGTGGAGCCACTGCTTTGCCACCTCTAATCAGAAAATTGCCTCAGCTTGGCTCTGCCTTGGTTCCAGGCTTACCTATGTCTCTCACTAAGCTCCTGTTTCCCCCTCACTGCAGCCTTACCCTCTTTCTTCAGCTCAGTCTCACCACAGTGGCCCTCCCTGCTAGCCATGGGCCTCCCTGCTCAAAGCCCCATGATTCCCTGCAAACATCTCAAGACTAAGTCCAGCTCCTAAGGTGGTCACTACAGCCCTACCTTGGTTCACCTTGCAGCTGGCCTCTCAGCTGATCCTGCCTCCACACTGGACTTCTTGCAGGGCTGAAGGAACAGTGAGCTAAACACTCACCTGGTCTTTATCCTGCCTTTGACCCTCTGGCTGGATACCCTCCCACACTGATCTGAAGGAATTTTGTTTTCTTGCATTTTAGCTAGGGGAACACAAGAATTGAGAGTGGAGACAGCCTTGGACATCTGTAGGAGAAATGCACAGTTTCAGGCCTTCCCCCTCCCTCATCTCTTTGCCTATAACTCTGGTGCCTATCCTCTGTCCAGAGGAATTGTTCAGCTATTGGTCAGTACCCCTCCTCTAAGACACTCCAAGAGAGCTATTAATCCTTCTCTTAAACCCCCTTGGGTTTCATGCAGTATCAGCCCAAGCCTTGAGACATTCGTGTGTTCTAATCTTTCCAGACCTACCGTTTCCCTCATCCACCCACCCACCCATCCATCCATTCATCCATCCATCCATCCATCCATCCACCCACCCATCCATCCACCCACCCATCCAACCACCCAGCCATCCACCCAGCCACCCACCCATCCATCCATCCACCCATCCATCCATCCATCCATCCATCCATCCATCCATCCATCCATCCACCCACCCACCCATCCAACCACCCAGCCATCCACCCAGCCACCCACCCAGCCATCCACCCACCCATCCATCCACCCACCCATCCATCCACCCATCCATCCATCCATCCATCCATCCATCCATCCATCCATCCATCCATTAGCTCCTTGAGAAGACAGAGGCCAGGCCCAGGCTGTGCCTCTGTTACCTGTCCTGCCCCATGCTCTGGGAGCTCATGGGAAGCAGGAAGGAGCTTTGCCTGCTTTACCTCATTATCCCAGTGCTGGCTAGGCAGTGGGCCCAGAATGGCTTTGGGTGAGTATTTGCTGAGTGAATAAACATTTGAGATCATTTTATTGAAATGCTTCAGAGTAAATTTGGAGACAGGCATTCCTCTACTCAAGAGTAATTTAATAACCACAAATGCCTCTAACCCAGTGGGGAGAAAGAGGGAGAAGGTGTGTGTTTCCCTTATTGCTGCTGTTAAAATAAATGGCATTTTTAATAAAGTGTCCCTATACAGCATATAGAATATGGCCATGTGACAGGAGGAATATCTGGTGAAATTATGTGCTGCAAAGCAGCCTTTTTCTGGTCTTTTGGTTATTAAATTTAATCACTTTTGAGCTGAGTCCATACTCTTCTTTTTTTCCTAGAGGCAGGTACACTTTTGATTAAAGTGTGGGCCCCAGAGCACTTTAGCAGGGGAAAGCTATGCTATGTCCCCAGAGGAACTGTGGAGAAGCAAGCCAGCGGAATGACGGGGCCAAGGCAACAGCCACAATTTGCTTCTCACTTGATAGACATATTTATCCCCAGACGAGGCACACAGCAGTCATGGGGTATATGGAAATCTTGCAATTAAGGCAAAGTCTAATTAAAGACTACACATTCAAAATACAAAGGAAGTTCTTACTGGCAGCTTCTCTAGCTGTGCTGGATCACAAGGTGGGGAATACATGCATCTTGTTGCTAACTTTGTTTCCTGGTGTAGCCTTGCCTTTGAAGTCCACTGAGACAGCTCAGCCCATCAGAATCAGCACAATCAGATTTGTTCCTGGCACTGCTCATTGGAACCTCACTGGCCCCTGAAACTCCATCTTCAGATTGAGAGCAAAGGCAACCCTCTATAGAGCTCTGAGGGAATCTGATAAGGGCCTGGAAGGACTCAGTTCAAAGATGTCCTTGACCAAGTTAGATCACTTACATTGCACTTACCCTTGACCCCAGCCAGCCAGATAAGAAAGCCCAGATTGGAGGGTGGGGTGCTAGCTAGCACAGGAGCCAGAGGGGAAAGGTTGGGAGGGGATCCCTGGTCCCTGCAGCATTCTTTGTGCCCAGGGTGAGGGCTGGGCTCATAACTTGCCAATGGATTTTGTGTCCTCAAGTGTGACAAAAGGTTCCTGCTCAAGCCATCCAGTCCTTTGTATGCTGGGAGGTGAGAGAGGAGATACAGCCAGTGACTGCTGAACCCCAGGGTTCTGACTCAGAGCCAGTCACAGCTCCTGAGCCCAGCCTAGGGTCAGCAGATGGATTAGGAGCTGTCTCAGCCCTTGTAGGTGCCACATTGTGAGTCAGAAAGGGAAACGCACAGAAGGGGATGGATGGTAACTGTCGACAGTCCTTTGCTATTTTACAGTTGTCAAATCCTTTACTGCTCTGTGACTTAATCCTCCCTAGAGCCCCTGAGTGTGGAGGGAACCCTTCTCAAGGCTGAGCTCCAGGCCAGGTTTACACTTCAGGTCTACAGAGGGGTAAGTGTGTATAGTGTGGCACGGTAGTGCAAACCCTGTCTGAGATCTGCTTTCCACATACTTGCTTTCAACTGCTGAAACAATCCAGAGCCTCTTTGCTATGTTCCCTCTGCCATCCCGAAAGGACCATCCCCAAACTGGCATGTGTCTTTCCTGCTGGAGTTTTCATACTCTGCCCACACCTGGACAATGTTCATTAGAAATGTCTAGGATGTCTTGGGAGTTTTAGTATTTTACATATAGCCTTAAGCTTTCAGGTTCACTCTCCTATTTACTACTTTTACTATTTAGTATGATTTTGAGATTATTCATGCATAGAAGCACATGCCTTTAAGTCAAGAACTTGGGAGGCAGAGGCAGGTGGATCTCTGTGAGTTCGAGGCCAGCCTGGTCTACACAGCAAGTTCCAGGACAGCCAGGGCAACATGGTGAGACCCTGTCATGAAAAATTTTTCTAGGATGTCTCAAAAGTTTTAACATTTTACATACAGTCTCAAGCTCTAAAGTTCACTCTGATATTTACCATTTTTACTAGACAAATATGATTTTGAGATTACGTTTATGATTTATTTGTGATACACATATAGCTCTGGTTCATTTCTGTGCGGTTACATATCACATGATAAAGAAGTTCAGTGTGTATGTATTTGTGTGTGTGAGAGAGATAGATATGGAGAGTGTGTGTGCAAGAGAGCTAGGAGAGAAAGAGACAGAGATACTGTGCATGCATGTGTGTTGTGTGTGTATGTACACTGGCTTCCACTCTTTGCCATCATGCTTTGCTACACAAGGGAATGAGTTAAGGTGAGTGTGAGCATGGTTGTAGTCGAGTCAGGAAGGGGAACACTTCTCTGACTTGGTTATGCAGAACAGGGTCTGATGCACAGCTGCCTCAGATAGAGCTGATTACTAGATGTGCCAAAGCCATGATGAGAATAACAGTGAAACTGGCCTCAAAAGGACTTGGATTTGAATCTTTAACCTCTAATTTATTTATTTATTTATCTATCTATCTATCTATCTATCTATTCATTCATTCATTTATTGATTGATTAATTAATTTAGAGCTGAGGATCAAACCCCAGGCCTTGCGCTTGCTAGGCAAGCGCCCTACCACTGAGCTAAATCCCCAACCCCAACCCTCTAATTTATTAGCTGTCTGACCCTGACACAGTCAGGAAAGAGTCCTCCCTTCTCTAGGGTACTGTTCTTTCATCAGTATAAGCCATCAATAATGCCCAAACCTAAACCTAATCATTCTGATCAAACACATGAGGTCTTAGCTGTGGACCTAAGAAACACAAAGAGCTAAATGAATGAGTCTCTGACCCTATGCAGGGGAAAGGGTAAAGAGAAGGCACTGGCATGCATCTATTGGCTGCCCTTCTGACTAAAAACAATGACAGAGAAAGAAGGGAAGGAAGGAAGGAAGGAAGGAAGGAAGGAAGGAAGGAAGGAAAAGAGGGAGGGAGGGAGGAAGGAAGGAAGGAAGGAAGGAAGGAAAAGAGGGAGGGAGGAAGGGAGGGAGGGAGGGAGGGAGGGAGGGAGGGAGGGAGGAAGGAAGGAAGGAAGGAAGGAAGCAAGGAAGGAAGGAAGCAAGGAAGGAAGGAAGGGAGGGAGGCAAGCAGGCAGACAGGCGCCTCAAAAGCATAATTTAAAACCTAGGTAGCCCAGGCCACCTTCAACTCTTGTTGTCTTGTGGTTTTTATTGACTAACTCTGGACAGCTTAGGTTTACTTAGTCCTGGGATATCTTAGTTAGAGTTAGTATTGCTATGATAAAACACCATGACCAAAACAACTTGTGGAGGAAAGGGTTTATTTGGCTTATGCTTTCACAGCACTGTGCATCACTGAAGAAAGCCAGGACAGGAACTCAAATGGGACAGGAATCTAGAGGCAGGAGCTGATGCAGAGGCCATGGAGGAGTTCTGCTTACTGGCTTGCTCGCTATGGCTTGCTCTGCCTGCTTTCTTATAGAACCCAGGACCACCAGCCCAGAGAAGATACCACCCACAATGGGCTGAGCCCTCCCCATTGATCACTAATTAAGAAAATGTCCTATAGCCAGATCATATGAGGCATTTTCTCAACTGAAGCTCCCTCCTTTCAGATAACTCTAGTTTGTGTCAAGTTGACATAAGACTAGCCACCACATGAGCTAAGCTCCCTGGAGGGTAGAAACACTTGGCAAAGCCCCTACCTGCCTGGGAATAGTGAGGGAGCCACAGGCTGGCCCACACAGTGTTAAATCTTTTCCTTTCTTTCCCAGAGATTGCAGCCAATGAGGCTTTCTGCTTAAATGGCCTAGAACCGTCTCCCAAAGCTCCTTAACTCAGAAAAGTGCGAGTCAGCAAAATGAAAATAACTTAAAAGGCTCCCTGGAAAAAAAAGAACTCCAGTTTCCTCCTCCTCCAGCTGAGGGCCTCTTAGTGGCGGCTCTCATTTTTTTTTGAGTCCAGGCCAGGGGCTTCCCACTAGTTCAGGAAGGCAAGTAGGCATTAGAGGCTCGAATCCACTTCCTAGTGGGAGCTGGAGGATCCTTAGGGCTCCACTGGGAGTGCTTTGTGGCTCCAGGGATGATGTCAGGGTCACATCTGCCTTTAAGGGCTGGAACTGTCATGTGTGTTATAACTGAGGTTGGTAGAAAGGAAGTCACCAATTGCAAGTCCCACACAGGTATCTTTTGCTGCTCCCAGCTAAGGGTTTGGTGTTCCCTGCTTCTGTCACCCCAAAGGGAGGAGTACGGTCGAAACCCCACCTGCTTGCCCTGCATGCACAACACTTCAGGCAATAGTCCTAAACTGTGGACATTTCATTCTTTCTCCTAAAGCTGAGAAACCTGCTTCTTGCAGCCGGTACATCTACAGTCCAGAGGGCTGACTGACCTAGCGAAGAAGCTACTGAAGAGCACAGGAGGAAATGTTATGTCCAGTTCTCATCCACAACCCAGCTGTTCTGTGCATCCAAGAAGTGACCCAAGAAAGTCCATTTATACAAAGGAACCCTGAGTCCCAAATCAAAGAAGTAACCTGCCCGGGGTCTCAGAGCTGCTAAGAGGTAGACCCAAGAGTTACACACAAGCAAGGAGGATCAGAGCCCCCAAACTCACCTGTCTACCTTTTCCTTCTTTCTTGACCTACTGGGGCCTATCTGACTTCAACCTGTGAGAACAAGCCCAGGTGGCATCATGGTACTCTCCATCCAAGAAGGGTCTTCCTGACTCTCAAGGTCTAATGTGCCCTCAGCAGACAGGATCGGGTCAGTAACCTGGTTTCTTTCAGGCTCGTTTCTAGGGAGGACTCACCTTCACCCTACAGGGTCTGTGATAAGACCAGGGAACCTGGGCACAAACACAGTGTACCCCACCTTAAATGACTTACAGTCCAGTGAGAAAGACGGATTGAAGCTGGCACAGTGTGGGCAAAGGGGTGTTCAGTGAAGATTGAGAAGTCCCCCAAACCCTCCAAGACCTCATGGTTGCCAAGAAGAGGACACAAAGGACACAGATGAAAGAAATAGTTTCTGTTGACATGGAGAGCCAAGCATCTTGTCAGAAACTTCAGGGTTGAGATATTGCTGAAAGAGGCAGAGGAAGACATCACAGATAGTAATGGCTCTTTGTTGAGGCTACACATGTGGGGTAAGGCCATGTGCACACTGCAGAGTACCCGAGATACCACACCCCAACAGTGCCTGTATGAGATCTTACTTTGGCTAGGCTTTTCACTAGGTAATCACTGAATCCTTTGAGCAGACCATCAGGTAAGTTATAACTGGGGTTGTCCACATAGGAGGAAACCCAAATCGGGAACCTGTCATCTCTTGTGCTTGAGCCCTGGAACTAGAGTGAACTCCCCAGATAGCATGGCATCTGATGAGAGGAGAGCAGAGAAAAGAGAGCCATCTGGCATGGAGTTGGGGGCCAGTCACTGCCCACCTCTTCCAGGAGCTTTCTAGTGTGCTTCTTCATTTTGTGCTCCCAACAAGGCTGCAGGTGGTAGACAGTTATGTGGATTATGTACTAGCCTTCCTTTATCTAAAAGAGGCTCAGGGGGATTCAAAACCTCTGGCCTCCGAAGGCACCAGCACTCATGTGCACATATCCCCACACAGACAGAGTCTCTCTCTCTCTCTCTCTCTCTCTCTCTCTCTCTCTCTCTCTCTCTCTCTCTCTCACACACACACACACACACACACACACACACACACACAGTTACTTGAAAATAATAGAAAACTTTACAAATAATTTTAGAACTTTTAAAAATAATTCAGTGCAAAGAAAGTTTGTTAGTGAGTATAGTTTCAGGAGTCTCTAGTGAAGGATAACAATAACTTTAAATTATGATGAATAACTTGGTAAGGATACAAAAGGTCACATTCATACATCTTAAAGTTTGGAGGAAAGCTACATCATAAAGTAAAACTCTGAAAATATTCTTCGGGTCCTCAAATGTATACATCACCAACTCACAAAAGGAAAAAGTTGAGAGGGTGTGTGTGTGTGTGTGTGTGTGTGTGTGTGTGTGTGTGTGTGTGTGTGTATCTCACAAATACTGTTGGGAAGTGGTACATGAATGTCTGCTCTGCTTAAAATATGTCTGAGTCCTTTGGGAAGAAATACAATGACACATGTGAAGATGCTCTTGTCTTTTAACCCAATTAGTTTACTCCTTGGAATTTATTCTACAAAGAAAAAAAAAAACACTCATAAAAGATTACCCAGACAGCATTTCCCACTAGCAAGAAACTAGAGACCACAAACCATACAGTGAAGAGTTAAGAAAGCAACCTTGGCCCCGTGCCAGGAAGGGGTATTAAGATGGTAGCTATGCAAACCAGGCCACAGTATGGGCATACCTGGGAGGGGGATGCTTGCACATGTCAGAGGAGCATGGAGGCCGAGGGCTTGGCTCTTGGGATTATGGCTTGGTTTTCTTTTTAGGTTTGGCTCTCTTTGGGATTTTCTTTTGTAACTTAAACTAAACTGGAGAAGACTTCAACCAGCTGGAATGTTGGCTGCAATCAATAAGATGAAATGTGATGGGGATGTGCACATAGTCCTGCATTGCATTTAAGAAATATATTTCAAAAATCCACATGACTGGGGTAGGAGTGGGACTGAAGTGCTGTTACTATGAAAGAAGCCGGCATAAGGGAACAAGAGACTCCGCTTTAGTAGGGCTGGCACTGAAGGCCTGGTACAATCACAGCCCAGTACAAGAACCATACTGACAGCATAAGGATAAGAATAGGACTAGGAGACTTGAAGGTAACTGACCCAGTTTTCTCTAAGAGTAAATACATATTGAAGTCAAGACTATATCCTCCGGGAGCTGCTCTGGCTTCAAAACTCACATGGTTCCTTATGCAACATGGACAACTACAGGGACAAGGAGAGGGGCCCAAGATAGGGAGAAGGACTGGCTGATGATGGTCCCAAACACATTCTTAATCTCACTTTACAGAACTGCCTAGTTCATCATGAGACAATCACTAAGGATGTTGATTTAATGTCCCAGAGTAAGAGGTGACACCCCATGGGTCAGGAGCTTCCTAGAGTCCAGCACCTATCCCTGAGTCCTGACCTACCCTGAAAGGGTAGCTGCAGTGCTCAGAGTTCTAACAAACAGGATAATGCAGCAGTAAGGGCCATCATCACAATAGCTGACACATTCCTGTGAGGCAGATATGCCCATTCCCCAAAGAGAAAATCAAAGTGTCCTGGTTAGTTTTCTTTGTCAACTTGACCCAAGTTAGAATTATCTGGGAGAGGGAACCTCAACTGAGAAAAATGCTTCTATCAGATTGGCCTATTGGAAAATCTACAGGGCATTTTCTTGATTAATGTTTGACAGAGGAGGGCTCGGCCCATTGTGGGCTGTGCCATACCTGGGCAGGTGGTTCTGGATTATATACAAAATCAAGGTGAGCAAGCCATGGAGATTGAGCCAGTAAGGAGCATTCCTCCATGGTCTCTGCTTCAGATCCTGATTTCAGGTTCCTGCCTTGAATCCCTGGCTTTCTTACCATTACAAACTATAAGCTGTGAACTGAAATTCTTTTCTCCCCAAGTTGGTTTTGGTCAGTGTTTCATCACAGCAACAGAAACCAAACTGCAATAGGAAGCTAAGATAGGGTAAGAGCATGTTGAAGGCCAAAAGTCAGCGATAGGACAAACACAGGACCATCTAAACCCAGTGAGACACAGTAGCTATGAATCTGAGCTTTGGATTGACTAGTGAACAATGATGTCATATTGAACCCTGAAAAGAGCCATCATGGGGCAGGTTAAGCATTGTTATGGTGGAGAGGATATCTAGGGGACACCGACAAGATCATCTTTGACCTTTATGATCCATGACCTTGTAAAGCTTCCTGGCAGACACTGGTCCATCCCTCCCAAATAAAAGCTGAGAGAAGTCTGTTGCTATGTCTGTTTGTGGATGCCAAAGCACATACTTTATGCCCAGTAAATAAACTGGTCCACAAGAAAATGAGAAGACAAGGAAATAGAACCTACTAGAAATGGTCATGGGTTTTGAAGAAGTTTTTCTTTTCTATAAAGAAGAATAGAATTCTGGAATGATTTCAATCTCAATAATAAACAAGGAAACATAATAAAACACAATTTTTTGCCAACTAAGTTGGGAGAATAATTTCAAAAGTGGTTACACCCATTACAAGCATAAAGAATAATGTAACTGACATTCCTTTTGGCTGAGAAGAAACCACACTAAGGAAATAAAAGAAAGTGTAAAGAGAATGTTAATACAAACATTTCCATCAAGTTTTATTTATAAACGACCTAAAATTCCAAGGAGCTATAAATGGGCCAGGAGGCAGGGGGTGGGCACTGAGGTGGGGGAGGGGAGCTGGAAGTGTGGAGCCTGCACACACAGCTTGCACCACAGGTCCCAACAAATGCAGAATTTGCACAAGTTTTCCAGGAAGCCAAGAGCAGATATGAAAGCTAGGATCTCAGCACAAGAGGGCAGTAGGGTGGAGACAAGAGAGGCACATTCTCAGGTAAAGGAATGAACAGGGTAGGGAGAGGGCAGGAAAGGAGATAAATCTCACTAGTACTGATGGACATTTATCCACAGATTTCCTAAGAACCCAGGAACTAGACACTACTTACTCCATATTACAGCTGAAGAAGCCAATGCTAAGAGGAAGCACCTAGCTTCGAGCAGGGTGGTAGTAATCTGTAGAGCTGAGAGGTGAACTGGGATGCATCAACTACCTAACTCAAGTTCCCTGCAGTGAAGCCCTGCATGGGCTGGAATATCGGTGAGTTAGCCCCACTGTAAGGACTTGAACAACTGACCAGATGGCTTACCCAACTGTACCTCTATGTCTGTCCACTTTGGGGATGTTAGAGTTGATGGTTATGAATGCCAGGGAACAACGTAGAAACAAACATATTAAATGTGCAGGGATGAGTGTAAACTTGGTCCTGTGTGTAACTGTATTTTTACAGTTACATCCTTGGACAAAAATCACATCATAGTATTTCTAGCAGTGCTGTTTGAAATGATTTCCCTACCCCCCCATTCTATAACCTTGTTTTTATTTCTTTATAATTAAACATAATCACAATGTAGAAACACATACAAGAAACAAACTGGGGCAGGAGGGAAACAGTCTTCCTCACACAGTCCATGGGCCAGAATTAACATGAGTCCCACCTTCCTCTTCCACTTGATGAAGGGATCTGTAGCCAAGGCTTCTGGGATTGGCTCAGGTTCTGTCAATTCAGAACTGCCACCCTGCTCAACAAAACACACGGGCCCATCTCGAGAATCAAAGGAATCCAAGTGTAGAGCTAAGGTGGGGCCACTGGCACCACAGGACAAGCAGAATTCTAGGAGTGTGAACAGTAACGCTAAACAAGGTTCTAGGGAAGATCCCCAGTGATTGAAGAAGAAACTCAGATTCAATTGCAAATATCTTCAGGTGATTTAAAGGAACTAGCAGAGGTTTCTGTTTACTTAGACAACACTTATTCTTTCATTGGTGAGTATATCTAAAGGGTTCTAGTAAACAGGTACTTTTCAAAAGTGGTGTTTGTGTTAAAATACACATTCTTACATTATCCCTATTTGAATAAAGTAAATTATTATGATGTAATTACGTCCAATATCTCCTAATGACTTGAATTAATGAGGATGATTATCATGGATAACTGAGGCTGTGCTATTCCTACACGTAGTCTGGGATTCTATGGCTAGATTCAGAGCCACTGTAATAGTCCACTTATCTTTCAGGGAAGACAATATATTGATTAGCTTGTTGATTTATCTATTTAGTTATTTGTTGAGAGAGGAAGAAAGGGAGAACTTTTGGGAACTGTTCTATCCTTTGATCTTACTTTGTTTTTGAGGCAGAGTCTGTAACACAAATTTCTAAACGCTCTTTTAATAAAAGTCCTGGAGCCTAATATTGGGATAAAAGCTGAAAGATCAAAGAACCAGAGCAACCAGCCACTAGTTCTTACCTCTACAAAATCCTCAGCCTAAAGACAGTGAGTTTCCCATTTCCTCATGCCGTATATACCTTTCCCTGCCCTGCCATATTACTTCCATGTCTAATCTAGATGCTGGCTCTGTCCTCTGATCCTCAAGCAAGTTTATTAGTGTTCACAATATATCACCACAAGGGTCTCTCTTGTTTCTGCTGTTATGAGGCCTACCTCAGGCTACCTGGCTCTTGAGCTTCTGGTTTATTCTCCCCTCTCCCTGGCTCATCTTTCCCTAGTAGCTGCATCTGGATTTGGACCCAGTTCCACTGCTGCTGGCTCTAACTCCTTAGGCTAGATGTTACTCAGACATTTTGAGCCCATTTCATTCATGTCAAGTGTTTAAGTTATTAAGGACATTACAGGGACTCAAAACCCTATCAGTCAGTCTTACTAGTGGGTGAAACCTCCATATCCCTTCAGCCTTACTCTTGAAAGCATGTTTCCTTATTGCTTCTACTTCCAGTTTCTCTCGGCTTTATATGCTAATGATGACTGACACCCCCACCCTCTCTGTGATTATGGCTACAATACTTGTCAGAATTAACTCTGGGCATATCATAGTTAGGGTACTATTGACATGCTAAAATGTTCTTACCAAAAGCAATTTGTGTAGGAAAGGGTTTGTTTAACTTATGGGTGGTCCATCATCCAGGCATGCTAGGGCAGGAACTCGAGCCAGAAGTCTGGATGAAGAAACGGAAGCAGAGACTATGGGGTAATGTTGATTATTGATTCACTCCCAAACTCATGTTCAGCTACACTTCTTACATAGCCCAGGGCCACCTACCTAAGGATAGCACTGCCCACAGTAGGCTGGCATCTCCCACAACAATCAGTAATCAAGAAAATGACGCATAGAGGTGCCAACAGAATGATCTGTGAGAAGCAATTCCTCAGTTGAGGTCCCTTCTTCCCAAGTATGTTTGTGTCAAGTTGACAAAAACTATGACAAGGGATGAAAGACTCGTTTTGGTTCATGAGTGCAGATGGTTTCTATTCTTTGTGGTGGGGAAAGGCAGGAGGGAGGGGTTATGGCAGGAGCACATGGTGGAGGCTATCCACAGGGTGGACCAAGAAGTTGAGTGTCCAATAGGAACTGGGGGATATAAGCTTCTAAGGCCTACCTCCAATGACCAAGCTTTGCCATTTAGGCCTCATCTCTTGAAGTTTCCAGAATCTTCCCCAACATCAACAGCCCTATCAGTTGGAGACCAAGTGTTTCAAATGGTCTATGGGGAACAGTAGATGGGGAAGAGTTACAGAGCCCTTTCCCAGGTAGCATCTAGATTCCTATGCACAAAATTCTGAACTAGGGATAATTATGAGCAGTCAGTAATGATCACAGATCATTATGAGCAGTCAATAATAATTACAGCAGGCACACAGTAGCAAAACAAGGACTTGAACCCAGGTCCCAGTCTTTCCCAGGCCTGTTGTCCCCAATGTGTGCATCAAAAGTCACACAAAGTGCTCTCATATATAGCAGGAATTTTTACTGCAGCTATAACAATCTCCCCGCTAAATAGACACACACCTGGGGAGCAGTTGTATATTGGGTTAGTCTTTGAGGCATACACAGCACCTTTGGCTGTCTATGTTTTCTTCATGCTTGGGGAGAAAAGGGATGATGGGTGACGTCAACTGTGAAACATGCTTTAGTTCCTCGGGCATTTCGTATCACTTTGGCTCTGGCTGCCCGATGCAGTAACAGTGAACCTATCTTTTGTTTTGTTGAGACAGGGTCTCCTATAGCCTTAGCTGGCCTCACAGTCCACTGTGCTGGCTAGTGTTTTGTCTACTTGTCACAAGCTGGAGTCATCTGGGAAGAGGAATTCTCAATGGAGAAAAAAAATGCTCCCATCAGAGTGGTCTGTAGGCAAGCCTGTGGGGCATTTTCTTGATCGATGATTAATGTAGGAGGGCCTATCCCACTCTGGGTTGAGCCATGCCTGGGAAGGTGGTCCTGAACTGTATAAGAACACAGGGGGAGCACTCTTCCTGTGGTCTCTGCTTCAGTCCTTGCCTCTAGGTGAGTTCCTGCCCTGACTTCCTTTCATGATGGGCTGTGGTCAGGACACAGGACGTATAAACTGAAATAAGCTCTTCCTCTTCAAGCCACTTTTGGTCATGGTGTTGGATCACAGCAACAGAAACATAACTAAGACACTCACTGTGTAGCCAAAGCTGGCCTTGAACTTCTGAGCATCCTACCTTACCTTCCAAGTACTAGGAGGACAGGTGTGGGCCTCCATGCCCAGCTGAAAAGGGAACATGTCTTAACAAGAACTTGCTGAATACGAACCACAAACTTTCCCTACCTCATGTAATGAGTTAACCCATGCTAAACACTTAGGCAAATCCTGCTACACAACCAGTTACTATTATTCTTCCACATTGCCTGACTTCCTCATTCTACTGATAAGGACTCTGAGACAAGATGCTACTTTACAGAGATCTGGGGAAAATACTACAGAAGAACATTCTTGTCTATATATCCTATGATGAGCATACACTGGTCCACAAAGGATTGTTAAATTTGTTACTATATTACAAATGATTACTGGATTAACTGAAATATAGGGTCTCAGAGTGGCGCCTACCCCATCTATTTAACACAGTAACCCTGAACTTTTGTTTATAGATCATCAAATTAAAGGTTAAAGAATTAGAAATAACAGATCAAAGTTTTCCACCAATGTCTAAAAGTCCAAAATCCAAAATGAAGGTAACAACAATTGCTGACATTTATTGAGCACTTTATATATTTTACCTCTAATCCTCATAGCAACCCTGTGAGGAAGATTTTCTCCTTTTTTGGAACAGAAAATGTAGGCACAAGGAGCTTATATTAATGCCAAAGCAAGCAGGAGAGCCAGGCTTAGAACACAGAGGTGCTTGTCCAAAACCCTTGCCCTTTCCAAAATGCCACACTTACTTATTGGCATTGTATAAAGAAAAGTGCAAGTCCACAGGAAGGTGGAGGATAGTTTGCCAAAACCACGTGCCAGACACCATAAAGATCCAGCAACCAAATAAAGAAACAGATAAACAATTATGAAACCTCAACGATCATTTGAAATAAAAAGGAGAAAGAACAAACCGATGTCCACCAACATCGCCCATTTTCTGGCAAGCTTGTACCACAGCTAACATTATTAGGCCCCTGTGTCCATTTCTTTACAAAAATAGGCTAGAATAATCAGGGAAGCTTACTCTTCCAGGTGCTAATAGCAGACCATCTTGGAACAGCTGAGTGGTCCAAGACTCATCCTTCAAAGTCAGAGAGGGTGAGATGCTTTGGAGACCTCTGTAGAGCCATCACAAGACCCATGGCCCTTATGGGATCTCTCTCCTGAGAGGACCTTGCAGGCCACATACAACACACGTTTAACATTATAAAAAAAAATGAGAACAACTGTCTACATCAAGAATTAATGGAGTTTTATTGTAGAACAAAATAGAGGAGCAGAGATAGACGTCCTCCGATGGTAAAAAGAACAGTTCATATTGTGGTCCCTTACTCTGATGCTTTAGAGCCTGGTGAAAAGTGCTTTTCCCACCCTTCAACAACACTGGTGGGGGCGTGAGGCTCTGCTGAGTCTCAGCAGATCCATCTGCCTTCTTTGAAGTAGAAAGTCCAAGTCCAGAATAAGACACCGACATCAGTGCCCTGAAGGCCTTCTGCCCAGATATGGCCATGCCTGGTAGGGTCTATTTGGATGGCACCATCGCCCGCAAATGCACACGCCACACAAGGAAAATGCAAAGCCTTTATGAAAAAAATCCAAAGTTTATTGCAAATTGTATTTTGCTTCCCTTCGTTCTTCATTTTTACAAGATTTGTTGATATCCATGATTTTCTCACAGATGTACTTGTTGACTTTGGAGAGTCTCTGTGCAATTTCAGTTTCATCCACTGTTTCTTGTGCTATTCTGTCATACAAACACTCTAGACAGAGGGAAGAGACAGGAAGGTCAAGGATTAATGATGAATCTGAGAACAAGTCTTTTAAGGAGAAGAGAGAGGACATGCCTCCTGACACACTTTCAAATACTGGTTCACATTATCTTACATGGTTATATATCTAAAGCCCTACCATAAAGTATAGATAAACACTGTAAGTGTATACTTAAAAAGTAATGGTAAAACAACCCAGGTATGGTGGCTCACACCATTAATCCAAGCACATACAAGGCAGAGGCGGGTAGATCTCTGTGAGTTGAAGGCCAGCCATGGTCTACATATTGAGTTCATATATAGCGAGACCCTGTCTAATTACCGAGGATGATAAATCTATTAGCCAGATTAATATATCTCTCTAAAACCTCTGAATGCTGAGCTTCTCCCCATCCCCATTTTCATCAAAGGTACCTACTCTCATAATTTTTTTTTTTTGCTTTTCTTATTTCCTAATGTTATTATGTAGGTATGTGTCCCTAAACATTTTTTTTCCTATTTTCAGCCTTTTAATAAATGTGCCCATCTCTCTATTGGTCCGACTTGCTGATTTTACTTAGTGGAACACACAATATTACAGAGCACCTCTGCAGGTCACCAGTGAAGTTACTACCTGCACCGATGAGACATGTTCTACTGTATGACTTTAACTTACTTTTAACTGTGCATTTGATTGTCCATGGATACTTGGTTTTGCAATTGCAAATAACCTTGCTCATGTCTGAGGGTACTTATCCAAGAAACTCTCTGATTACCAGCTTAGCCATAGCAATGCTGAACATTAGGAGTATGCCTACTCAGCTTCACTAGGTGATGCCTGGCAAATTGTTTTCCAAAATGTGCCGGATGCCACCCCCAAGTGGTAATGCATGCAAGTAAGTACTGGCTGCCCTATAACTTCACTAGCATTTGACACTGTCACATCATTAAGATTTGTGTGTGCGAAGGCGTGGCTACTACTACTGAGGCTGAGGATAACTACTCTCTGAGAGATCCTACTATTTGCTATGGTGAAGCAGAGTCAGCCTGGACAAGGCCTGAGTAGAGCCTGATTTTCTGACAGTCCCCATGCCTGGAGATTTGGTACAAATTATTGCCCTAGAATTCCCACATCATTTACTAGGACAACAAACTCTGAAGTAGCTTTTAGAAGGATTCTGAGAAGTATGTGGGGTAAACATTTGTAAGCCCCTTTCAAGAAATTAAGAATCGTATACCCAGATGGGATTGTTACAGATATTTTATGTTTAGGTTACTGTTAATTTCCCAGAGCCTAGTGCAGTACGTGATAAAGAAGCAAGCCTACATACAAATATGTTGAATGAATGAATGTTTTTTCTAGGGAAGACTGAAAACATAAAAATTCTAGATATAACATGTAGGGAGATAACTCAGTTGGGAAAGTTCTTGCCTTGAAAGCAGGAAGACCTGAGTTCCACCCCCAGAAGTCATATAAAAATATCCAGATGTGGTGATGCATGCTTGCAATCCCAACACTTGGGAGGTGGAGACAAGTGGATTCCTGGAGCTCATTGGCTAGGTAGCCCAGAATAATTGGTGAGTTCCAGGCCAGTGAAAAGACCCTGTCTCAAAAAAGAGGGTAGATGGCACCAGAGAAACAAGACCGACCTCTAGCCTCTACGTGTACATATGTACACACACACACACACACACACACACACACACACACACACACAAAACCACCCAAATATGTTCCAGACCTGGGTATGGGTAGGGTGTATAATCATGGGCAAAACTGCAAGTTCTTGTATCTTTAGTGTCCTCACATAGAAAACAGAGTGACAATCCAACCATAAGGAACTGTGATGGATAGCCTCAGTTTGCCTTACTGGAGGCAGCACACGGAGGTGATTCAGGCCAGTAGCTTGTAAGGCTAACTTGTGCTAAGCCTTCCAATCACATGGAAGCAGCCTGGGGACTAGAGTGAAGAGGCAGTTCAGCTCAGAATCCATGGCTGCCTTTCCAAGTATAGGTAGGGCCTTCCTCCTCTTGCCATCCATACTGTGGGTATGTGTGCCACAAATGTGCTTTTTCTGGCCCACCATTTCCTCTCCTCTGAGAAGAGTTTTACTCAAAGGTGTCTTAGCTGGCCTCCATTGACTTCTGACCACCCCCATTGCCCAGTTCATCTATCTCCACTCATCTGTAAGGACTGAGATAAGAAGATGGGCAGCTGGATCTTCTGCTCTGTCTACTTACAATCCCTTCCCTTTACAAAGCACCCCACAAAGCAAGTGTCCTTATCATCAGTTCCCAGAAGGTCCTGGCTTTGGTTTTCATCATCTTAAGTCCTGCTCATTCTCTTCTGTTTGGCACTACCCAGCTAAGTGAGGAGCCTGAAGGCTACCTAGTACTCTGCTCCCATGTCTATGGCGCTTCCTATGAAGTACAGCTTGTGATCTGATAAAATCCAATCAGGCGAGGCCCCAATTCCCTAAGTCAGGACCATGTTATCAGTGGAGCAACCTTGCTTTGACCTAATCTAAATTAGGGAGAAGTCTGTCAAGAGATGTTCAGGCTCAAATATGGCTCTCATCCTAGATGCCTCTGAGAGGAACCCAGGATACGTGTGGCTATCCAGTGCTGTGCCAAACTAGATAATCTAGGGAGTTTTGTCTCTCCAGTGGTCGTCAAGACAATAAAGGCAGGAGAGAGAAGCGAAAGACAGGAGAGTAGGCGTGATGGTCCCCAGGGAAGAAGTGGAAAGAGAAGGGCAAGTGTTGAAGAATGTGTTCAGGGAGGCCCGCGTGGAATTCCAATCATCTTCATTTCCTGGGGTAACAGCTCTGAATGGCCCCTCAGGTTGATTAAAAGGCTTTTGTTAGATTCTAGTTATTAATCACCTGCAGATGCTGGGAATGTGTCCCTCTGCGAGGGAGCATTTGAGATTATTGCTTAATTAACAAGGTTTATAACAGCGCTAATGTGTCCTATTAAAAAAGTTATAAAAATTAACCAGAACGCAATGCTGCGGCTCATTTAGAAAGCTGAGATACTCTGCAAAAGGTCATTGGACCTTAATAAGGTTTAACTATCGTTTTGAAGCTTGTCATCAGAGCCAGACCCGGCTCTGTCCTCCAGCTTTCATCTTCCTAAAGCAGGGTCGGCATTCTTCCAAGGCCTGCTACCTGGGAGGGAATGATTTGAACATCAAAGAGACGAGAAAATCCTCCCGATGCTGCGAAGGTTTTCTGCCACTTTTATATGCCCAACAAGACAAAGTAGGCTCACGTCATACACAAAATAAATACAATACAAACAGTCCCAATCTTGCCACACAGCTTGCCCAGGAGGAACCAGCTAAATGCAAGCGGGAGTTATTCGGATAATTAGGGTGGAAATGGTGACTGTGTGGTGGGATGGCAAGAGACCTCCAACCTGCCTGGCTGTAGTGAATAAGTAAAGCATCCGCCTCATATTTCAGAATGGCAAGAGACTCCTGCTGGCTCTTGAAGCCTGAAACCTGGCTTGGCTCACTCTGCCATAGCTGAGGGTCCTAGGAAGCCTCCAAGAGAAAAGAACTGGGCCAGACACTGGGTGCTCTCGAACACAGGGCAGAAGCACTAAGAGGTCATGGAGAGTCTCTTGGAGGGATAAGATCCTAAGTAAATCTGTTGTGATCAGCAGTAACTGGCACAACAGGACCGGTAGGGGGGCTGTGACTATTCCAGGTATGAAGAATAACACTTGCAAATCCCCTGAGGTGAGAGGGAATGAGGCTTGTTCAGTTCATTCTGCTAATAACTAAAAGCTACAGCCAGAGCTGTAGCCAGCGGCCAGACTTGAATGCGCCCGTATGTCATGTTAAGTTTACTCTTTAATCCTGGGAACTCTGAACTGGCTGGGGTGGGTGGCAGTAAGAGGGCACATCTCTGTTTTCCGAGGGGTCAACCTGGCTACACAATGAGGAGAAGGATCTGGAGGCTTTGGGCGGGGGAGCACATGGTTAGGTCTGAATTCTGAGAGTAGTTGGTCTGGACAGACAGAGAGGGTTTGAGAGTTGTTTAGAAACAGGAAGGATAGAGAGGCAGGAATGTAGGAGGGGGAGAGGGGTGCACCTGTCTGGTTATGCTATTCATTAAGAGGGAACACAGAAGGGCCGAAGGCTGCATGGTAAAGGTCAATACTCTTAAATGCTTACTCTATGCAAGCCCCGAACAAGATGCTCATAAATGAAGCTGAGCTTCCAATGGAGACAAGGGAGAAAGACAATCATCAAATAAGCAAGAAATGCTGGAAAGAACCTTTAACAGAGGCAGTGTAGCAGAGAGCAGTGGAGGCAGGAGGATGACTAGGAGCTTGTGGCCAGCCTGGTCTACGGAATAAGAGACCTTGTCTTAAAAAAACAAAAATGAAAATAAAGCACATAGGTTTTAAAGAAGAGGGGAAACGATTAGTAAATGGCTAAAGATTTATATTATCTGAAGAGAAACAAGAATATGAGAGAAAGTGTAAAGTCATATCTAATGTAGGGCAGGGTCCGTTCCAAGGTCTCGGGGCTTCATGTGTTCAACCTTGTTTAGCACTGGGACTCTACTGGGCAGTGAATACAGGGAAGTCAGCTGCAGTTTCTTGTAATGGAGACACTCTCGGCAGTTAATTTCATGCCCAAACATGACAGTTATCGGAGGGTACCTGGGACCGGCTGAGTCACATGCTGACAAGTGTAACAGAACTGGAGGTTGGCACCTACCGGGTGAAGCAGGGCTGCCTGCTCGAGAAGGCCTTTCTCAGGGTGACTTCCTGAACAAGGCTGCACCATCTCACACAGCAGCTGACTAAAGGTTACCTCTTATTATCTAAAAGTAAGTGGCTGCCTTCTTCAATTAATCATGGGCTAGCCAGGAGGGGAGACACCTGTGTTACATCGGAAAGGCTGCAGACCAGAATGAGAAAGTGTGGGTTTGAATCTAGACTCAGACACCTGATAGCCATGACCTTAGCTTAGCTGCCTAATCACCCAGTGTCTTGCCTCCCTGACCTCTTGAACATACGACATAACTGTCCATTCTCTCCTGTGCACTTTTCCAGCCTACTCTGTGGCAGTGCCGGCTCTACTGCATCTCCCCAGGGGTCGCCCCTCCAACTGATGGCCTCTGCAAACCCAAGCTGCCTCCTGTTGCCTTTCACTTCCTTGTAAGACTGGCTCTTTCATGCTTCCCTGACCTCACTCTCAACTGTACGGCCACTTGTCCCCTTGAGCCACTTTGCCCAAGTGTGCTCTTCTCTGCGCTGCAGTACATTTAACCTGACCTACAGTTCCTCCGACCGTCACAGGCTGCCTTGTGCAGTGTAACTCTCAGCTGGAACGCCATCTGTTCCAATGGGCCTCCTCCCCGACAGCGCTGATACAGTCCTTGGTTCCACCACATCATGTAGGAAACTCAGAGGACCCAAAGTCGCCTGAGTGCATCATAGATACACTTGTCATTTGGACCCAGAATGTGCAGGCATTCACCTCACTGAGTCTCGCTTTCCTCGCCAGCATGTGGCAGACCTGGCCATTTAGAGAACAATGGTGAGGAACAGACTCCAAAGCCACCCTTGGCCTCCTGGATTTACCTCTGCTGGCTATTATAACTGGGAAAAAAGTACCTACTACCTCCATGGCCCAGTTACCTCAACTGTGAAAAGGATAGTAACAGCAGCCAACAGCAGGGTTGTTGATAGGATGGTGAGTTTTTCTATCTATCTATCTATCTATCTATCTATCTATCTATCTATCTATCTATCTATCTGTTTATAAAACAGATAATGTTTTAATATAATAGTATATAACAAGTACTCAGAATAATTAGCAGTTACTATATTCACTCTGCTCCGTATACCATACTCCTTACTTTGTACTGATCGTACAGCACTGTTGTTCTTATATTTAGTCTCCCCATGAGACTGAGCTCCTTGTAGATGCACTTTGTGTTTCGTCCTTTGTGTTCTCAAAACCCAGGAGAGGGTCTAGAAAAGAGTAAGAACTCAGGGAATGGATGGCGGAGAGAAAGAGGGAGCGAAGGTAAGAAAGGGGAGAGAGAAAGTGAATGGGAGAAAGGAGGAAAGGAAGGAGGGAGAGAGGGAAGATGGAGAGGGAGCATGGGGAACAACCATATCTTTGGGTGACAAACAACTCCCTGATTCTCTGGCCACCATACCCAACACCAAGAAGGAAGCTGTGCCAGCTGCTGCTCATCTCACTGATGGCTCTAGACACGGCTAAAATGAGAACTTTCCCAGCCTGCACCTCCACTGCTCTCTAGACACACCCCTTGCCCATCTGCACTCACGCCTCTGTTCAAGAAGCTTCTGCCTCCCGAAGCACCTCTCCACACTCACTCCGTCCCTGTCTGAGGAGCACTGAAGGCCATATTCAGCAATCTTCTCCCTGAGATTCTTCCCGGCTTTGCCAGCGAGGCATCCTCCCCTCCTGACATTTCCCAGCACAACCACTGTCCCTCTTGCATGGCATGCTACCCCCTTGGGTTGTATTTATGTCCACATTCATTTGTCATGTCCAATGTGAGATCTCTGGTGACAGCTATGATGTCTGCCTCTATGTTCTTGTGTCCCACATGGTGCCTGGCATACGGGGCTTCAGTGAGCTTTCACCGAATTGAAACCTGCATAACACATTTCTGACAGAGTAAAGGACAGATTGTCCAGCATTGTGCTTCCACTGGGTGTGCTACCTCTGACGATGCTTAGCTTGTGAGGAGAGAGGGGTGGCTTCGGGATTGCATCCTTCTTTTTTTTTGTGGCGACTCCTGTGACACTTCTGTTTTTCAGAACATCTGTTCCCCAGATCATGACTGCCAAGTTCTTCGTGTACTTAGAATCTCCTTGAGTTACTTGTAGCTGGTGCCATTTCTCCTCGTCAACCCAAATCCCACTTCCCAGATGAACCTGGAAAAGATAACAGCACACCTGTTTAATCCGACAGGAAGGCAGCTGGAGGCCGCGTTTGTCCTTCAAAACACTGCCTCTCCACTCTAAGGGATGCTGCTGCAGATGCCATGACAGCATCACTTACAGAATTCTTGCAGTGCATCAGGCCTTATTCTAAAGCTCTGACTTCACTCCCTTACACAGAA
This sequence comes from Onychomys torridus, assembly GCF_903995425.1. Taxonomy (NCBI): domain Eukaryota; kingdom Metazoa; phylum Chordata; class Mammalia; order Rodentia; family Cricetidae; genus Onychomys; species Onychomys torridus. The sequence continues at coordinate 128,095,982 of NC_050444.1, read as the reverse complement.
GGTGCTATGATACAACTGTTGCTTCTAATGGGAAAATTCCGTTAAGTAACGTGAAGTGACTTTAGAAGTCACTCAACTTGTGAGTGGCAGACCTGGGATTCTAAACTGTACTCATGCTATTACACAGGTGCTCTGAGCCTGACTCACGCTCAGGACATTATGTGCTCATGGGTGTTATACTCTAGAAATACCAGACCCTCTTCTACCTGCACCTTCTGAGGCACACCTCCTGCTAACATGGTGGAGGCCGAACGCAGGACTCACCCAGCTGTAGCAATCATTATAGTGCCTAGGCCTCCTCTCCAAGATTCTGAATTATTTAGTCTGGGTGTGGCTTAGACACCAGCATGGTTTAGCTCCCTAGATAATTCCAATTTAGAGCTAAGTTCTAAAGCCCTGCCAGCTGGCAGGAGCGGAGCAGTTGCCTGGCTCTGCAGCCAGCGGGAGTGGAACTATGTGAGTCCTTCTCCAGCTCAGACTGCAGCTTCCCTATCTACCAAGTGGGAGACTTGGATTTCATCTCAAAGTTCATCTCTCTGGCTCAGAGCACTGAGGATTTTAAGAAATTAAATGCAACCACAACGTATCCGGTTTGATTTTGGTAGCACACACACCAGAACACAATCTTGTGCTCCTTGGAAGAGAAACATCCAGAGTGATAAGTGAGAGCCAAGAAATCACTGTACCCTCTCTGCTTCCAGCAATGAGCTATAGCTTTAAAATTTGTCCCCAGTTGTAGTCTGTAATGACTTTCAAACCAATACTAATGTTCATCATTAAAAAATTAAAAAAAAAAAGTTTTGACCTTGACTTAGCCATTTAGGCTGAGTTTGTGGAAGAAAGAAACAGCCTCTGAGGAATGGACTGGAGGGGCCTGCTAATTAGCTCACCTGTCCAAGGGATGGGAGAAAGCTCTGCTGAAGGCCTTTGTTTTTATAAAGACCTGCAGATCATCACCACGGCATGGTCAGGAGACATCTAGGAGAGGTCTTGGCCCGAGATGGCATACACACAGACAAATTGATGACAGAATGTAAGAACGATTGCTCAAGAAATGATTAAAGATTCTTCTACTCAAACTTGGCTTGGGAAGAAAGGTGGACACAGAGATGGGCAGCCAGGGCAGCCAGTAATGCTTCCTCCATCAATTACTGAGGTTTTCTAACTATCAAAACAAACTCACTCTCGTTGCTAAGTAAATGTTCTACAGGCCACATCTAGAGTCACCTCCTTTTGCTCAAAAGGTCATTCAGCCCACTGTATGAGGACAGATAACCAGATCCACCTGGCCTCTCTGTGCTGAGCATCTCTGTACTGCTAATCAATTTGTTCTGCTCAGACAGATAAGCAGCCTTGGGGTGAGATGTGTTGCCTGGGGCTGGCTTAGCAAGCAGAGCCTAAGGCCAAATTTGGCTTCTTCCCCTGTTCACATCTGAACTGCAGGTGGGCAGTCTGTGCCAGGGGGGCATGTGTGCTAAGGCGAGGTCCCTAATGGAGCTGTGTGTTCCTCCCTGATGACACTCTGAAGCCACCCACACAAGCTTCCTGAGGTGGGAGGGAGACAAGGGACTTTGCTCTAGACTAGATTCTGAAAGAGAAAAGCAGAGACATATGCAGCAACTCTCCAGCATCAGTCTTTTGAAGCCTACACTACAGCACCTGGCAAAATTTTTTACTCTGGGAGAAAGATGAAGTCATGTACACCAGTGTTCTAGAAGAAAAAGGAGCCATATTATTGAGTACCTACAATGAACTCAACTTCCTTAATCCTCATAAGGACCTTAAGAGTTAGAAGTAAGTAAAAATTTTTGTTCTCATTTTACACATGGGAACACAAATTTGGGGTGGGTGGGGACTAAATTTCTTTCCCCCAAGACATGCAATCAGCCAATTTAAAAATCAAAATTCAGTCCCAAATCTGTGTTCATGCCCTCTTGGCCTGCCCTGCCTGAGTGCCAGGGTGGAGCTAATGTGGTCGGAAAGCGCACATCTAACACAGCAAGCTCTGCTTATTAGAGGTTTCTCTTGGAGTCTTCTGCACCTGTAGACCACATCCTGCACCAGATCCCAGTATAGCATTCTACAGGCAGACGAGACTGGAAAGAAGCCCACTGACTGGCTTTCTTGCCAGTGGCTGCCCCGTCCAGCTCCCCCTGTAATCACTGACATCCACTTCCCTAAAACACTACTTTCCTCTTTTAACTAGATGGCCTCAGCAGTTCTATGTTTTTTTGTCACCTCTTTGGAATTTGGAATGGCCCCCTATTTCCTATCACAGCAGACCTGACCTCCTCAGCCTGGCTTCATTCTATCACTAACCCTGTAAGTCCATGCCTCTAGAAAGTCTCTGAACACATCCACCTCCTTCTTCTAGTGCTAGAACAGGAGAGGGATGGGCCCTGAGCTGCAGCCCTGGTGTGAACCCTGTCTCTTCTGTCTGTCAGCTGATTACCATGGGTCAGGGCTAGTTGCCATACTTCCCTGAGCCTCACATTTCTCAACCACACAAATCATCCTCTAATTCTTAGAGGGGTAATCAAGTACTAAATGAGATGAACTATATGTAAGGAGATCATATAGCAAATGGCTGCTACATCCCTGCCTCTTCCTTTCCCATTGATACCTCTGCTTTCACATTCCTCTGGTCTGGAAAAGAAGGGATGTCCTTAAGATGACAGATTCCTATCATTTTAAGCTACTCAGGTATCCATACCCAGTCCACAATCCAGGAACTGTTATTGAACTGCCACAGAGTTAGGTACACCCCTTATGAAGAACCAGCTCATCTACAGCCATCACTACTGGACTCAGTCCCACCTGTCACAGCACATTCCAGTAGAGAGAGGTCATCAAGGCTCTCCCCTCTGCTTCTTGCAGAGTGATCAAGACCAGTCTAAACTCAAAGCATACTAAACACATGAGCATATTTAATATATCTTCATGGCTTTTGCTTCATCTCTGATGAGCAGCTCTTCCTTAGAGAACAAAATATTTTTTGGCATCCACCTGAGTACAATGCCAGTGCCATAGCACAGAAAGAAACGGTCCTCTGGCCTCAGGAAAACCCATCATAGGTCCATGTTGAGCAACTGAGACAGGGGCTGCTGAGGTCAGCACACTCATGGCTACCTAGAGCAGTATGCAGTTCCCATGAACACAGCAAGACAGACTGCAAAAAGCATTGGCCTAGGAACTAGGAGACCCGGCTTTCAGTTCCCACCTGCCCCGAACCTGTCACATAGCTTAGAATAGCCCCTGCTCTAGGTGCATTTTCAAGATCTATTACTTAATGTGCAAATATAAGTCATACTGCTTAATGGTCTTTGCAGTTTTATAATTCAATGGGGTAGGATTTTTTTTTAATAAATAAAAACATTTTAGATAAGCAATGGACTTATCAAAATGAGAAACTGATCTGTGTGGCAAACCCCAGTCAGTAAACTATGGTAACATTTGGTAAAAAGTGTTAGCCTTCCTTATCAGGGAAGGTTATAAAAAAAAATAGGGTACCTGGTAGGATGGGACTTCAAGAATTACTTTGTGATGTATGATATAGGACGAAACTCATTTCTAGTGGCAAATGGATCAGATTCCAGTGATCCAGGCCTTGCAGAGCTCCAGGCTTCCATTGGCACAGAAGGCAGGCCCAGGCAAGACAACAGGAACAAGGCCGTCATTTGGGATGTGACACCTACTGCTGCGAGGAGCTGTCATCCATACCTAGTGTCTGCTTCCCTCCTCCCTGTGCCCAGAGTCCTGTGCCTGACTACAAATTAGCCTCAAAGAAAAGTTGGGTGAGGTTTAGAGCAGTGGCTGGGAAAAAGCAAAAGAGACATTTTTAAGAAGCATTTAATGTGTGTGTTAAAAACTGAATGAGGTTTAGAGACCTGTCTTCTTGGGAGAGAATGTTACTTTTGCAGCAGGGCTCAGAAGCTGCCTGGCAGCCCTCAAAGCAAAAGAGAAATAAATTTTTCTTGGAAGTTTCTTAGGAAAAATTCTTCAATGACTCCACAATGTGATCATGACTGAAAGGAAATCAAGAATCCCAGAACAGTTCACCCATTCTAGCTTCACCTTGGGTGGTTTATCAAACTTAGATACACACTTTCAGTCCAAAATGGCCCATGGAAAACATCAATCTGTCGTCCATTTTACAGACAAGGACATGGAGGCCCAGAAAGGCCAAGCACCTGCCTGATGTCACACAGTACAGAAGTAGAGTTATGCTGTGACCTAAGGCTTGGGCTTCCGACCTTACTCCTGCGAAACTTACTGTGAAAGTCTGAGGACTGAAGCAAGGACAAGACCTAGGCCCTGGGCCATCAAGTCCTCTCCCTGCAGAGGAGGAAATGTTCAGTGAGAGATGCCGGGCATGGCAGCACACCCAAGAGAGCCCTGAAGATAAACATGTTTCTTTTCCTCAGCTTGACAACATGTTCAGGCCAGACAGTTGTGGGGATGTATCGAGACAAACCAACTTGAACAACCTTTCCTTTGCACTAGGGAATGATATCAGATAAAGAGAGACCACTCAAAGCATGAGGCAAGATAAACAAGCTGACCCAGATGACTCCTGGGGGCCAAGGAGAGGTGAGTGTGAAATGTGTGTGGTAGTGGCAGAGAGTGTGAAATGTGTGTGGTAGTGGCAGAGTATAACACTAAAGCTGGTTTTACCAGGGCCTCCACAAAGGGCTCTGACAGACTTTTCCTTACCACCAGGGCTTATGTGTTCTTTCATGACTTGTTTTCAGGAGAGAAATATGAGGAGTTAAGTGCAGCCCTAGAATTGTGGGCCAGTGGCTTGGGGACAAGGAGTATGGCTCATTCATCACTCTGTCCCCAGGATATAGTTGGGGTGCTGGGAACACCTATTCTGTAAATGTTGAATGAATATACACCGAATTGCTATCTACAAATGGGTAATTCACTTTGAGTTAACCTTATATTCTCTGGGCATCTGGTTTCATAGGAAGATAGGAAAAATTTCATCGAACTATTAAAGGAATTCCTTTTTAATTTGTTTTTTTTTTTTTCTTATTACTAAGCTGTTCTAAAATGTTAGGTTAGTTTCATAGTTATTTTGACACAATGGTTTTTTAAAGAAGAAGAAGGGGAAATCCCAGCAGACTTATGCTACCATGCCATAAATTCCACAGTCACCCATGGCTAGACTGGGAGGCTAGCTAACCACACTGGGCTTCAGAAGGCCCCCGCCAAACTCTCCACCTTTCCTCTGACTAGCAAACACCTGGGGGGATGGATATCGAGCTGAAAACACTACCTTGCCATTGTCTAGGATATACTTGTCCATGACAGGTGCAGGAGCGGGGTAATAGGACGACGTATTTGCTTCCTCACTGAAAGTGCTCCGTAACTCCGGCTGGGGCTCGAGACATTCTGACTTTACTTTTTCCAAGTCAATGGCGGGACCTAGGCAGTTAAGAAAAGAGATCTGTCTAGAACTCCAAGGAAAATAAAAGGCAAATATTCTTAACTATGCATCTATCAGCACATAGTGGCACTAAAAAAAAAAGCTACCTTATTTTTGTACTTTATGCTACACTTAAACCCAGACTCTAAGCATTATGAAGTGTGAATGTCACAAGGTGGAATCAGAGGGCAAGAATTAACTAGACTTCAGTAATTAGGTATGACTGAAGCACACCTTTTAGGGTGTCAGTATCTATGCAGAATGGCAGGAGACTCAACTTCCTGCACAGAAGAGAGGGTCTGTTCAGACTGCTGGAGAAGAGATGGCAATTACTGGAATATGCAAATATGGGGCTAGCCAACAAACTTATCTCTGGAGCCTGTGATGGGGAGGGCCATGTGAATGAAGGGAAATGGGGAAAGCTATGGGGAGAAATGAAAAGAACTCCTTCCAGGAACCTAGTTTCTGAGCAAGGGCATTCCAACCAAGAAATTAAAATACAACACAGAGTGAACTCCTGATTGCTTGATACAGTGATCGTTCATATTTTTATTTTAATGCAATCAACACAAATTATGTGAGATTGAAACAGTGAAAGGAAGCTGAGGAAATGGTTGCTGTTTCGGGGGGGGGGCTATTTTTTTCTTTACTAGTTTTTAAAATGACAGTTTTTTAAATCACCCATTGTGTCTTGATTACCGAAGAACAGAGAAAATGGGTAAATACGGCCAAATAATTAACTGTCTGCAAGAACAACTTCAAAAGCCTGTAGTTTCACATGCTGGCCTTTACTGAAATCATGGAGCTGTTTGCTGCTATGTGTTTTACTTAAGTAAGTGATGAGTTCAGTATGCAACTTCTTATCCTGGCCACATGGACAACTGGGTTCAAAGCTCTTTATTTGCTAAATCCTTGTGTAATGATCTGGTTGCAACTCTATGCTCAGTTGACATTTGCTGGATTTTGGCTAATGGAGGGAATGTCTCTGTGAGTTTGCTGGTAGAAGTCCTTATGACAGTTTCCCAGAATAAGAATATCAACCCCGAGCTGCTGGCAGCTAACAGCTGCCAATGAAAGATAGACTCTCTGCAGTCTCCAAAGATTTAAGCATGAGCTTTCCACAAATCTGACCATAGAAAGGACAGAGAGCAGAATGGCACAGATCAAAGAACACACAGCATGTTGGTACAGATTGAGCTCCATCCCTGGCTCTGCATCTTTTAATTTCGTGACTATAAGTGAATGAGCTGCAGATGAAGAAACTTGTGGAGTGAAGGACAGATAGCATCTTTATCTTTCTGACAGCATAACCTAAGTGTGCTTTATACAACATCAAGCCCGACTCTTATTTTTCTCCTTATGCCCAAAACCTGGTAGGTGCTCTCCAAATGTTTGCTAAAAAAGAAAGGAGCCTAACAAAGAATGAACTAAAAATCTCCAAAGCACATGCCGAAGTTTCTCTACTACAGGTGTGAAATTTCAAGATATGAATTAGTAAAAACATTTGCTCTTTTCTCAGATCTGGAAAATGCAATTACTCTACTTTTCCTTGAGGACAGGCTGAGGTGTTTGCTGTCTTGTTTTGCTCTGTTGTTCAATGACAGAAAAGAGAAAGAGGCTGAGAAGGCCAGTGCATCCACTGGCTCTCAGGCCATCTTTGCAAGGTCCATGAAACCTCCTTCTTTTCAAGAGGGAAGACTGTTAGGTAAAGGCTTATTTCCCTAATCCTAGCACTCATGCTTGGAAGGATCAGATATTGAAAGCCAGCCTCATCTGGATAACAAGTTGCAGACCAGCTTGGCCTACATGAGACCTTGTCCCAAACAAAGAGAATTCGATGGCTCATTGGCTGCCAAAGATAACTTCCTCTTTGTCAACAAAAATGACATTGTTCCTCCTTGCTTCCCACCCCCTTACACTTAATATTAAGTCCCCCACCACGGCCCACTAAGCCAGGACAACCACCAGCCTCTCTCTATTTCAGGAATTCAGATTGCTCTGTTTTGTGTGTTGTGTTGTACTGGGCCTCTGGACTATTAAATCAGTGTTGGAGACTGTAGAGCTCCCAGTCTGATGGCTTCTTTCCAATGTCTTGCTCCTAGGTACAGGCTCTATGCTCTAACTTGTAAGCTGTGTGCACAGCCCCCGTCTGTTTGCAGTGTTATAATGTAAAGCTCTTCAAGAACATGGTCTTATTCATACTGCACCTCTAGAGCCTTCAGTAGTCCCTGGCACATGACAGGCACTTAGTAAATTCACTATGTCTTTGATGGATGTGCTGCTAAGTAGGGGTATTGGAGGAAGAAGTGTGGGTAGGAAGGAATGCCTGTAACCTTTTACAGTCCAGGAAGTAGAAATGGGGACTATATAAACTTCAAAAGCAGCTAATCAGAATGGACAGTTCTGCAGGCTATGGCCATAGACAAAGGACTCTGCATCCATACTGGCAGAGACTACAAGGGCTGGAGTGGAGTATCATTTCTCTGGCTCGATGTCCTGTTAGTCCATTCTCCCGAGACACCTTTCTAGTCCAACTGGCCATCCTAGCCCTCCACACAGACACCTTCTCTTTGGTCTCAGAGGCTGTGCTTGTATTGTCCCTTCTGTCCAACTGTCCAAACTCCAAGGGCGACACAAGGTCGGACTCAAATGCCACTTCTTCCATAAGACCACCACGATCCTTCAAATAGGGGCAATTCCCCCTTCCTGGCTTGGGATTAAACACTGGATTCACATGTACTGTAGGAGGGCTGTGATTTAGCTCCAGTTGATGTGCTCTTTGTACCTTTGTACCTTTGTACCTTCCCTGACACTATCTCCACTCCACAGATGCATCTAGTGCCTCAACTAAGCAGGGAAGCTGAGCAGAGGCAGGGACTGGACAGTCGTTTTATGTCAGAGACCAGGGCTCATCTGGCACCTCGTCAAATTCTTGTCACAAGAGATAATATACACATCTCTGACCTAGCCTCGCGTGAAGGAAAGAACAGCGACTTGACAAGATTGAAAACTAAATGAGTTAAGCATAGACATACATACATAGACACACACACACACACACACACACACACACACACACATAGACATACATACACAGACAGACACACACAGAGACACACACACACACAGACACACAGACACACACACAGACACACACAGACATACACACACAGACACACACACACAGACACACACACACAGACATACACAGACAGACAGACAGACACACACACACACACGGTGGTAGAGGGGAGCCCAGTGTCTGGCACAGAGTGAGTACTTAGTAAACTAGCCCCACTGTCCATTCCTACACATCCACTTGTGTGCTTATTTTTGACTCTGCTAATTCATGGACTCAGTGAGTCGGGACCCTGCTGGTCTGTTTTTGCTCCTGGTACTTAGCACAAGACCTTGTACAGAGGAGGCCTTGTAACCATTTCCACCCCCTTTCCTATACTCAGACTCATCTTTTCAGGGTCTAGCAGAGCTCTGCCAAACATTGAGGCTACTGTACTGCTCTCAAGGATCAGCGTTTCTTACCACCTTGAGTCAGAATCATTCAACACTGGTGGCAGCTGTCTGCCACTGCCTCCTTCTCTGACACATTGTATATACAGAAAGTACAAGGTAGGGCTTTAGCCTCAGCACGTGGGGCATCAAGCGAGACTGGCCAAATGCACATTCTGACAATGATTTTCAGCAGACGTGGGTTTGACTCCAAGATAAATGATCTTAGAAAAGTCACTTCATCTCTGAACCTCAGCTTTCCTACTTACAAAGAGGTGACCAAGGGACACAATGCAGGCTGATGATGAATCCTGAAGAGCCAAGGATTGAGGCAGGCATACAACAGAGGCTCAGAAAATGGCAGATGAATGGGCAGAGAACAACGGGGTTGGGGGAGGGATGAATCAGTCAGTAATGCACGTGTTCAGTATTACAGAATCAGGAAAGAAAAGGACAAAATCCAACAAAACCATCACCAACAAAAAGCCCCATGTTGTTTCCTTGGAGAGCAGAGGAAGGGTGCTAGTGCTTTTAATTTAAGATGGGGGGAGGGGCTTTATTGCAAATTTTAGTAGGCTCCACTCCCGATGTTGGCAATTTACATCTCATTACAACAAATGCTTCAGATTGCTGTTTTGCTTTTTAAAATTTCTGAGGCATTGTTCTGCCTCAAACACATGTGACCAAATTAGCCACAATAATAAGCACTTGCGCTAGGAGACAACACTACATTCTGGCTCAGATATTTTAGGTAACAAAGGAACTTTTTTCATTTTGTGGGAAGAGTAGGAATAAAAAGAAAGGCCTTTTGATCCACTGGCATTCTGCTAGTGACACACACTTGAGGTTTATTTTGGGGAAAATACACCTTCCATGGAGAAAAACCTCTTAGCCAAGTAAAGAAAAAAAAAAAAAAGAAGAAGAAAAAACAGCTTTTACAAGGGCACAGAAGGTAGTGCCTGTCTCTTCCTTCATTCATTCATGAACTCTGTCACCACACAAGCTCTGACACACAACCCACAAAAACCCACTCACCACACAAACTCTGACACATAATTCACACAAACCCACTCACCACACAAGCTTTAACAAACCCACATGAACCCACTCACCACACAAGCTTTGACATACAACCCACACAAACCTACTCACCACACAGCTCTGATACACAACCCATACAAACCCACCCACCACACAGCTCTGACACACAACCCACACAAACCCACTCACCATACAGTTCTGACACACAACCCACATGAACCAACTCACCACACAGCTCTGATACACGACCCAAACAAATCCACTCACCAAATAAACTCTGACACACAACCTACATGAACCCACTTACCACACAAGCTCAGATACACAACCCACATGAACCCACTTACCACACAAGCTCACATACACAACCCACACAAACCCACTTACCACATAAACTCTGACACAGAACCCACATAAACCAACTTACCACACAAGCTCTGATACACAACCTACATAAATCTACTTACCACACAAGCTCGGTAAGAGACACTGAGGATTCTGGGACAAATAGAAAACATTTCAGCTTTGAAGAAGTTTATAATTCATCATGTGAAACACTATTATGTATATATGTACTATACACAGATGTGATGGGTGCACAGTGGAGTTAGGCTAAAAGATAGGGTTTAAATTTTTGTCCTATATCCTCTACTTCTTTAAGTCCTGGTGATTCCTCTTAAAAAAAACATGGATTGAGTCACTGAGGAGAGCAGTCTGTTTGTTGGTACAACAAAGAGATGAAATTGTACTATGCCTTTATCTTAATTCTGAAAAGTTGCCACTTGATGTGATTTCAAGAGGTCTAGAGGTCACCTGTGTCTTCAAATCATATACCTGCTTAGACAGCATCACTTCTGATTTATTTCAAAATCAAAGAGGTCACGATATTAGATTTTCTCTTAAAAGGATTAAATCACATTTATTTCTGTAAGTCTACAATGAGTTTGAAGTACAAGTCTAGTTTTCCAAAGTACAAAGTGAATCAAGTCAAAACTGCTGAATGCAAACAGAACACATAACTCTGGCACAGGAGCATTTTAGATTAGAATAATGATGATGGGCTTTCTTGAAAAGAATCTGAACATGGACAGTGAGGTAATGATGAAGGAAGTAAGCATGGGCCTTGGGAAGAGGGAGGTGATCCAGGCAGGGCAGGTAGATGCACCTTTGTGGCCCAGGGCAGAGCAGGCTGGTCAGTCTCTGTGGACCTTCTCATGCCCCGGGGGGAGAGCCTTGGCCACTTTCACCTGCTACTGTGGCTAGGCACCTCCTTTGCTGTGTGATGTACTGTATGTTAAATGTGTTGCTCTGATTGGTTAATAAATGAAACACTGATTGGCCAGTAGCCAGGCAGGAAGTATAAGTGGGACATAGAGAGAAGTGAATTCTGGGAGGTGAAAGGCTGGGGCAGAGAGACACTGCCAGCGGCTGCCATGACAAGCGAGATGTAAGGTACTGGTAAGCCACAAACCACGTGACCAAGTATAGATTAATAAAAATGGGTTAATTTAAGATTAAAAAAGTAGATAACAAGAAGCCTGCCACAGCCATACAGTTTGTAAGCAATATAAGTCTCTGTGTGTTTATTTGGTTGGGTCTGAGGGGCTATGGGACTGGTGGGTGAGTGAGATTTGTCCTGACCCTGGGCCAGGCAGGACAAGAAAAACTCTAGCTGCACTCCTTAGCTTCTACAAAGGCAGAGACCATCTGGCCTCATTCCTTCAGTGCAAATCTATTACATATGTAATAAGTGCCAGTGACGGGCTAGGTGGCTTTGAGGGTTCACAGTCAAGCATCTGGAGAAACAGGTGACAGCAGCTTGTCACAATTGCTGTGTAACTGACAAGAGGACTCTGGACAGAAACAATAGCAGCCATGCTGCATCAGGAGAAGACTAGGACGTCTCCAAACAATGGATGTAACTCAGAGGATGGGCAAGTGATGGTTGGGTGAGGCCTTTGGTGGTCTTCATACAGGGGACAAAACACAGGCTCCCTGGCTGACTCTGGGCAATACAGATTATACATATTTGGGAGGGAAAGGAGCGAGGCTCAGGGTACTCGGGCTCCTGAGCCTTGCTCCTTCAACCTTGTACTTCTTCATCTAACTCTACTTCCCAGAGGTTTCACTGGCTTTTCATGTCCTCTAATATTACTCTACAGGACCCTTGCCTCCTCTGTCCTTCCCACGGGTAAGTGATTAAGTGATCCTAGAAGGCCTCAGGGAGAGCTGATCTGACTGCGCAGAGCTGGGCTGAGTGTGGTCTAGGAATGTCATCAATCACAACTGGCAGCTCTTAGGTCTTAGGCCCCTTCCCTCCCCATTTCCTGAGTGTGGTCTGTGAATAAGGGCTGCCATAGGCTTTGTTGGGCTGAGGCAAAACTCATTCTGGCATGAGGCCTGACCTGGGTAAGATCCCAGCAGACTACAAGGTGGCCTCCCAGGTTGGCTAGGCTCTCAGAGAATCGGAACCAGAGAGCAGCAGAGAAGAAATGGGCATGAGAAAAGGTATGAAACCCTTCAAAAAAGAGGACGAGGAAGCCAACTCAAGTGATGTTGCTGGGGAATCAAAGTATTTTTTCTTAATTTGAGGACCCTTTTCAGTGACATGTGGGAAAAGGACAGGGCTGACACCTATTGATTGTCGTCTGTGTTAAGTATCTTAGAACAAAAATTCTCCTTTAAAAAAAAAAAATCTTTTCACCCTACTGTCATTGTTATTATCTGCTTAACATCTCTGAGTAAGACATTCATGCTAAGAGGCAGAGGCAAAGCAGTCAGTCTTATTCACTGTTGTATCCTCAGCACCCAGCACCTATAAAATATTCATTAAGTAAGTGCCAAATAAAACAGGTTAAACATGATGGAAGTCCTGAAGACTGATCTCATTACCTCCTGGGAGGTTCAATGAGGTGCTGTGACGTGCGTGCAAAAACCGCATAGGTTCTGACTGCTCAGGTTCAGGGTTCCTGGGTTCCTGAGCCTTGCTCCTTCAACCTTGTACTTCATCTAACTCTACTTTCCAGAGGTTTCACCGGCTTTTCATGTCCTCTACTACTCACTCTACAGGACCCTCGCCTCCTCTGACCTTCCCTTACTCCCCTAGACCATCTTTGAGAAACCCTGCAGTTGTGAGAGAGAGTGTGGGGGAGGGTCAGCAGAACGCACTTCAACCTCTGGGAACCCCGAGCACATACTTTACTGGTCAGGTAAGTGAGCTTTTTCATCTGTTGCTCTTTCACTCACCCCTGCCCAACTATTGGGCCCCGATCCCATCAAGATAGAAAGAGACGGCCAAGGTAGTTTGGGTTGGTCCTGCCAGAGCAGTGCTGAAGATCTCACACACGCACTTAATGCCTACAAAGCAGCCTTTGGTCCTTTCATCGGATGAGATGGAGGGTCGAGAGTTGGAGGTGGGCACCAGTGGGGTGGAGAGCAGAAGGGCTTGTGTTGCCCACAGGCTCCTAAGGGGATGACAATCGCAGCAGCCAACATGAGGGCAGGAGATCCAGGGAGGCAGAATTTATTATGTGGCTGCACTTCCTCAACTAATTTTCCTTTCCAGAGATGTCCCAGGCCTTTCTCTCAGTTCTCCCTAGAAGTCAGCTCCTCTCACAACTCCAAAACTTTGTTCAGACTTTGCTGTTGCATGTGGCACTGTTTATTCCCTCTTCAGTTGGAGAATTACAGCTAAATCCCTTAACTTGAGGCCTTCTAAGGACTCCTCCAGCACCCACACTGCAGTAGTGTAAAAAGATCTCTCCTCTATCCTCCTCTAACACCAAAGGCCCAAGAGCAAAGCAAGACTCACAGTGCACTTCAATTATTTGCCGTTAAGAATGTGCTTAAGACAGAGTCTTATCCATTTCATTTCTCATGCCCAGCAAAGGATCTGAAACAGGAAAGTATTCGATGAAAGTTTCCTGCATGAACACTTTCCCCTGGAGTTCCAGATATTCAGTGACAGGAGGGGTTATCAGGAAGGCAGGGCTGAGCTTCCTGTGTGTGTCTAGAGGCATGCTATAGGTGGTTGAGAGATCTCTTGCAAGAAGGCTCAGAAGGCTTCAGGCCCTGCTGGTCTAGATGAGCTCTGGGTCTCTATGAGAACTACCCTCAAAATCAGACAGATGCTTAGGATAGCAAGAGAGCGTGAACAGCCTTTGGGCCTCAGCGAACCCTAATGGTTAGATGAGTCTACCCAGCCACGCCTGTGGGACAGCAGCCTGCCACAGCTTCCTGATGGTGAAATCCCCATATACATTTAGATTCCACGTGGCACAGGCATGTTCTTTCCTCTGGGTTTCAGTTTTCCTATTTGTTAAGATGAGAGTAAAAGGATGGATGATCTTTTTTCCTAAAAAGGAAATTTTCATGAAAACTCTAGGCATTTCTGGCGGGAATCTTGAGGCCAGATAGCCGGGTAAGACAGACACTATACAGCAATTCAGTGGGAAACCTTTGGACGTATGTGAGTCTTAAAGCTCCAGAATCCACAGGCAGGTGAAGGAGGGGGCACTGCTGGAGAGGCACAGGGGCTGAGTGACTGTCAAACTGCCTGACACTTGGAAAAGCAAGACAGGCCTCCATATGAAACGGGGACTCCGGCGAGTCACCTGATTGATCTCTGGGAGCAGCCTGTTCCCTCCTCATGCGTCCGTCTATGGGCTGCGCTGGTTTTATGGATAAACAAGTTCCTAGTGTCTGCCCCAGGGAACATCTAGAAGTGCAGTGAATTGTAAGTTGCACCCTTTTCCATCTGCATTTCTTGACTGCTGTAGCCAGCGGAAAACAAACCTGTCACAAGGCAAAGCCCAGCCATGTCCTGATTTTCTAGCTGCCTAACAGCTATCAAAAGGGCAGGAAGGGATTTTCCTCAGCCCCATCCCCTTGACTCATAGGAAAATGGTTCCAGGGAGAAAAGACAGAGTCCAGAATTATTTCACCACCTTGAAATCACATTTGAAAATAGTCTGGCATCAACTCTGGGTAATTCTGGTAAGTCAACAAAGCAATCAATCAATCAATAAACAGATGATAGATAAATACATAAGGCCTTCAAAATTAAAGATGGCCACTATCATCAGATAAAAGATTCCAGTCTTACAGCTAGATCTTTTCGAGACATCTACATAGGGCAGCACCAAGTACACATTCTGGTACCGCACCAAACTTGGGGGCAACTGTGAGCCCCCGGGTTTTACTTTTACAAGTAAATGGCTCTTACCCAGCTTCTTCAGCTGTCTCTCAAGATTCAATTATTTTTAGTGCTCCTGCTCACTGGTGATTATGAACTGAGGACCTAAAGATAAGGCAGAAGGCCCAAGGAAAGCCTAAGCAATGGGAAGGCAGAGTTATATCTGGTGAGTCTGAAAGAACTGATGGGGTCTGGGAGATCTCTGGGACGAGTGATGGGGTCAACTGATGAGGGCTACTCAACAGACCAATGGAGGAAAACTGAGGGAAGGAGAGAACTCTAAGACTCCAGACCACACAGTTGTAAACTGGATGACTGAGAAAGTTGTGCTCTGGAAGCTTAGACTAGGAAGTAGGGGAGCTGCAGGAGGCACTGGGGTTAGCCAGAGATTAGGATGTTCCCTACAATATCTGTGTCCTGTGGCAGGCAGAGGAGCTGGGAGGTGACAGGCACTGTACACCCTGTCTTGTGTCATCCTTTAATGGCCCTGGATGCCAGTGTAGAAGTTACTGAACAATCTCACACGTGTGTCCGGCAGACATCTTTACAGCAGTGGTTTATTTCGTCATCCTAGCTGTAATGGCTGGGGTGATCCCTGACTCTGTGCCACAGATGGGTAAAGTAATGCTCAGGAAGTAACTTGTCCAAAGCAACTAAAGTAGACTCGGGAAGAACCGGGACTCAAAACTCTGAAACTTCTCACCCCAGGACCCACGCAGACGTTAAATCACTAAGTGGATTCTCTGCCTGAAGGTGGCAGTCTTGAGGATTCCCATTTCACAGAGGAGAAAACAGACTCGGAAGGGTTAAATCATCAGCTTCAAGTCACACAGGTAAGGAATTACAGCAAGTGAGTTTCAAGCCCAAGTAATATCTGTTGCCAAAGGCCAGGCTGTCTCCAGTCCAGAGGAATCAGCAGGAAGCATCCGGCTGACATTAGCTGTCTTTTCTAGGGCACCATCAGAGACCTGGGCGTAAAGAAGCCAGCTCAGACCACAAAGGATTTTAAAGATCAAAGCTGGTATTTTAACAGACCTTGGACAGAACACAAGGCATAAACTCAGAGGGTTACAGATGTGTTAGCAATCCAGCTCTAAAGAGCCAAGATAGATATGCAGGCCAGCCGCCACGGCTCTCTTCTTCAAACATTTCACTCGCTTATGATCTAGCCAACAGGGGCATTATCTCTTCTTTTCACATGCTCTTCTTTCAAATGGAGATAATAATCCTTACCTGGCCTTGCAATAAGGCTACTGGAATAGTCCAATGAGATAAAAATGTCAAGGTGCTTTGAAACCTGTAAGGTGCCACGCACATGCAAATTACCGTTATTATTCTTATTATCTCTCCCTCAGCTGGTCAGAATTCATCATCTGGGCCTACATTCCTTGACAAAATATATACAAAGTCTAAAATCATTATCTGCCTCCCTCCTGCAATTACTGGACCAATTTTACTCTGCCTGGTGAGAGGTATCCATGTTTGTGGCCCCTGGCACAGCTGTGTGCATCCTCAATGCCAGGACATGTCTACTCCTCCTCACATTCCTTGGGGGTTTTTAGAGAAGCATTGAACTTATGCCACTTGGTTTAAAAGGAATGACACCAAGGAGGCTGCCTAAACTTGTTTTTTTCCCCTGTGTATTAAGAACAGGGACTTGGGCCAGTGACGTGCCTCAGTTGTTAAAAAGCACTTGTTGCCAAGCCTGATGAGCTGAGTTCGATCCTTGGGACCCACCACGTGCTCGCACACACACCCCTCACGTGAATAAAAAGACCGCAATTAGAAAGCTTAAGAACAGGGACTAGTTGAAGAGAAGCTAAAACACCCCTTTGGTCCATTCTCACACTGGTGTTCCATGCCCCTTGCATCCCAATTGCCCTGCTTTACCGTATCTCCTTGGCCTTCCTGGAGGCCGCCATCCCCCAGTTTGAAAACACTAACCCTCTAGCTTGCAGGTGCTTTTTATGAATGCTTCTGTCATCTCTAGGTTTCTAACATCTCTACCTGTCTTGGTGCAAAGTACAATCTCAATAAACATTTGTTGAAGACAAAGGAATAAATGAGTGAATAATCCCATAAATCAGTGTGTGCCCTGTAAGCAGCAATGTCCTTATGATTTCAGAATCCTCTGCACTGATTGTTTGGGGGGAATGGAGAGAAAAGGGGAGGAAAAGAAGTCAGACTGCCATTTGCTGAACAATGACTGTGTGGTGGACGCACAGCTACACTCCAACAGTGCTTCCTTATTTAATGTTGTACAAGTACTGAAATGAATGACTCTCTAGGGCAAGAGTGTGAGGTTATGTCCTGTCAGAAAGGGTTGTTTCAGAGGCTAAGGCCACGGAGAAGTACTGGATGGTTCTGTATGAGGGATGATATAGTTATATCCACATTGGTGACAAAGGAGTCGGAGTGCTAAAGAAAGCCATGATTGGGGGTGGGGGGTGGCTAAAGGTCCCGAGATAGGCACACGGGACTGGTGTGGTCTTGCTTCTTCATTAGCAAAGTGAGGACAGTGTACCTCCTGTTAGTTCTTACAGAGCCCCAGGATTCCACGCTTTTGAGAACCCTTCCCATCAGATACATCTGACATTTCCAGAGAATGAATGAAAGGACATAGAGATGAAGAAGCAGATCACCCAGCCAAGCATCCGAGAGCACTCCTGCCATCCTGCTGCCCCTGTCCCTCTCAGTGTGTGCCTCCCCCTCCAGGAGTCACCCCATTACAACCCCTGCCCTGCCAATGCACTGGATCCCCATGCCTGAAGCTGTATAAGCCACGAGCCTCAGGAGGCCAGGCTACTGCCTTCCAGCTCCCCCATCTACCCCGAGACTCCTACTCTACCAGTAATCCTCCCATGTGGGGAGAAATCCTCTTAAAACTGAGGAATGACCTATTGGCCAACCTGGTTTCTGAATAACCTGTCAGGGTATAGATGATCCAGCACCCAGTGTAGACAGAGGATTTTGAGCTGGGACCCTAGGAGAAGAAGGCAGGTGAGGCCTCCAAGAACAAGAAGAAAGCCTGGCCTGATACCAACCCAGGCCTTAGAGGCCATGTAGAACTGAGGCCCCACAAAGGTCTGTCACTTTCTGGCTTGTTTTCTCTGGCCAGGTTCTGGGTAATGTTTACAGAATAACTATTTTCCCGGAACTGGGGGAGCAGAGAGGACTGCTCAAAATGTGGGACCCCCCTCCACAGCTGGTTGCTCTGCATTTTCATGATATGTTTATCCATTTACCTCCCCTACCCTCTACCCTCATCCCAATGTTTCTGCCTTCTTTGTATCTCCCTAAGTCTGTAGGCTTGGAAAGTATCCAGTGGTATTACTGAGTAATTGAATGAAGAAATAAGCAGACATCTATAACTCATTCTATCATCTAAGATAATGAGAAGCAGAGAAGTTGGTTAACCTGCCCAAAGTCACAGGGCCAGTTACTGATTGGTAGAGCCAGCTTTAAAATCCAAAACATGCCCTATCTTAGCTTCCCTTCCAAATGATGTAGAAAAAAAGAGTAGCTAATAGAACCCGAGCATCAACAGTTCCAGATACTATACTGAGAGTTCCAAAGCTGTAAGGGGGGCTCATATCAGCACCACTTTAAGGAGTGTAATAGTGAGGCTCACAGAGTTGGCTAGATTGCACCTCATTCTTCTCACCTACTTATACCTGCCTGCATAGAAACTCACTTTTCAAGCCCATTTTTCTTCCTTCAGGTGGCTTTTCTTTATCAATCTTCCAAAAATCAGTTGTCTTATCTCTGTTGTTCTATAGCCCTCTGTGCTTGTGAGATCCTCCAGAACAGAAGACAAAGTGTACATGTATGCATGCATGTGTGTGTGCACATGTGTGCGTGCATCTGTGTTTTATATGTGTGTTCTATGTGTATGTTTGTGTGTATATGTTCATGTGTATGTGTGAGTGTGTGTTCCACATGTATGAGACTGTTACTCACCATAGGCACAATGCCTGACACAGGAGGAGACCAGTAAGTATTGGTGAAGGGAACCAGGAGGAAAGAAGTTAGAAAGGAAGGAAAAGAAGAAGAAAAGGAAAGAATTTTTCAAAGACATACTTAAACTGTAGGGAAGCTGGAATTTGAATCCAGGCCTGTATACATCTATAAAATAAACAACCTTACACAGGCAGACACCCTTGGATTAATAAGGAGCACATAGATTTGTCTTAGTGTCAATTAACACATTAATACATGGAGTTTAAGTGTTCCTAGATGGAGGAAGGTGTGTGTGAAGTCACTACCCTAAGAGCACAGGGCTCTGTATGCAGCCGTGCTGGAAGCCACACGTTTATACTTGTTGCTGGAGTCCATCTCACCATGACAGCAACAGTGACATACCAGAGAAGAGATGGCCACTGGCCATCATGATGACATTCAAGTCATGCAGGATGAGAAGTCCTGGCAAGGTCAAGACACCAACTACAGTCAGGTTAGGTTTCATTGTCAAGTGTTTCAGGTTGAAAAGAGACAGCTGTCTACACAAAATGCCGTTTTTTATTGCCCAAGGAAGGGGTGGTTTCTGGAGTCTAAACTCAGTTCAGGACCATGCAAAACAGGTGATTTCCCTCAGGAGCTGAGCTAATGATGTGGAAAGAGTTTGCTGTTGACGTGCTTCCCCATCCTTCTGAAGAAGTTCTCAAAAGGCCCAGCACAATCAAAGTAAAAGCCATGCATCTGAAGGTCGGGTAACACACTTCTCCCTGAAAACTGAACTCTATCCCCAGTGTCCACCTGTACTACAGCACCACCACTGCCTTCTTAAATTCTCCGTCACAGTGAACCTATGATCTGGGATAAAGCCAAGGTGAAGGCAGAGCTGGAGAGTGAAGACACTTGCAGCACTTTAACTATGGTGACACAGTGTGAGCTGGAGGTTTGTCTCTGTCAACTCCTACCCTGCTTGCTCCTCTGTGTCAAGGTCAGGAAAAGGCCCCTGGCTGATCTACTGAGACATTGCCATGAAGACACACTTAATAAGCAAAAGGCACCTGCAAATGGAAAAGGGGCAGTGTAAAAGCAGGCCTGTCCACACAAACTGAAGAACAGAGTCTGCACACCAATGTGTACTGCACGTCTAGATAGTGGAGGCCTTTCTTCTTCAGTGACACGTTTGGAGGCTTTGGAGACAGGGCTCATTTTTCTAAGCTAGTTCACTTCCCCTTTCGAGCACAGTGCCCTGATGCAGAAGCCAGGAAGGCTGTGAATGCATGGCAGAACAACCATTGCAGTACTAACCGGCTCCACCTTGCACACTGCTAGAGTCTTACACTCTGTGGGAAGTTTTCTATCTGTTCTTCTCACAGCCCCTTGCCTTTTAGAATCCATTCATTCCAGCCTCTACACCACTTCAGATGAGAAATCTAAAAGGCCAGGGTGGTTCTTCTATGAGCCAACCAAAGGAATTTTGTATATCTTTACACTAATCCCTACATACCTCCAAGGCACAAAGCATTCTTGTCTGTTTTGCTTTGCAGTGGGTTGAACTCTGGGCTCTGCTCACACTATGCTGGCACTATATCCCCCAGTCTGCAAAAGCAATTTCAAGCCTCCCATTCCTACTGAAGCAAGCCCTGACTACCCAAGAAGGTAGTTTTCAGCACCCTTATCCTCTGCCCTCCACATCTGCAGCAGCCGTTCCCAACATGCACCAAGGGTTTCCCATACTCATGAGTGCTGCCCTTGAAATCTCAGGTGCCTGAATATAGTGCCCAGGCACTTCCTAAAGTCTCTCCCATATAGCCCCCTACAAATAACCTGTTCATGCTCTCAACTTTCTGGTCATGTTAGCAGGATCCCCGCTTTGTCACTTTCTGGCTCACAGTAACTATGTGTTTCAGATCACATCCAGTTTTCTCTACTGTCCTGAGGTCTGTTTGGAGGGCTACCCTAAGTCCCCTCGCTACCTCTTGCTGAATGGTCAGCAGCAAGCATTCTGTCTACTCTTGTTCTCTGAGCCACATTCCCCAACGTTCTTACCACAGTGTGGCCAATGCTGCATTCATGGATTCCTATCATATTCATAAAGAGGAGAGTGACTCCTCTTTGGGGTGAGTGTCGAACCAAGTCTCTCTCCTTCCCTAGCCTCAAGGGCACTTGACCTGCTTCTCCCCTTTATCCTGCTGGAAGGAGGGCTGCAGGAAGATGCCCCTCCCACTGTGAGGAATGGCAAGTGGCCTGCCTGGGCACTCACCGCTGCCAAGCCGCAGGAGTAGCACATCTTGGAGTCTCCTGTTGAGGTCTCGGAGCTCCTTCATTTCAGACACCAGTGCCCCGTACTCCTTGAGCTTCTTAGCCTGCTGTACGAGCTGCCTCCGAGTCCGCTCCAGCTCCTGCTGGAGGTGGCGCATCTCCTCCTGTTGCTGCTGGTAGTTTCGCAGCAGCTCCTCATACAGAGCCCGGGGCACAACAGCATCCTCCAGGCTGTCCATGTCCTCTGTGCCCGGTGAGGCCTCCACAAAGACCTCTTCCGAACAAGTGCTGTGACCCAGGCTCAGGCCGTTCTGTTTCTCTAGCCGGGCCACCACTGCCTCGATACTCTTGTGGGCCGCTTCACTAGGCTTTCGCCCCTCCGGTCTCTGTGTAGGACAACGAGAATCAGTTCAGGCAAGGGCAGCTGGGACTTTCTTGGACTGCAGCTCAATATTTGCCCAGACAATCCTAGAATCACAGAACCACAGAATATCAGTGCTTGGAGAAACCTGTTACAGACACAGTCAAAGCCCTTCATTTTGCAAATGGGGAAACAGGCTCAGAGTGCTCTTGTCAAAAGTCATACAAACAGGTGGTCGCAGAACCAGGTCATTCTTGTCATGCTAACACTTCACTTTCTCCCACTCCAGCACTCAACCTCTGGGATGCACATACCAGGACCACTCCTCTAAATTCCCCAGCCTTCCCTAGCCTCCATGGTGCCGGGCAGTCATTTGCTGATGGGGATGTCCAGTGTGAATTTTCAGAGGATTGGGAGACAATTTTGCCTGTGCAAGCCATTCCAGAGAAATCACACCCAAGAACACACATATGCAAGGAATTCTATCTTGCAACCTTTTAAAGACTGTTTCAGTTTGGAAGGACGTCAAAACCCAAACCCACTCTAATCTCGGGCAGTACATATGTCTTGTTTTCTCTGGTT
Organism: Onychomys torridus; assembly: GCF_903995425.1. NCBI lineage: Eukaryota > Metazoa > Chordata > Mammalia > Rodentia > Cricetidae > Onychomys > Onychomys torridus. Next base: position 128,073,653 of record NC_050444.1, on the reverse strand, counting down.
CTCTACTGCCTACTCACTCAGGACTGGCAGTTGGCAGGAGCCTGACAAATGTTTACTCAACTGAAAACTTCAAAGAATGCTAACATTAGGGTGCTTTCAGTTTTCTTCATGGTGCAGGTAAGCAAATCAAGCCCCTGAGAAAGGGGGAACCATCCCCAGGGTAACATGGGGAATTACATGCCACAGAGCCAGAAGCAGAATCTGGAGCCCAACTCCCAGCAGGGAGTCCCTCTCTCACATCTGCCAGGCTCTCCCTCAGCAGGACCGCACAGTGTAATGAAGGCTCATTCACAAGAGACTGATCCACCACTTTCCTGGGGCTGAGGCAATTTCAGCTCAAGTGCACAAAGCTCCCACGGAGGGTGGCAGAACAGCAGGGTGGCTGAGTCTTCGCCCAGGGCTGAAGGTCATGAGCCCTCCCAGAGGCACGATAGGAGTGCAGACAAACAGAGTACACAAGATTCTCTACAACGTAACCATGCCTGACTCAACTTTCCAGTTTCAGGAAATTAATGGAAATGAAAATGAGGTAAACTCATGACTTAAAATTGAGAAACACTGCAAAGTCCTGGTCATTTTATTTACTGAGATAAAGAATAGATGAATGTATCTACTAAAATCATAATGATCACCTTAAGCATCTGTCTGCATCACTATACTGTGAGAACCCTGAGTACAGGGACCACATGGCTACACTCCATGACCCCAGGGGCCAGCACTGGGCCAGAGCCCCAGCAAGGATGTAACAGATGTCACGAAGTGGATTGACTGCATCTTTGGGACTATACTCTGGGGATGTTCTTGACCTTGTGTCCCAAATGAGATCACAGAGCAGAAGTTACCTTTCTTCTCCTCCCTCTTCCTTTCTCTGGGATACTCACAGAAAGGGGGGAGAGGGCAGAGTCAGACTGCTGAACAAGATTTCCAACAGGGTTTTTGTTTGTTTGTTTGTTTATTTGTTTGTTGTCATATAGTGAGAGACCAGCTGGGCCACAGAACAAGGAAATTCAACCTCATGAAAAGTTTTTCCTCCAATCCAGGATCCCATAAATGCCCTCTGTAAATTTTACCAATATCTTTCCCCAGCAAGTCCACCCTCAGAAATTTGGGACAATTTGATAGTGACTAGCTCTAAGCTGCTACCCAAGACCAACAGCTGCTTAATGTCTACATAGTTCAGCAGTGACTTCTCCAGAGTTGTGTGCCAGGGAAAAGCATGTTGTTCTAAATCTCCAGCAGCCATGACACTACACACACCACCACAGGACTGTGTCTGGTGGTACAATCTAAATGAGGACTCTCTGAACAGCAGGCCATAGGGAGAATGCCATTGCTATCTTAAGCATCCTCCTCCTTCTCCAAAAAACCCCAAACAAAACAATGTCCATGGCCTATGACACCAGGGACATTTATATGGGGAAGGAGGCCAGACTGGAATTCTTTACTCTGAGAAATATAAAATCACTCCCACGAAGGTCCAAGAGAAGCAAAGGTTTTGTTACCTTGATGTGTCTGAGCTGTAAATCTTCTTCCCCATAGTCCTTAACCTCCCCATCGTCTTCCAGGTGACTGAGAGAAAGTTTGGGGATTTTTATTTTCTTCTGCATCACACTGTTCTCAAGATCAGATTTGTCTTCTAAAATGCACATCAAGAGAACAAGGTTGATTATGAGTCAAAATGCTCAAAAAGTCCAAAACTTCAAATTCTAGTAAGTAAATGAGGCCAAACCAGCTAAAAAGGAAAAGCAAACAAACCCAAGGCCTATTGTAACCTGCACAGGGAGCTCTTAAAAGCAGCATACAGCATCTAGGGTGTGTGCCAATCAACTACATAAAAAGTACTAAAACAGCACCCAAATGAGTCTGCACAGGGGTTTCAGCATCTCCATCTAAAAGGTTGCCTTGTATGGAATTCTAGAATCCGGCAGCTGGAAGAACTCCTGGACTGTCATCTGGTGTGGTGGATGAGAAAGGTCCCTATAGGCTCGTGTTTGTCTCCTTGGTCTCCAGTTGGTAAAATTGTTTGGGAAGGATTAGAAGGTAGGAATGGCTAGGGGAGGGTGTAGCTGGGCTGAGATTTGAGGTTTTAAAAACCTGTGGCATTCCCAGTTAGCTTCCCTCGGCTTATAAGCTGCCTTGGTCATGGTATCTTGTCACAGCAATAGAAAAGTAACAAAGACACCTGAACCCAACTGACGTGAGTCTCTCAATTACTCAGGACATTTCTACACCAAGTATCTCCTCAAGAAAACTTGGTTTCTGTGGCTTGGTAATCAAGAGACATAAGAGGAGAGGCAGCCCTTCTTATGGTGACACCTACTCTGTAAGAGCATGGAGCTCCCCAGCCCCACGTAGACAGGCTGAGGGAAGGAAGGTGTGTTTCCTCCTCAACAACACACGTGTCAGAAGGCAGAGTCTAAGGGACCCTGGTGACTGACTGTTCCAACTCTCACTTCACAGATGAGAGAACTTATATCCGGGGGATGGCAGAGGCTTGTCCAAAGTGTGAGTCTGAGGAAGAGCCAGGAGTGGGGAATGGCTCTTGTGTCTTGCCTTGTGTTTCGGTGTACTCATGTCCCGAGGCATGCCACACAAATACGAACATGTTATTTCTCCTTATTTCCTCACTGTTTAACCTCATCTCACAGAATCTAAGAGAGGTTTTGTTTTGTTTTGTTTTGTTTTTCCTGTGCAGGATTCAAAACAGATTTTGCTGATCTGTCTCTCACTGTGGAAGCCAGAAGTTCAAACACAAAAGCTGTAGAGGTAGATATCTGAACCTACTCTGAGAATGGTCTTTAGTAGTAAAATAGTTAGTTTTCTGGGATGGAATTGAGCCTCTGGGAATTCCTGTTTCTTATACTCCCCAAAGGAAAGTTCCCACTACACATCTTAAATGCATTCTCTAGTATGCTGCCCATGTGGCATGTGGCCAGCAGCTGGCTATGTGCAATCTCATGTGTGTGTGTGTGTGTGTGTGTGTGTGTGTGTGTGTGTGTGTGTGTTCACATGTCTCTCCCAGGCCAGGTTTCTCTCCTAACAACTTGTTAGAAAAACTAAGAAGGATGCTTATAAACCAGTAACTATTCCAGAAAGCACTCAAATGCAGTCTTCTCAAATCCACCTTCAGCTGATCAGAGGTGGGACCCCAGTATCAAAAAGTTCTGAGTTAGCCCCAGGTCCTCCATGACAGGGGGAAGAGACAAGCAAAGCCCCAGGCTAGCAGAGCTCAGACACAGCTGGGGGAAGAGAACAAGAGTTCAGAGTACTCTGCAAACTATGCCTGGCACACTGGGCACTCTGTGAGTAGGATATTATGCTTCCTATTACCAGTGTGCCTGGATTATTTTATTTCTATAAACAGAAGGTGGATAAACATTAAATTTAAAAAAAAAGAAAGAAATGACAGGCAGCATATGAAGTACAGAGGAAAAACATGGTCTTAGTTAACAGCCCCTACTGGGGAGAGGACCTTCCTTCTAGGGAAGACTCATCCACGGCTCTGTTTTCACAAGAATGACCTGTTCTTGTTCTCTTTGTATCTATAAAACCCATCCAGCCAGCGGTTTAGGCATGAACAGTAGAGGGGACCTGGGTGTTTCTAAAAGAACAATATCTTCCCTCCTACAAATCAATGGTGAATCTTTCTAAGGCAAAAAGCCTGCTGAAATGTAAAACCTCAAGAGAGTGCTTCAAATGCAATTATCTTGGCATAGGGTGTGTGTGTACATATACACACAGGGGAGTGGGGAGAAAGAATGGGAGGGAGAGGAGAAGGAGAGGGGGAGTTAAGAGATAGGAGGAAGGGAAGGAAGCAGAAAGATGGACAGAAAGACACAAGACAGACAGACAGACAGACAGACACACACACACACACACAGGGAGAGAGAGAGAGAGAGAGAGAGAGAGAGAGAGAGAGAGAATGATCAAACAAGACAGAAGAGACAGAAAGAAGAGAGAGCCCAAGATCAGATGGAAGGATGCTATAGGACTTCTTCCTGATCCAGTCTTCAGTGTGACAAGTTTAAAATGTGAGATGCCACCAAATGGGAACTAACTAGCTATGCTTTGCCTTCCAGATCTGAAAGATCAGTTTAGACGGATGTTGGTGTTGAGTCAGTGCAGATGGAGGCAGTCATTCAGGCTGACAAACCTGGGTACTGTGTGAGCAATGGTTCTCAATCATCTCATTCAACTCTCTCAAAACATAATGAGGGGAAGTGGGTTATTTCAGGAAAGGCTACGCATCCCTGAAGCATGCAGGTAGACCCAAGGACAAAAGAGGAACAAAAGAGACTGGGTCTACATTTTGGAGAGGTCACTATCATATAAGGTCACAACTGTTAGTGTTATAGCATGAACATATAGGAGAAGCCCTATTGTGTAATTCAGCCCAGAAGATTCTCTTCCATAAGTCAGCTAATATTTTTGAGAATTACACTCTGTAAACCTGAGGCTGGGTCCTTGAAACAAATGCATAAGCAGTCAGATGGGGATACATGATAAAAGCCTGTGGGAAGATAATTCAAGATTTCAAGCCACACTTGAATATAGGGGTTCACAAGCAAGGGAGATCTTCATGGCCTGTAGCAAGGTGAGATAAGTTGTTTTTCTTCTCTGAGCCTATTTCCTCATCTGTGAACTGTGGTGAATAATTCCTACTCATATTGCCATGATGTGAAGATGATCAATTCTGTATGTTAAGAACGTGGGGAAAATAAAAAAAAAATTGAATAGTTTGGTATACATGAAAGTATGACCATTTAAGTACATGAGAACATACACCTCAGTCACAGTCATACTATCCTGAGTGCACTTGATCTTGTGCACTGATCCAGAAATCTAAGCAAGGTTTGGCCTGGTTAGTACTTGGATGGGAGAACATGGGAGGATAGAAAGTATATCAGAAAAGATATGGTGAGATGTTTTTGCATGGATCCTTAAAAGGTGATTCAGTTACAGGCAAGAAACAGAGGTGAGGAAGAAAAATAAAGTGGTTCAGACTAGAGAATAAATGGCCTTGAATGCCAAATTAAGAGCTGAGGTTTAGTTTGCGTTCGCAATTGTGGGGAGAATTAGGGGTCACATGACCTGGATTCCATGCCCAGCTGTATAATGTGGGAAGTCAGGTGAGTGACTATCTCATTACTGCTCACTTTTTTTTTTTTTTTTTTTTTTTGTTGTTGTTGTTGCAATGAGGCTGTAAAATTTACCACAGGTGGAGACAAGCCAGCTCAGTAAGTGCACCCTGAAACCACAGAATCCTATGCTGGTTGAGGCCGGAGGCTGGCTTTCCTCCTGAGCTGGAGACCTGCCTAACTGTCTGAGTTGGGATGGGTGGCAGTACTCTTCCCTTGACGATAGTGATGACTGGGGCCCCTCCCCTAGACACGCACAGGTGCCAAGTTCTTCCATGCCCTCCTCCTGCCTTGTGGGTTTCACAAACTCTGTTCAGCCTGCTCTCATCTCTTTCTTCCTCCTCTGAGGTCCCATTCCACAGTGCCCATGCTGTATTCATTATACTCTCTTATCTCACTGTGCTCCAATCGCTTGCTTAGAGGTTGTCCTGCCCCCTGAGTAACCTCATGTGATAGAATGGGCCATACAACAGAGACTCACCAAACAAAAAAATTTAAACTAATAGTAATAATAATAATAATAATAATAATAATAATAATAAAATAAATTCTCTCTGCCAACTCAGCACCACCAGTCACTGGGCAACTGTGAATCAAAATTATGATATTCCATTTTATACTGAGACTGTCTACAAACAGAAAAAAAGGGGGGTTAATAAGTGTTAGGGATGATATGGAGAAACTGGTGGGATTGTAAAAGGAGACAGCCACTTTAGAAAGTTTGGAAGTTGCTAAAAGAATTAAACACCAAATTACCATATGGCCCAGCAACTGCATTTCTAGATGTATACTCAGGAAAATGAAAGCATGTCTACCTAGAAACTTATACAACAAGACTCACAGAAACAATATTCACAATAGCCCCAAAAAAGCTAAAACAACACAAATGTCAATCAACTTATGGATGGATAAAGTATAGTATAGCCATACAACAGGGTACTATTCTACCACAAAAAGAAATGACACACTAGTTAATGGTACAATATGGATGAGTCTTAAAAATAGTTCACTAAGCTAAAGACTCAGACATGAACGTCATGTATTTTATAATTGTTTTACTATTATTGTGAATCGTTCAGAATAGGAAAATTCAGAAACGATAAATCAATTGGTGGTTGCCAGGAGCAAGAGGACACTGGCCAATAGGAGTGATAATGATTTGGAGGGTTGGGGGGGTATGAAAATGTTTTGGAACTATGCAGTGGCAATGGTGACAGAACACAGCAAGAAACACTGAATTTCACATACTTTAAAAACAGTTTAAACAGAGCTGGCAAGATGACTCTATTGTCAATGACACTGGTTGCTCTTCAAAGAACCTGAATTGGGTTCCTAGCACCCACATGGCTGCCCACAACTCTCTGTAACTCCAGTTCAAAGGGATCGGATGCCCTCTCTGGCCTCTGCAGTTTCCTGCAGGCTCATGGTGCACATGCATATATGCAGGTAAACTCCCATACACACGAAAGGAAGGGAAGCCTAAACAATAATTAAAATGGTGAATTTTGTGTTGATTAAAAATATAAAGTGCTTCAGTTTAAAAATATGATACTGGGCATGGTGGTGCAATGGGATTGTAATCCCAGCACGTTGGGAAGGTGAGGCCAGAAGATCTTGAGTTCAGTGCCAGCCTGGGCTACCCAGGAAGTTTCTGACTTGCTTCAATTCCAAAATGAGACTCTTGTCTCAAAACCACAGAAAGAATGTCTACTACCTTTAATACAGATAACACTTCACAAATACTCTCCAAATAAGCATTATTCACTACTTCTTTTGCTTTTCAAAAAGAAAAAAAAATGAATCTCACATAAAACCCCTCCCTAAACTCACCTAGCAGCAATGGCACAGAGCTAGGATGTGATATAGATCTTCTGTCCTACAAGCTAAATTGCATTACCTCCCAGTACATGCATATAGCACACAGAAGCCACGATGACTCACTGAAGAACGGTTGAATGACTGACTGACTGAATGATAGATAAGTATATCCCAACTCTCAGTCTGAAGCTGAGCACAGGAAGCGCATTACTCCTGTTTTCCTGACAGACTGTCTTTTGGAGTCTGCAGAAAGCAGCAGCCATCATATTATAATAATATGGTACAACATAAACAGATGTTATCCAGGTCAGGGGCCATGACTAGGCTCTTTGAAAAGTAGGCTGAGCTGTCTGCTCGGCTCTGAAATAACAGGAGTTCGCGGAAGGTACAGAAGCCAACAGTACTTTGAATCACATACACTCTCTGAGCTGGATCCTAGCTGCCTCAATTACTGGCCAAGGGGATCTTGACATTCCTCTGGGAGCCACCCAGCACCTGGCTCTGTTCTGTCTTTCTTTAGTCTCCTCTTTCATCCACACTCCCTGGATGAGGGTTATGAAGACCGGAAGCCCGTGTTCATCCTTTTCTCTAGGCAGTAAACAACATACTGAGCCCATTTGCATCTGAACACTAAGCAGAGTGGTCTTTGGGTTAAAGGTACTTACAAGCTCAGGATGGTGTGTACCAAGAATCACAACCAGAATGCAAGGCCTAACTTTCCAAGAGATGCTGGCTCACCGAAGGTTCTCTAAGCCTTCCTCATCTTCAATTTCTGGGTTGAAGGTAGACTTAGGCCATCTATATCTAACCCATAGATAATTCAACAGTATTGCCACCAAAAGTAGAAGGCATGGTTGGGAGAGGGAAGTGAACTAACTAATATAACACTGCTCTAGCAATTGAATTTGGTGGTCCTGGGCCAGAACTCTGACTTGGCTACAAACTGTGTGAGGAAACTTAGGCAAGCTCCTTGACTTGTCCAAGCCCCAGATGAAAAATGCTTTCTAAGGTGATGGTGCATGTAAAGTACCTGGCAAAGTGAATGTCCTTACTATAGATGTTCAATAAATAGCAGCTGTTAGGCCACTCTTGTGGGTTATGTGTTTGGCAAAGAGAGCCACTGCAAGTATCTGACACAGATTGAGACATGATGAAAGAGATGGTTTAGGAAGATTTATGTGGTAGTGCCAAGCAAGATGGATGGGGTATGAGGATGAGCCCCAACACAGGGTGACAAGAAGCTATAACTCTTGACTGGTCACATTAATGAAGGTGAATGGTAGTGTGGATCATCTTAGACAGCAAATATTTCATGTGGTGTTTTAATGTGACTTTGGAATATGACTCTGGCTTTGATTTCCAGGAAACCACAGAAGGAAATAGCAGCTAACTAGGAAGAATGGAGATGGAGACAGCTCTCTGGCCAACCTGCCTTTCCAATTTTTCCAAGCTTAGAGGCAAACAATCAGTTTTAGTGTATATAGAAATAAGTATGCATCCTTGAAAGAGACACCTTTCACCTTCCTGATTTTCTGATTCTGTTCTCCAGGATAAGCAAGACGACCATCAACCTGAGCATTTTCCACCCTGTCCTATCTTCTATGATGTCAGCAACTGATTTTACATTTCAATAAATCTCGAACAAATACCTACTGTGTGCTAAATCTAGTGCCAGGTCCTTTATACCATTACATCTAATCTGATAGTAAATTACTGAAGTAAGGACTATAGCTACAAGAAGTGAGGTGCCTTTCCTAAGACATAAATTACAGGAGGATTTCAATCCAGTCTGTTTGACACTTGGGCCTTGTTCCTGTCACCCAATTGCACCTATTGAAATAAGAGAAAAATTAGAGCTTTATGAACTGAACTGAAAGGAATATATACAATAACAGTATACTGATAAAACTCCCAAGGTCCTTGTCTTTCTCCTACACTCTAGGAGACTTCTCTGATGAGTTCCCATCCTGAGATACACACTATATTAATCCCTGAACTACAAAAGTTCATTAAGGCCATCTAGCTCTTTTCCTTTGTGTGTGTGTGTGTGTGTGTGTGTGTGTGTGTGTGTGTGTGTATGTGTGTGTGATTTAAAAATGTGTTCTTCAAGATTATAGGAAAACTTGCTATTTGTTATTAACATGGGGAAAAATGAAGGCACAGACAAAAGCAAATGGTATTCTTAAAGTAACAGACAGGTGAACAGGAAACCCAGGGCAAATCTGTCTTCAGATCCCTGAAAGATTGGTGGTTTCCAGTTAAAGGGGAGCAAAGCTGTCCTACCTCCCACTTTACATAGCATCATGCTGGATAATTAAAATAATCCAAAACCACAGGGCTAAGCTTGGTATGGGTTTGCCAGTTAGAATGAAATGCTAAATTCTGGAAGGCTAAACACGAATGTTTAACAAAGGTTTTGTCTTGTTTTATAAATATCTTTATGCAAGTTTCAAGTTTTTCATCTGCACAAAAGAAAACCCTGTGAAGTCTTGTGTTTGCATTAAAAACAGATACGCCACAGAGAGACAAGCATGCTGCATTCTCCAGCCTATGGTGTTTATTTTTATAAAATCCAAAGCAGATAGAATACTCAAGTTTCAAGGATTTTTATCCAGCCAGACAACAAAAAGAAGGGTGCCTGCTGTGGAGTAGCAGAGGCAAGCAGGGGGTGCTGGCCAAAGGCCTGGCTCTCACAGGCTCACTAGGTGACCTGGCCTCCCTGAACTTCCTTCCAGTGGAACACAGAGACAGAACTGGAAACCCTCAACAGGTCCTTCAGTATCTCAGGTCCCGCTCTATCTGACGGGGCAGGCAGGCAACAGATCACCTCTATCCAAGAGTCCTCCAAGTGGGGCTGTTAGAAGAAATGCTCTACTGAGGCCTGGTACCTGTGGGGAGAGGTAAGTGCCAGGCACGCGTTGGTGGGCCTCCTTGTCCGCATGTCCACCTTCTTGCTGGCCATTGAACAGAACCAGGACACACGCACGAACAGGAGTGTCATTCTGCTGGGTCATTTGTCCAGCTATCCTCATGTGTTTTACGGGAAATGTGGCTAGGGTAATGAAGGGTCCCACAAGAGAGTCACAGGTTAGCAAGACATAGGAAAGTGGTAAGGCCTCCGTGCTTAGGTCTAGTCCCAGGAGGGCTTAAAACACAGTTAAGTCTTGAACTCAACATGCATTTGTTCCTCTCAATATTCCTTTCCACAAAAGGGTGATGCCTGTGACTCAGCTGGTTGTCCTTCAATGGTTAGTCCGTCACAGCTCCTAGCAGCTGTCAACATTAGGAAGTTTGTACCGTGTGCCAGTCACTTGTCCATGTTTGCTTGATAATAATACAGTGGGAGACAGAGTGATCACTAGTTTCTATGTTTCAGATGAGCACCTAATTCTCAGAGGAGGCAAGAAGTTCTCTGCAATCACACAGCTTAGAAGCAGCAGTCACACTTTGAACCTACCCTGTCTTTCAAGTGCAGCCTTTTCGAGCTCTCACACTCCCTCCTCAGCACTTAAGAACATGACCTCCAGGTTGTCCTCTACCTTAAGACAAGCTTCCTCTCTCAAATATCCCTGACTTGCTTGCCACCTCCCACGACAGGGCGCTCAACCCCATGCTGGAGGCCCTTACCATGATGCCTCTGCTCTCTGTTTCTAGTTTATGGTTCACAATGAGCTCTTGGATTCCACTCCCTGTCCCCAGTTCTACTTCTGGGATCCCCAGAAACAAGCCTGATCGTTCCTCTATAGTGTAAAACTCAGAAACCAAAAAAGTACAAAAATACCATTCCATGCAAATCTTCTCTGGTGCGTGTATATTTAGCTTTCCTGTCGTCTGTATCACCATTGAGCTCTGGGGAGAGGCAGTTGCTGCATAGTTAAATGAAACAAAAGTTAGCTAAGGCCCACAGTGCCAATACTGCTCTTCCTCATTTGGTGTCCTAGGACCCCCTGATCCCTTGATTCTCAGTCTAGCTCTGGCTGCTCTTTTCTAGTCCCCTTTTATGGCTTGTCTCTTCAACAGTGCCCTTAAAAGCTGGTGTTCTGGAGAGTTCTGACCTTACAAACTTCTCTCCCTCTTCACCCATTGTGACATCAGCCCTCCCATGGCTAAATACTTCCAAATCAGGACCTTTAGCCTGACATGCTATACTCTTATTGGGCTCCTCACTCTCCTGACATCACCCACCAATAAATGTTGAATGGCACCGTAAGAATCAACAGGCCTCAAACAAAACTCATTATCTTCCCCTCCAACCAGCTACTCTTCAAGAGTGCCCTTTGAGGAAGGAAGGTCCAGATCACCCTATCTTGTCATATCATTATTACACAGCATCACAACCAATCAACTACCAAGTTTCATTTTCTCCTTTCTCTTTTTCTTTCTCTTTCCTACTCTTCTCCTCTCCTCTCTTCTCTTCTCTTCTCTTCTCTTCTCTTCTCTTCTCTCTGTCTGTCTCTCTGTCTCTCTCTCTGTCTGTCTCTCTCTCTCTCATTTTTTCGAGACAAGGTTTCTCTGTGTAGCTTTGCTCCTTTCCTGGAACTCACTCTGTAGCCCAGGCTGGCCTTGAACTCACAGAGATCAGTCTGCCTCTGCCTCTGCCTCCCGAGTGCTGGGATTAAAGGCGTGCGCCACTACCGCCCGGTTCGTTTGTTTTCTTCCTTCCTTCCTTCCTTCTTTCCTTCCTTCCTTCCTTCCTTCTTCCCTCCCTCCCTCCCTTCCTTCCTTCACTTTCCTTTCCTTTTTCCTTTCCTCTTCTCTCCTCTCCTCTCTTTTTCATACTTCCTTCCTTCCTTCCTTCTTCCTTTTTTTTTTTTTGTTTTGTCATGTGTGTGTGAGTGAGTATGTGTGTGTGTGTGTGTGTTTGGGTTTTTTTGTTTTTATAACAAGGTCTTGCTGTACATATAGCCTAGGCTGGCCTTACACTTATGAACCTGCCTCAGCTTCCTAAGGGCTGACAATCACAGTCTTGATATGTAGGAGGGCACAGCCCACTGTCTGGAATCTACAGCAGTGACTGAGCATATGTTTGAGCCCTATCTGGAACCTTGCAGTTACTGAGATCTTTAGTCAGACAATATCAATCCCTGTTCTTCCTACAATAACCCCCAGCAGTCGGCTAGACCACCTGATAGAACTCAGAACCTGCAGTACTTAAATGGGTCAAGAAAAGCTCCTCAGGTGATATGATTTTCCAGTAACATGGATACATACAGCTCCTGTCTAAAGCACTTAGACACAGACACACAGGCAAGAAAATGTCTTCCTACAGAAAAGTCATCAAATTGAACTCTACTTTTTTTGGATTTTTTGTTTGTTTTTTGTTTTGTTTTGTTTTGTTTTGTTTGAGACAGGGTTTCTCTGTGTAGCTTTGCGCCTTTCCTGGGACTCACTTGGTAGCCCAGGCTGACCTCAAACTCACAGAGATCTACCTGGCTCTGCCTCCTGAGTGCTAGGATTAAAAGCGTGCACCACCACCGCCTGGCTTTTTTTTTTTTTTTTTTTTTTTTGATATTTTTAAATGTAAAAGTTAATGTGCTCTTGAATAAATTATCTCTCTCTCTCTCTCTCTCTCACACACACACACACACACACACACACCAAACCCAACCAAATAAACAAAATCTTCAACTTGCCTGGGACTTCTCCTTTCAGCCTATAAACCAGGACCCTGAAGCCCTCTTCAGCATCCATTATTTAGATACAACAAATATGTGGTTCTGGAACACTAAAGCTCACATCAGATTCAACCTTCAGTGATTAACATTCCAGTAGAATCTGCAACAAATGACAGCAGGCAAGTCCCAATCTTTGCTCCAGTGTATGTCAGCAGAACATGTCAAAACCCAAATTAAAAGTTTTCACTTGCTTATTTAAGAAGCAATCCTTTGGTTGGCATTCTCCCACTGATGACATGCAACAATCTCTGCATGTGAAATTGGCTAGTCCCCTGCTTCACTGCTAGCTCTGTAGACGTTCCAAAGCATTTCTGGAGCAAGTGATCTATTTGGACTGACAGTGCCAAGCTGGGACCTGAGCCCTGAGTGAGCTAAAATTACCAAAGCAAGAAGAACGTGGCTTTGGGACTTATTTCCCCCAAGTGTGGGGTTTCTTCTAGTCGAGGGAGTGATAAAGAATGTTGACTTTTTCCAGATGAATAAAAATTGAATGAAACCTCCTAAGCCCATTGCAGGTTTCTGTTCTAAAAACAAAACAAAACCAAGTTGTGGTTTAGAGATTCATGTCTCCTTATCTCCTATCTTCCAACAAAAAAGCATTTGTCTTCACAAAGTATATGAATGCAACACGGCCTGGCCAAGTACAGCCCTGGACAGCAGACCCGTGCCCTGGAGAAGTTCATTGTCTGACAGGAACACTGGCTAACCAAAACAGTCTCCAAATGCTACAAGTCAAAAGCAGGGAATGAGCACAGAACAGAGAGTTGTGAGGAAGGAGAATCTCCCTTTGAGGCAGGGGCAGGAACAAGCAATGCCCTTAAGGCTGGTACTCTCAGTGTACTTTGCCCACTCTCTCTTATAGCTGGACCAACAATGGGACCCAAGACTGTTTTCCCCAATGGAAGGTAAACTCCACTTAAACAGAGGGTTCAAGTCAGACAAAATTAATACACAGTGGCTGACTCAGGAGTATGTGTTCACAGAATAGCAAGAGATACCTCAAGTCCAGGGCAAGCAGGGTTGGCCAAGTTGGAGGGATGAGTCTGGAGAGTAAAGTGGGGCTAGGTTTGGTCTACTGGGATATAAATGCCAGGCCAAGAAACTGAAGCTTTATCAAGCAGACCATAGGGGAGCTAGAGAAGGTTCTGAGGAGAGCAGTCGATTGATAAGACAGTGGATTGGATCATTGTGAATTCAGTCTAGACAGTGGACTGGATACTAGGTGATTAATTAGCAGGCTGCTGCAGGGGTTTGGATGACTAAGAGCTTAAGCAAGACTGAATGTGGCCAGTGCTTGTCGATCTGGAAAAGAAGAACCCTAAATTCTCCTAGAACTGGTCCCTTCGCCTTGCTCCCTGGGGCCTGGCTTCTTCCTCTGCTTATCACGTCCTACACACTCCCTGAGGACAGTGTTCATGTCTTCATCACTCTGCCCCCTCCACAGAAATCCCATGTGGCTGGGCCTAAAAAGGCTGTCTTCCATGGATCATGCCATCATTGTGAGCATGGCACCTTGGGCTCTGCATGGGTGTAGCCAGGCATTATTGCATTGGGTCTGGCCTGTAAGAAATAGTAAGGACACACTTGACCACAGAGGGAATTTAGGGCAGTCAAGCAACAATTACACAGTATAGATGCCCAGGAAAAACGACAGAATTGCAAGTCTACAAAAGCCTACAGGAACCAGTCTTGAGTCTTTAAACCCCATAAGCAGGCTGGACTGCAACTGGACAATAGCAAGGTCTTTGCGGGAGAAGTTCTCAATTTCACAGCCTGCATGGCAAATAAACACAAGTAAGAAGAGACTGCAGCTCACAGAGGAGTCAATCCTTGAATTATCCCGTCCCTTCAGAAGGGATAGGAACTCCTGTGAGAGGATTTCATTAAGTACAACTGAGAGTGTGGGGAAGTTTTCGATTCCTGTAGAAAGGTCAGGGAACAGAGGAAGGAGAGCATAATGGGTTTGAATACTCAAAACTAACTCTGTCTCTGGCTGGGAAACTTGCCTTAGGCTACACACTTCATTGACATTTCCCCTTTCCTTTCACTGCTCCCATGCCTTGCTGTACTGGTTCATCAGCCACCTTTCAAAGGGGATTGCCAAGCAGGGGCTGGCACTCGAAGATCTGCACTGCATTTTTAGCTTTGTCAACTATTTGTATGTGGCTTCAGGGAGTTCTCTGAGCCTCTGTTGTCATCTATAAAATAGAAACAAGAACTATGGTAATTTCTATCAATGGGTGCTAGACAAATAATGAGCAGGCACACAGCAAGACTGTCACCAAAGTGCAGAGGAAGGCTTTGTTTTCTACTAAAGCTGGAATTGTAGTCTGGTAGAAAGGAAGCCAGCCACGCACTACGGTTTGACACACTGAAACCATGGCATAAGCTACTGTGGGTGGCAAAGTACAAAGTACCATAGCAGCTAGCTGGACATTTCCTAGGTTTACGAAAATGATTTACTTCAAGACAGCTACAGTGGTTGGCTTGGGCAACATATAGCAAAGTTAACACACTTATCACCAAAAGCCATAAGTTGTTCTGAAGCTTCTTCTGAAACCATACTACTGAGTCAGAACTAATTAACCAACCAGGAGCAGTCCACAAATGCAAAGCCACCTCTGCCTTCCTCTTGAGGAACTAACTCCTCAAACTTGGTGCCACAGTACAACTCTGCCCCCCATGAATCGCAAGGCTATAAAAGCCCACAGGAACCAGTTTTGTTTGAGTCCCTAAGCCCTACAAGGAGGTTGATTGCATTTAGACAATAGCAAGGGTCTGATGAGCTCTTCGGGTGAAGTCACTTCCAGCAAGCTTCATAGCCACCAAACTCAACATACAAGGGAGAGTCCTTCCAGGATACATGAATTCCCAAGTTCACACTGGCCTTTCTAATCAGGTCTGCACCAAGAACAACAGTTTCGATTTAAAAATTAACCAGCTTACTGGAATCCAAAATGGAGTCTAGCCAACCCCAAGTTGCCATTGTCCCCACCCCTCCCTGCCATGTACCCATCTGCCCTTTTTCTTCTCCTAAGAAAAAAGCTGCAGATGAGAAGAAGCACTTTTTAACTCAGTTTGCTGAAACTGGTACCACATACTCTGCTGAGTTTCTTATTATGTATGCATGTATGTACATATTTTAATAACCAATTGTGACGTGTGTTGACTTTAAAAGAAGAGTTGGTGGAGGCTGCCATCTGCCTAACTGGCCTCTCTCTAGTTCTTGTGTGTTCATCTACATTTGCTGAATGAATGGATTAATGGATGCTTGAGTGGACAGATCAACAATCTCCAAAAAAGGAAAGGCCTTTACCATGACACCCATTCCATCAACTCTCCTGGGCTCTTCCAGACCTATATGTGACAGGTTCATCAAGAAGCCCTCTTTTCTTTTAGCAAAAGGAAAGCTAAGGTTATATCTAGTTATAATTTCCTGAGACTTATCCTCTTGCTGAATAAATTCTTAATCCCTTCCTAGGTAATTAAAGGCAAGCAAACAAACAAAACCTAATCAGCTTTGAAGACTTCCGTTCTAAAACCTATCTCCCTCACTTATTTTATTTTATTTTATTTTCCTGGACCTTGGTGTCCGGTGGTGAGTGGACCTACAGCTCTGTGCCCCCAGGGCCTGTCAGCATGGTGGTAAGGACTCAGTCTGTCTAAAAAGAAGTGTTGATCCGTTCCAAATCTTTTGCTCCTTTATTTCCACAAACATACTTTCCAAAGGTATTAGAAAGGAATCAGCCACGAGGCTGAGCTCCACTGACAGGTTGTCTGGGATCTTGGGCAAGTCACTATGATTCATGCTAGGCCCATCTTTAGGCTAAAGGAGGAAACACAGGACCCTGGGAAAAGTAGAGAAAGTGTCAAAAACCACAAGATCCTGATAGCCTTCATTGGGTTCCTAATCTCTGGGCTTGTCTCCCAGGTGGAAGGTGAGTCTGTCTCTATCAACTCAAAGGCAGCACTCTTAGCAGTAGAAGCTATACCTCTGCCCCCCAGATGGAAGGGATATGCTTCTTTACCCTGCTTGGTGCATGCCCAAACCTTCTACAAGTGGCTGGGAAAGAAGGCCAACTGTCTTTGCTTGAAGAGGAACCCATGCCTGTGCATGGCACAGTACAGGAGTCTGAAAGGCTTGGCTTGTCCTGTCAACTAACCATGTCTCTGTATCTTTATCCATCAACCTAGAGACCATCTGCCTGTCTGTCAGTCTCCTTTCCCTCTCCCCGACCCCCGTGTGTGATCAGGTTTAGGAGGTCAGGCCCTAACCTGAACTAGTTAACTGTTTGCCCTCATCTCTCTCTCAGGGAGCGTTCTGGGAAATGCAAAAAGGGGTGTGGAGGTGAAGCTACCTTAGGACCCTCTGCCACTTTGCCAGTACACTGATGTTGGGCCTCCTGGTCCCAATGATGGCCCAGATTCGAGAGGGTGTCAGAGATCCCTTCTGTGATAAAGGGCTCCCATCTAGAGACCTAAAATCCTTCTTGCTCCAAGAAGACACCAAGGGCCTTAAAGGAAGAGAGGAAGGAACAGTTTGAGAAACTTGAGATAGAAAGCAACAGAGGGGAAAGCAGCTGTGTGAGAGAGAGGTAAAGGTGAGAGACGGAGAAATGACTGTAAGGGGAGGAGGTAGCTAGTGAAGGAGAAAGTGAAGCGGCAGGGAGAATACAAAAGAGTCATAAAGAAGAGGGCAGAGAAGGCAGGCTGACAGCCGGGCGCATGAGTGTCAGAGAAGCAAGGAAGACAAAGGGGACCCTCGGGTCTTTTTAACTGGTCTGGCCTCTTAGAGACACCTGGCACCCAAAAGAAAGCCCAGGGGGCAGCAAGGGGAGGCAAGAGCAAGCTGTGGCTCCCCGGCCCCGGCCGCTCAGCCTCTCCCGGAACCAGCCCCAGTCCGCCCGGACCCAACGCCCCTCCCGGCCCACTTGCTCACCTGCCAGAGCCAGGATCTGGGCCTTGTGGAGCAACAGCGTGCCCCAGTCCCGGGGGGCACGCGGGGGGCTCTCGGGCTCGGCGCCCAGCTCCTCCGGGCCCCGGTACACTGCGTACACCTTCTGGTTGTCAAAATCCAGTCGCGAGCGGGGGCTGAAGTCGCGCACGCACGACACGGGCAGCGCGTAGCAGACGTTGTCCTCCAGGAACCGCACAAAGGCGTACATGGTGGGCGCCGGGGGCGGGCCCGGGCGCCGGTCAGCCCGCGGGGCGGCGCGGAGGTGGGGACCCCGCGGGGGGCGTGAGCCGCAGCCGGGCCGGGGGCGGGGAGGCTCCCCGGGGCCCCGACTCCCCCCACTGTTATTGTTCCTGAAAGCCCCGCTCTGCCAATCGGCTGCTCTCGCCTGAGCGCGGAAAAGGAGGGAGTGGGGAGAGCCGGGCGAGGGGCGGATGAGGGGGTTTGGAAGCGCACCGCCACTTGCGAAGTCAGACCCGAGCAATCACAGCCGGAGTGCGATTGCAGTAAGGAGGGGAAGGAGCGGAGATTCGATCGCCTTAATAGTAACAGTAGCATTGCAGGTGGGGGAAACACTGCTAAAAGTCGCTTTCGGCCGAATTCAGTAGTTTCAACAATTGCGCTGCAGAGCAAACTGCATTGCAACAAAACTATTTTGCAAAGGACGGGAGGGTGAGGGAAGACTGAGGCTGGTGGGCTGGTAGTAATTTTATGTGAATTCCCGAGTGTTAACTTGCAAGGGAGGCGAAGTTGAGAGTTTTGAATTTAGCCCCCCTCCTTAGTTCCTTTAGTCTACCCCCGCCCTCTTTCCTCCCTTTTCTCTTTCCTTTTGAAAAGCTACCAGCACCTGCTGTGAGGGTCAGTCAGCCAGAAACATTTCTCCAGAGCTGCCAAACCAGTTTTGGCCAGAACTGGACTTATCTGAGGTTTCCAGCTGGGCCAGTTGCTCTGCTGAGGTCTCATCCTCAGGGAGCAGTGGCACCCTTCTTCTCTCTGGTGTTTGTTTCTCCCTTGAGGAATCGCCTCCACTGCATGCTGCCTCTGGCGTGAAGCAAGGAGGGACTGAGGCTTCTGCGGAGCTAGAGCAGAGGCTGGACTTTCTGGAGTCCTTTCGAGAGTTCAGGAGCAGAACTGGGCAGAACAGCAGTCCTTTCTCTGTCTCTAATATCACAAGCAGACAAGAGAACCTGGAAACGTTGGTTCCCACAGAGAAGTCACATCTACCAGTGAAAGAAGGTTGACCACCGGGCTCTCTGCACGTGAAGCTTCCCAGGGGATATACATAGCATAAAATCGAGTTATTTACATCCCAATTGCCTAGCCCAAATAGGGCATTTGTCAGAGAGAGACTCTGACTTTTGGGGGAAGAATAAATAAAATTGCACATACACCCATTCATTCATTTATTCAAACAACCAATATTTATTGGGTACATCTTCTGTGTTATATTGTAGACTTGGTGGTCTAGAGAAAGGATGGATACCTAGGAGCTTGTAGTATTTATTGATATATTAGAACTTGAATCTCAGTTGGATCCTATGTCAATATTAAATTACTGTCTGAATTACACACCTTCCTACTGCTTGTAACCTTAACATTTTA
The DNA here is from genome assembly GCF_903995425.1 of Onychomys torridus. Classification (NCBI taxonomy): domain Eukaryota; kingdom Metazoa; phylum Chordata; class Mammalia; order Rodentia; family Cricetidae; genus Onychomys; species Onychomys torridus. The sequence continues at coordinate 128,054,466 of NC_050444.1, read as the reverse complement.
GTCTGAAAGCATTAAGAAAGTTTAATAATTGCCGGGCACTTGGGAGCAGAGGCAGGTGGATCTCTGTGAGTTCGAGGCCAGCCTGGTCTCCAAAGTGAGTTCCAGGAAAGGCACAAAGCTACACAGAGAAACCCTGTCTAAAAAAAAAAAAAAAAAAAAAAAAAAAAAAAAAAAAAAAAAAAAAAAAAAAAAAAAAAAGTTTAATAATGAGGTAAGAGTGAGAAAAGTATTTTCATCGTGACATGCGTAAGGGAATTGGTAGATTTGATGAAATGTTAGGATTTTTAAAAACTCATTTTAATGAGCTTAACCTATAATGACAAAACAAGTGTACCATTGGGACTCTGAGTTTCTTGCTTAGGTGGGAGATTTTATTTTCCCTTATACTCTTCTATGCTAATATTCCACACCCATATGCCCACCCTTGTTGCTATTCCCCACATTAAGGCATTACTTTATAATAAAAGCATTTTAACCATTTTAAACTTAAAGCATTGTGCTCACACTTCAAATCAGCTACACTCATAATGGAGATAAAGCAAAATCCCAAATTCACTTCATGGTGATTTGAAGAGTTCTTTATGCAATTTAACTCCATGTGGCTCCCAAATGCAAGCATTGCAAGTCAGCTAAAATTCCCTTAGGCCACCAATTGGTGATATCTAGTCAACTGGACATGACTTCAAGTCATCTTGATGCATATTTTTATCCTATCTTAACTTACACTCTTGAGTTGTTCCAGAAAATAACGCCCTCCTGATTATGATTTATTCTGACTGACCTTAAATGTGTTATTTTAGAAATACATTCCTAAGGTGGTCAGGGGAAAGTAATATGTAGCAAGATTTCTGATAACTCACAAGATGGAGCATGCAAAATTGGCCATATTTAATTACAGTCCATGAAACTCCAGACCATGTTTTCAAAAATCACTTCAGGTAGCACTCTGGCAAGTCTCTGTATCTAGGGGAGGGGTGCCCCCAAATGTGTTGGCAGTGTCATCACTTACCACTTTCCTGGACACAGTTCATTACAGAGCACACATAAACTAGTAGACATTTCCCAGCATAGCATGACCCCAGCCTTGTGCTTGCAGCTAACCCTCATCCTGGGAAGTGTTTCCCCACGGAATGCATGGCATCACCAGCTATCCCCCAAAACCAATTCAATTGTTTTCTCCTTCCCTAATCATCCATACTTGTCAAACACAGACTATTTCATTCCACTAAATTTGATTCCCCCACTGTGTCAGAGATGAGAGGACAGTGACACAACTCCACACCCTCACCCTTACCAACAGGGGAATTCCTTTAATGCTTTAGGGACCTCGAGCTGGATTTGTGGCTTCCATGCAGAAAAGAATTTTAGGACTCATTTATGAAGCAGAGCTGGATATTTTATTAAAGATATTTTAACGTAAGCTTAAGTGTAAGGGTTAGGAGAAAGAGAGGTACTCAAGGAAAGAAAGTAAGACTCACCCAAGAGCTTGGGTGTGGGCTTCTTTTCAAGACAATTACAAAAAGTAACACATGGCCAAGTGTAGGTGGGAGCTTCCTCAAGGAGTCTCAATTGTTTTAGCATTAGCCATAGCTACATATCTACCATTTTTGTTAACTCTTGAGTTATATCTAAAAAGGTTGCTAGGAAACAGTTTCTTCTTTTCTCTATCATGATAAATGAAATTATAAAAAGGCCCTGGAAATGCCTTGGATGGAATTATAATCTGATAAGATAAAACCAGAAGCCACTGGGGTTGCACAAGTTTAGTACATGTCCTTTTTCTGTCTACAGGTGAAAGAGTCTTAGAAATTACATTGTTTATAGCTGCAAAGGGAGAAAAGCCTTAAGCAACAGTTAATTGTGCTGCACTTTTTATTTCTCTGTTGGCAAAGGATTTCAATCAAATTCTGGTGCTGTGGATATCACTATGTATAAATAAAATGCTGATTGGCCAGTACTCAGGCAGGAAGTATAAGTGGGACAAACAGAGAAGAGAATTGTGGGAAGAGGAAGGCTGAGTGAGGAGACGCCAGCCTGCCATCCAGGGAGCAGCATGTAATAGGCACACAGGTAAAGCCACTGAATACGTGGCAACATCTAGATTAACAGAAATGGGCTGAGTTTAAGTGTAAGAACTAGTTAGTGGGAAGCCTGAGCTAATAATGGCCAAGCAATTTTAAATAATATTTTAGCCTGTGTGTGTTTATTTAGGTCTGAGCAGCTGCGGAAACACAAGGATGCAGGAGCTGGCTGGACACAGGGAAACTTCAACTACATTCTGGGGTGACAAGCTCCTCTCCCCCCAAATTTCCCTCCTGAACTAGAGAGCTCTTTGAAGGCAAATCAAAACTAGTAATTTCAGCAGCCCAGATACATTGCACAAGCCTGGAAATTAGACTCTTAGGGTAAAAACATATTAAAGACAACACAATAGCATGATTGAGCATCGTAAAAGTTTTTCTTGAAAGCCTGTTTGTTCTTTTCAGAGTTGGAACTCAGTCCAACTCTCTTTCCCACTCTCGTTAATCCTACTGGAAAGCTCTGATCCTACACTGAAAACAGACACATAGATGAATATGTCAAATCGCAGCACCCTCACCTAAACCTACAACGTCGGTATAAAGCATTATAAAGCAGCAGTTCCACTTCCCAAGAACTCCAAAAGGAAAGAAATCACAGGATGAAGAATGAACACCAACAGGGTAGATGCACTCTCCCACACTTTTTTCTGCCTTAGGTCCACTGAACGGGTTCTGAAGAAGGAATGGTAATCACAGTGGGGGGCTGAGACACTGTGGACAGCAACAGAAAGTCAGCCAGTCCCCATGTCCAACAACTCACACATCCAGTCTATTGACACAGACACAAGGAGAACACCCCACAAAAACTCAGAAAACCTTTCCCTTTAACCCAGAAGTCCTGGGTTCGATCCCCAGCAGCCACATGATGGCTCACAACTGTCTATAACTCTAGTTCCAGGACATCTGATGCCTTCATCAAGGCACCCCCAGATTCAAACACATCACCTACCCAAGTTGGTATGAAGTGTTATAATGTAGTAGTCCCATTTCCCAAGTACCTCAAGAAAAGAACAAAATCAGACAATGAAAAGTGGGTACCAACAGGATTAACACACTCTCCAATAGGTTTGCATGTAGGTCTGCAGAATGAGTTCTGGGGAAGGAATGACAGCACATTGGGCTGAGTACCCTCCTTGGGCACAGCTTGCATGTTGTTAACAGACATACATGCAGACACAACACCTATACACATAAAATAAAAATAAATATATTCTTAAAAAAAAAAAAGACTCTAAACTCAACAGCCCTACCAAAAAGTTGTTCAGATTCAGTGTTAGGAAGTTTGCCGCCACACCTTAACTTTAGGACACACCTAGATGTTAGTCTTCCTGCACTGAGAAACACTTTTTTATATTATAACTGCCATACTAATTTCATGGAGAATCCCATCCTAGCTCTTCAGATGTGGAAAGCTTAGGATCTTGTCTTTCTTCTGCCCAGACATTATCACTTCCTTCACCCATCTTTCCTCATGTGACCTATTTCAGAGATGATAACTGGGTTATTCACTTGTCCTCTGCAGCTTCCCATAAGCCTTGTACACTAAGCACTGTGTATACTTGGTCAGTTTCACACCAAGTCACTCAAGAGTGTTGTTAACTCCCAGACAGAGTTCAAAAATTGACACTTATGGCAAAATGGTTTGGTTCTAGGGAGCCTGGAAGGTCGGTGGTCATATTTTCATTGTAGAGTCTTTGCTCTAGAAACTGTATTGAGGAAAAATGGAGGGGAGGTAAGCATGAGGAGGAGGGAGGCCTGCAATGAGGATAAGTGTCCTGTCCCACCCCTCCCTTGACTTCCTCTTTATGTGCCAAATGTACTTTGCCTCTCATCCAAATTATTTTAATGGAGCAGAACATGTACACATCTGGGCCAGCTTAGCCACCGTGTCTCCATCTCCACTGCACTCACTCTCCTGTTGAGCTGTGCAGAGCCTTGAGCTCATTCATGTCAAGCTCCTTTGGTTTAGTCAGCTGAAGCATGTTCAGTGGCATCAGTGGGACTTATGTTTCACATTACTGCCTGGAATTCTCCATGTACTTTGCAAAACTATTTTGAGGAGACCTGGGTTCTGTGAATTTTTAAAGCAATTGGAGCGTGTCTTTTCAACCTCTCTGCTAATGATTGATCACATTTTTTCATGATTTTGCCTTTTTTCCTGTGATGTTTGACTTTGCAAGTCTCTCCTTTTTATTTTTTTTTAAAAAGTGTTCTAGGTGTACTACAAAATTAAGAGGAAGGGACTAACGTTTTCCTTCTAGCTCTTATCCATACTCCCATACACACAGCCTGCCTGTTGTCAATATCCTCTACCACAATGGTACAATGGTGTCACTCTGTGGACACAGTGTTATCACTAGTAGCCTATAGTTTATGTCAGAGTTCATTTTCAACATTGTACATTCTATATGTTTGGACAAATGTATGCTGTCACATATTTAGCTTGATAGGATCGCACAAAATCTGCTCACTGTCCTAAAACCTGTCTGCACTCTACCTGTTCAACCCTCCCCACCAACCCTAAACCCTGAAAATCACTGGTTATCTTTCTACTATTTCCACTCCTTCTCCAGACTCTCGGTTTTATTGCCTACAAGAATCTAGGAAGGAATTATCCACACTCGTTTTGTGTTTCCATCACCAGGGAAATGGAAAAATTATCCTATACCTTGAAATCCTGATTAAATTAGCAGGTTAAAGACATTGAGTTTTAAATTCCCAGACTATTCTAAAAGTTGAGCACCTGTAAGAAAATCTTAAGGCAACATGCTATTCATATAGGAAATTATCAACAAGCAATAAGTAAAACTATAATTATTACTGGTTTCAGGGAAAATATATAGGGCTTTGAGATAGCTCTATAATCTCAGAAAAGCCATTTAGCCTCTGTGAGTTATAAATTCCTCATTTGAAAACCAGCATTCGATGTACACTATCTTCCTGGGTCTCAGTCCAAACCATGGTCTACTATGTGAGGGCTGTTCTTACTGTGTTCAGTCATGGGCAGTTTCCTTAATCTCTCCAAGCAGAACTTCCTTCAAGAGAATATTAATGCAACTGCATAAGGTTGTTACGAGTGTTACATGAATCCATGTAAAGCTCTTGGAGCAAAGCCTTACACATGGTAGTAAGTACTCAGTATATTATAATCCCATTATTGTCATCATCATCATCATCATCATCATCATCATCATATTATAGTTATTATAAGAGCTCATATCCCCATTCTTCTGAAGGGAAAGGTGTTCCAAATATTTTATTAATTCAGATTGGGTATAAAAACTGAATTATGATGATGTTTGTCTAGCAAGTAGCCCAGGATGCCTCCATCCATGTGCTTGCTCTTTAATGCAAATCATGTGGTCTCAGGTTCTAATCACCAAAGAGGTGCTCTGGTCTCAAGTGTCCTGAGGCTATGGCACTTGCCCAAATTGCAGTGAGCATTTCCAAAACATTGTGGTTGGAGCCATTCATTCTTTCATATTGATTTCATTGAGGATTTTTCTTTGAAGAAATTAAAATTTTTTATATATTTAAAATATAAGTGAGACATGTTTATGGCAATCCAAAGCCTTGGGATAGTCAAGTTTATCAAGTAAGATCCTGGCTTTGTGGTGTGAGCTTGGGTGGGGCACTCATGTGAGTTGGTCAGTGGATGATCTGAATTCTACCACGCTACTCAAATAACATTTGACTTGGTGTTGAAAGGAAAGAAAACAAAATGGGCTACAGTGGAAAAGGACAACTTCTCTCATTCTGAATTTCAGTTAGAGGATAGATTAGTTTGAGAAACTGTCCCTCGTTAAGTCAATTCACACTGGGTGTTTCCAGGAGAAACATTCCTTCCTCAGGGATGCCTCCCAGACTTGTTGCTCCCAGCTCCCTCTAGAGAGAAGTCCTGGTCACTGTTCTGTTCTTCAGCCTATAGTTTGTCATGCCCTTTATTACAGAATAGAATTATCTATTTATTATAGTATTGTCTGTTTGCCATTAGATCAAAAGCTCCATTAGAATAGCCCCTTTCTGTTTGCATTACTGGTATACTGTTACATCTAGCCTGGAACATAGGAGACTCTCAATGAAGACTTATTGAATGAGCAGATATTTAAATGTGAATCCTGAAAAAAGAATGCCCCTGAGAGGCCAGGAGGGGAGGAACATCAAGAGCTCAATTCAATACCCTTGTCCCATTTTATTTTTGTGATTGTTTCTATCTATGTTGACACCATGTTTGGCTGCTCCAACTGGGCCCCAGTACCCCAATGCCCAATACACCCTCTCATGTAGCTTTTCCTTAGAAAAATTAGACAGATTGACATTTTCAAAGTGTTGTTTTGAATATACAAAAAAGAATAAAGGGGAAATAATTATAGAAAATGCACAAAGGAGAAAAATAGTCAAGTTGGCAATCATGCTTAGTTGGCCACGGTGATAAATACCAATAAGAACATAAAAAATAGTATCAGAAACCTTCCAACACAGTCCACGGGCCTCCCAGGAAGTGTGCTTCAGCCTTCACCCCAAAACACTAGACCTTATAATCTGCCACTGGCTTGGAGACACTAACCTTCTACTCAGGGAAATCTCTGACTCATTTGGGCTCCTGCTGATTTCTGGTGAATGGTAGGTTAAGATTCCTTCACAGAGAACATCTTAACTCTCTGGTTACCTTCTGTTCATGCCAGCCACCAGGAGCTCAAAAAAGTCTGCCCTTCCTAAGTCCTAGGGCCAGAGTATACAGTATCATCAATGCCAAGACTTTTGTATGATAGCCTTCGGCTTCACTTTTGGGTCAAAAGCACAATGGGTTTATTCATTCTGAGGGATAACCCATCTGAAAAGTACATTGTCAACTATGAACTCTAATTTTTCTAAGGATGTCTGTCAACCACACCTTAAATTCAAGAAAATTGGAGAAAATAAATGAAAAACAGAACTAAAAATTGTAGACTTCTACAACAGAACTGGTTGCTTTACTTTACACATTAGTGTTTTGTTTTTGTTTTTGTTTGGATTTTTGGTGTGTGTGTGTGTGTGTGTGTGTGTGTGTGTGTGTTTGTGGGTTTTTGTTTGTTTGTTTTTAAATTTTGAGACAGGGTGTCAGTTTATAGTTATTCCAGGCTGACCTGGAGTTCACTATGTAGTATGACATGGCTTAGAACTTCTAGCTATCCTCCTGTCTCAGACAAGTAAACCAAGAGAGAGGTGACAGAAGTTGTTTCAAGTCACTTGGAAAATATGTGGCCCCTGTGTTTCTTTCACCTAAGGTCTGGATTTCCAGACTGTTTTGAAATATGTCTTGCCCTGAGGGAGCAAGCTGCTGAAGTGCTGATGGGATCTAGAGCCTGCTGTCATTTTCCTAGGAGGTTGAGTCCCTCCATAGACTTCTGAGAACTCACCCATACAGGAGAATCCATTATCTGCCATTCCAAGCATTCATACCATAGCTAATAATTCTAAGAGTGTCACAGACTTGACAACATTATCTGAGGTTTCTGGAATCACTCCCTCCTTATGGCAGAGACACTGTGTTTTTGACACTCTCTGGGGTTACCAGCTGTTCCTGCAGCATCTGCTCAGTTACTTCCTCTCATAATGGCCAAGGAGTTGGTGATCAACTTTCAGGGTTGAGGTGGAGGCTTCTCTGAGCCAAAAGAGAGGATAAGATAGATCTACATAGCAAAATTTCCGTGAGAAGTCCCAGTCACTTTCCTTGTTCCTTAATGGTTGTCTTACACTGCTCCTGTTTGGAAGAACCAGAATAGCAGTAGGAGTAACAGCAGTGAACATCAACGGAAGCGTGCCTTGTTCCAGGCTCATCTGTGTTTCTCTTTTACTCTCTTAAACAATCCCAATGGTAGATACTGTACTATCCTTAGGCCCTTTTAGAAAACCAAAAGTGTGTTAGGTAATCTGCCCAAGGTCACAAGGAGTAATGGGAGAGCCAGGATTCAAAGCTATAGGCCATTTAACTACAGAGCCCCAACCATGGAGTTCCACACTACTTCTAGCTCCCTCTGAATTGACTCTTGCCTCACTGAGAGGACCTGTGCCCTTATTCCTAGGAGGGAGAGATGCTGGTATCCTCATTCTCAAAGGATCTTACTCTGACTTCTCCGGGAACAATGTGACTACCCTGAAAGGTCCAAGAGAGATCCTGGCAGGAAAGATTATGTAGGTTTGTAGGTTTCCCAGCAGTACCCTAGAGTTCACGTATATTCATGTTCTGTGTGTGATACATGGAAATATATATTAAATCATACTATGAAGGCTTTCTTTTCTTACCCAAACTAATTTATTTATTTAGTACAGGACTGCTTGTAAAAGGCAATCAAAAAAATCCTTGAAGTTTAAGCTTGTACATTATGATGGAATAATAACTTCATACATATATATCACACAGCATCCTTCCTTCTTTCCTTCCTTCCTTCCTTCCTTCCTTCCTTTCTTTCTTTCTTTATTCCTTTCTATCATTTTTCTTCTTCTTCTTCTTCTTCTTCTTCTTCTTCTTCTTCTTCTTCTTCTTCTTCTTCTTCTTCTTCTTCCTTTTTTTTTTTTTTTTTTGAGACAGAGGCTCACTATATATCCCAGGTTGGCTTGACCTAGAGATTCTCCCTGCTTTTGCCTCCTCAGTGCTGCAATTACAGGTGTGTACAACCTGGCCTGGTTCTCATTTCTTGTTTTAGTACTTGTTATGATTAGTCATAACTGTTAACTTGACAGAATCTAGACTCACCTGAGATGTGGGCCTCTTGGGCATGCCTATACAGAATATCTTGATTGTCTTCATTACAATGGGAAGACTTGCCCACAATGGGGTCTCCCTGGTTGAGATCCTGGGATATATAAATGGAGAAAGGGAGCTGAGGAGTAGCATGCATCTCTATTCATTGTTCGTTGCTTCCTGATTGTGTGTGTAACATAACTACCTTCTTCAAGTTCCTGCTGCCTTGGCTTCTCTGCCATGATGGACTGGACCTTGAACTGTGGGCTGAGATTAACCTTCACTTCTATAAGCTGTTTTTGTTGGGGTATTTTCTCACAGTGATAGGAAAAGAAACCAACACAGTATTGATAGTAGATATATTAGAATACAGAATATTAACGCCCCTCTCTCTTTTTTATTATCATCCATATTTTATTTGTCATAGAAAACATGAGTTAAAAATAAATGAAAAGAGATAATCAGTTCAGGGTGAGGTGGGTAATTTTTGTTTTGTTTTGTTGGTAGGATGGGTGTGAGAGAGATGGACATGGGTACTATGATCTAGATAAAATGCCTAGGGAGAAGCTTTTGTCAGTTGGTAAACAGAATAGGTAACTAGAGAGAAGGGACCCTGCCACCCACTTGGCTAATGTGTCCTGCCACATTGCTGGGGTGTGGAGTAGTCTCCAGTCACTAAGCTCTGCTTCTGTCTCAGGGACTCATTCTGGATTAGTAGTATAGCAATGAAATGCCAAAAATGCCTCGGCTTTTAACCCAGATTTGGGTTCAGTTACTGCTCCATTAGCCCCAAGGTCCTGTTAGACATTGGGCAAATCTCTAACTCCATGGTTTTCAACTCTCAGACAGAGCCATAAAGCTACTGTGGTGTCAACTGGATGCAGTATGTGCAGAGCTCTGGTAAGTAGTGTGTCTTATGCAAGAGATAGCAGATATTATCAGTAGGCTTTTTCATTTTTCTCCTTATGAATTCTTTATGCCCTTTTCCTTTGAGAAGGTCACAGAGTAATAACAAGGTCGAATCTCTATAGGACAGTTAGTTTGGGGTCAAGTAGCACCTCTTCTTTCCCTGATGGCCTGGCAATACTACTGTATGTATGCCATCACCCACCACCTCTCCTTGCCGATGGGAACAGTCTAATTTATTCAAGACAGCTGAGACCTTACTAAGATCTTTACTTTTTATCTTAAAGTTTTATTGTCTTCTTTAAAAATCATGTTCAGATTTTGTATATTTAAAACATGCCTTTGGAATTATAAAACACAATGTTCTCAATCATAAAAAAAGATGAATTATGTTATGCTTTCTATTTTCCTTTCTGGGTTTTCTTCTGATCTCCATGCATGAAATTTTTCTGTGATAGTCTCTCTGCCTTATGTCTTAAGTTAGCTGGGACACTAGCTTAAAAAATTGTGCAAGGTTTTTTTAACTCCCTTAAGGTGCACTACTCATTCATTTGTTGACCATTAAACTCTTTGTTGAAAGCTTATTACATGCTAGAATCACCACTTAATACTTGAGATACAGTAGAAAACTATACAAACTGAGTTCCTTATCTGTAAAATGTTAAAAGGAAATGTTGCATTTTAGTATTATTGAGAATATATGTACAATGGAAGAGGGGGCTACAATAGGACAAAATTTGTGAGTCTCTTACTCTGCTCCTGTAATGCCAAGGTCTTGGTGTGCAATCTTCAAGGACATCTTGGGAAAGTATTGCTGTTAACCCTGTCTTTCTTTTTCATGTATATGTGTATAGTATGTATGAATGTGTGTATGCATGTTCACATATGTACGGGTACATGTATGTTTGTGTGTGTGGAGTGCACAGCGTGCCTGTGCATGTGGGGGCCATAAGTTGCTATTGGATATGTTCCTTGGTCATTCTTTACTTCATTGAGGCAAGATCTCTCCTCAAGTCTAGAGTTTACTGATTTCATCTGGTCTAGCTAGCCAGCTTGCTTGGGAATCCTCTGTCTCTGCCTCCTGAGTGATGAGTGCTGAGGTTACAGGCTTCCACCACACCTCTCTGGCTTTTATGTGGGTCCTAGGGATCATCTTTGTACAGCAAGCCTTATTCCCTGAGCCATCTCTCTAGGCTCCTGTTATTCCTATCTTAAAGATTTAGAGAAGGAAAGTTATGGTACAGGCCATTCACTTAATTGAAGCCTGGTATGAAGTCCACATGGTTCTCATCTTCCCTCCAGTGTTCCCTACACACTGCTTGTTATCTAGTATGTATGTTAAATCCATCACCAACCAGTCTCCTTATGCTGTTCATAATATATGTGATGGCACCAACCGTGATTAAGGTAGAGCAAGGGGTGCTAGAATAGAAAGCCAAAGTTTTAATCCCTGATTCTTTAAAGAACAAGAAACAAAGAGGACTCATACAAGGAAAGAGAGAGAAAGATGTACAGATGAAGCTCAAAATTTCAAGTTGCCAGTGAAAGACTTTGAGGTTCTTGCCAGCTCAGGAGACATCTGGAACATGGACTTTCAGCAAGAGAAACATTCTCCTTCTCAAGCCAACCCATCTCTGCTGCTGTGACCTTTAAAGATTAAACGTATGAAATTCTCTATTCCTCAGACACTTATTCTCCCCAGGTGGAGGCAAATCTCATCTGCACAAACCATGAGGCATATTTTCCCTCTTGAGACTCTCGGTGTCTATCCAAGGAAGAAAGAGTCTGCCAGAAAATGTTCACTTGGGGCCTGCACATTTTCAAGAAGCTGAAAGCTGAGGAGGAAGTGAAATCACTCTGCTTATACTTGGCAAAGGGGATGCAAAATTGCCCCCAAGCTAAACAACGTGCATCTACGCCTCCAATTCTCTCCTGCCTCTCAGTTCAAAGGGGTCAGAACAAGGGCATATAAGCAGTTTACTAGCATCAGAGCTGCATATACTTCTTTTGGGCATCGAGGGCAAAAAGGGCATGGTAGAGAGCACTTGTGCCACCAAGAAAATCACGAGAGCCAGCAGAACAAAGAGATAGACAGACCAGAAGCACGGTGGAGCTTTGCATGCAAAAAGGGGGAAATCTTTTCCTTGGCATAGAGAAATTATATCCTGAAGGTTCTTTTTTCTCCTTTTCTTGGCAATGAAACAATTCCTTAAAATAGAGTTATAAAACAGAAACAGATTCTATAGAAGCAAGAAACCAAGACTAATGACTTCAGAGAATTTACAGCTCAAACTTCTCATTCTAGAGAGGATCAAACTGAGTCCAGAATGATGACTTCTGTAACTGAAAGCATCTGCCACTGGCCACATCAGCACTGGAGCCATCTTCTAGTAAGACTTTCCTCTCTCCACCATCGTCCTCTGTTTTCTACATTATAGGGAAAAGCCTTCAATAGAAGCGTGTCTCTCCCATTCTCAGGGCATTAGACTATCCACTCCTACAGCAATACGTGAATCAGCATTTTTGAAAGGTTCAGCACTGAAAGGAGCCTGTTTGCTGGACAGGGAAGGTGAGTGAAAGTATATATTACTTCTTTCTCCATAAATGTCAAGTTCTCCTCCAAATCTTCCTCTAGTCTACTTCCATTTCACAATACCTGTGCGAGCCCTCTTTACTACCACACCCATCAAGGGGTGCTGTTGAGTCTCAAACTTGCTGGCCAATGTCCAAACTCAACCCATTTTGTAGGACTGCCCTAAGCAGAGCTGAGGCAGTCTGGCCTTACAAAGGGACTTTACTAAAACATAAGTAAAACAAATGGTAGTGGATGGCATTGCTCTTGGCCTTTTGGCTAAGAGCAAGTGTCAAATTCAATGGAGTGAGCTGAACCAAGAACTGACACAAACAGGAGTTTAAAACTCAGTCCTACAGCCCATTAGCTGTGTAGATATGAATAAGTCACTTGTTTGGTTTCCTCATTTGTTGGGTAAGGGAGACAACATCCATGGCCTTGATTAAATGAGAAGATTCAGAAGGCAATGGAGCATTGTACTGGTTGGTGTGTCAACTTGACACAAGCTAGAGGCACCAGAGAGAAAGGAGCCTTATTTGAGGAAATGCCTCCATAAAATCCAGCTATAAGGCATTTTCTCAATTAGTGATCAATGGGAGAGCACATAGCCCATGATGGGTGGGGTCATCCCTGGGTTGGTAGTCTTTGGTTTTATAAGAAAGCCAGCTGAGCAAATCATGGGAAGCAAGCCAGTAAGCAGCACCACTCCATGGCCTCTGCATCAGCTCCTGTCTCCAAGATCCTGCCCTGTTTGAATTCCTGTCCTGACTTCCTTCAGTGATGAACAGCAATACTGAAGTGTAAACAAAATAAACTATTTCCTCCACAACTTGCTTTTTATTCATGGTATTTCATCACAGCAATAGAAACCCTAATTAGGACAAGTATATCTAGCAGAGATTACTGTACACAGTGGGCCCCCATATCCATAAAATACGCAGCATATTGATTTAGAAAGCACAGCCTTATGGTCAACCATTCTTAAAAATATTCCCTGAGCCACTTGACCTGTACCTGATTCTAAGTGTTGGGACAGAAACAGACATAAAATGGGCCTTATACCTTGAGGAGATAATGTTTCATTGGTGTTTTATTGAATTGGGCATCCCCTAAAAGATATCTTAAAGCTGAATCCCTAGTATCTGTAATGAGCCCTCATTTCAAAATAGAGTCTTTGCGGATATAGTCCAATGTGACTGGTAGTATTGTAAGAAAGGCACCCCAGGAAAGACAGGGACATAGTTAGAATACTATATGATGATCAAGGCAGAGACTGGAGTAACACAACTACAGCAGGCCTACCAAAACTGTACAAACAATGCTATCTTCAGACATTAGGAAGAGGCAGGCAGAGATCCTGCCTGGAGACTCAGAGGGGACAGTGTTCTTCTGACAACTTAACCTTCAGTTCTAATCTCTAAGACAGAAGAGGGTATGTTTCTGTTGTTTAAAACTACCCAATTTGTAGCAGTCCTAAGACACTGATAGGGTTGGGACATATGCAGGGGAGCAAAAAAGAAGTGAAGAAACACATACTGAATTCCTCAGTCTGAGGAGCCTGTCAAATTTACTAACTATTAGTTATGCCAGGATACTTTATGGAGCCTCCATGCTAATGGTAATGTATATAAGTAGAGATAGTCTGACCATGAAAGGGACAACCTTTCTGTTTGAGGATTCAGGGAAGACATCTCAGAGAGGATAGCTGGAGCTGATATTTGAAGGATGAGTTGAAGCTCAACAGGGGGCAAAACACTGCCCAGGCTGGAGAACCTGATGTGTGCAGAAGCAGAACACTAGAGACCCCATTCTGAATTGTAGTTACCTACTGGTGTTGAGGCATTGCTGGAATGTGGTGTTGGTGTTCATCTGCTTTCCAGATTCCTTTCTGTGCTCTGATGTCCAAGAGACATCTCTTCCTCAAGGTTGTAAACAAACTGATCTTTTCCTACGCCTGTCTATGCTCCTGTTCCCCTCCTGCCACCTCTCATGTAGTGAAGCACTGCTCCCCAGGCACCTCTCCCTACAAGTCTCAGAGTGTCTCCATACTCAGCTCCAGGGAACTGACCTCTTTATCCCTCGCTTGCCAATCCTTTCTAAGCTTTACTCTCTGTGGTTCTGTGGGATTCTCACTTGGCATGAGGTTGCAACTCTCCAGCTGTGTCTCTCGGCCATATTCTTTCCAGCCAAACCCTCTGCCAGATAATTAATGATGTGTAAACAAATGCTTAATTGCACCAGGGGAGCACATATTTAAAGAAACTTTGTGATGAAGCAAACACGAAGAACATCACTCTCACAAATTTGCCCCCACCCTCAATGTTGCTTGGTTATTCAATTCACATATTTTTATGTTAGGGACTACCCCCAGACCCCAAACTAAAAGAAACCCTAAGGGAAAATGGGATTATACTGAGATTTATTCATGTCATATGTTTCCTGAAATACTTCTTTCTCTCTTGGATTTGTGCCTTTGGCCTTCAGTCGTAGGCCCTTGCTGGGAGAAAGGAAATGTTGGCTTTTGGCAAGAAGGAGAAGGAGATGTGAACTCATTAAGAATATACCTGGGTCTTTTATTTATGTTCTGTCACTTTACTCTTCAAACAACCCAATGATTGGCTAAACAAGAAAGTTCAGTACCTTACACAAACTAGTACTAGTTTGTAAGGAAGAACAGCACATTGAAAGGATGCCTGAATTAAATAGAAGGACACTGCCATCTTTAGGCACCCTCCTTTGAGCTGTTTGGAATGTTGATCAGCCCATTGCCTTTTCCAAGTGGACATAAAGACATCAGTCAGAGCACATGCTATCTGCCTAGCCATGCTGATTCTCTGAGAGTGGGCCAGTCACTTGGGGTTTAGGGGGTGTGGAGCCACAGAGGAAACTTCTGTTTGATGCTGCTCTGAGGTTTCACCTTTGTGCTGAAAATCTGGGTCATGGGCAGTAGGGGAAGGGCCAATACAGCCAGGCAGAGTTCTCGGAAAGGAAGCACCTTGGCTGGGATCTGAAGTTGAGCACTCTCTAGGGAATTTGAAAAGGTGGTCTTTTTCTCTTTTTTTCTTTTCTACAGATGTTTCAGAAAGAGGAAGCATTATAGCATTTTTAGAATAGTCAGTGGGGTATGACAGAATGCAGAGGCTGTACCCACAGGAACACATTCCCTGCTCATTTGTTTCTGAAGCCATTGTTCATGGAGCACCTGCTCTACCACAGACCCTGCACCCTTCTTAGTGTATAACCTTGACCCCTTGCAGGGCCTCTTCCTGTCTCTTCCTACACATACCTATCTCATGTCTTTCCTAGAGAAAGACCTGCACTACCCCAAGCCTTCCCTGTCTCCCTGTTTACTTCCTTACCTCTTCCCCCACAGAACCTATGGAAGGAAAGGTGTTGATGCTGACCAGCACCAGCCATGCTGCTCGTCACTACTCAGTCCTGCTGCATTACAGCTTCAATGAAACTGGTGTCCCAAGTCACCATGGCACAGTGACTTAAGGACATTTTCCTTTGTGTGTCACCTCACTGCTGCCCCCAATAATCCTGATAGTCTTATCTTTTTTTTTTTTTTTTTTTTTTTTTATACAGAGTTTCACTCTGTAATCCAGGCTGTCCTCACACTCATGACAATCCCCCTGTTTTAGCCTCCCAAGTGCTGGGATTACAGACATACAATACTATACCTAGATTTCTTCCCACCTCTTGGAAAGCCTTCAGTCTCCATGGCAGGATTCTCTTCCTCAATACCAGTTTTGATAGCTGAATCCCCAGATTTTTGTCCTTTTCAATCTGTGCATACCTGGTACACAGTTTTCTCCTGTGCTCCTGATAGTGTATACAGTAACTTACCAGACACCTAGACACTAAAGTCTTAAGAACATCTCCGATATCACAAATAAATTTATCTTTTGACTCTCATCTCTTTAAATGTCTTTTTGGACAATTTTTTTTTCTTTTCTCCCCCCCCCCACCCCATATTTTTTTGACAAGGTCTCATGTTAAGCGCTGGCAGGCCTTGAACTTACGGCAGTCCTCTTGCCTCAGCCTCTGTAGTGCTGGAATTACAGGTATGAACCAGCCTCCCCCAGAATGTCTGTATTTCAATAATACCATCATCCATCTAATGACCAGGCTAGGAATTCACGAGTCAGCTTTCACACCCCTCAGCCTCTTAGTCATCCAACTCCCATGGATTTTGCACCTCAAATGTATCTCACATTTATTTCTCCTACTTCCCACTATATTCTAGTCAAGATTTATTTTCACAAATGCCTCACTTCTAATCTTCATCCTTCCCAATAGCTTTTCTAAAAACAGAAAACTTTCTAAAATGTAAATAGGATTGTGAAATCCTTCAAGTAAGACACTTCAAAAGCTTTTCATGTATCTTTACACATAGTGTTGATTTCAGTCCTTTATGGTTTATGCCCCATCGACTCCCTGGCCTCACCCATGCTATATGTACCCGTTGATCTCCTGAATTTACATTTACCCGTTGATCTCCTGAACCATTTGGAGTGACCAGGGTCTTGTTCGTGTTCTTCCTCTCTCCCCATCCCCACACTCTTTCTTCTGTTTAAGTTAAATGTAAAATCATATATACTTTTTTGTTTGTTTGTTTTTGAAACAGGGCCTCATATATTCCAGGCTGGCCTTAACTTCATTCATTGTATAATTGAGAATGATCTTGAATTTCTGAGCCTCCTTCCCCTTCTTCCTAAATGCATAGAGCAGAGGCATGAGTGAGTAGGCCTGGTTTGTATGTGGGGGTCGTCTCAAAGTTTTCAAGTGCATGAGACAAGCACTCAGTGAACTGAGCTATATACTTGTAAGAATAGCATTAGAAATCCAATATGCTTTTCACCCAGATTATTCTAGTGGTAAAATCTTGTATGCTATAGTATAATATCACACCAATAAGTTGGCATTATTATTGTCTATTATCCTTATTTATATTTTACCAATTGTATATGCTCTCATATATGCTCTAGCATTTAGTCCTTTGTGATTTCCTTAAACATTTAGAGTCACATGGCCACCACCATAATGAAGACAAGGATCAATTCCATCATAAGGATTCCATAAAGGTTGTATGGCATCCTCAAAGGGCCAATTTCCATTTACATCTACGTTTTCACACTAGATATTCTATTTGTAATCCTTTCCACCAATATTATTTATTTGTTCAATTGATTTTTATTTATCAGGCCTCATACATCAGTTTCTCTGATCTCAAATATGCCTAGAAGTATTGCTTTCTGTTTCATTAGAACTTAATTCTCTGATGAGATTTGTGGTGCACACCCTTAGTACCAGTGCTCAGGAACCAGAGGGAAGTGGATTTCTGTGAGTCCCTGTTTCAAAGGAAAGGAAAAAATAACCTTGTTTTCTTTTTTTCTTATCTTGGTATCCATTTTCTTATCCCCAGACAGTAATGTTCATGAAAGCAGCAGACGGGTGAGGCTTGTAAACTTCTATCTCTCCAGCATCTACCAAGTGCTTATAACTAGGGGATTTCTCAATTAGAATGAGTAGAAATAACGAGTTAAAAAGACTAATGAGTCCCATGAGACTTTCCCCCCTTAAGGAGCGGCACCAAGAAGACACTCTAAAACAGTAATTTGAAGTGATGTTACCTTGGAGGGAAGAATAGAGATTGCCATGCTGTGGAGTATCCATTTCCCTTCCAGTTTCCAAATATGCAAAGCTGGGCACATTCAGGACCAGGAACTCCAGAGTGTCCATGTGTCCACAACATTTCAATACAATTTGGTAGGTTGGCAAATGGCACAAGACACCATGGTAATGAGTTTAAAGACATGATTTCAAAGACCTCAGTTGGTTGATTTTCTCAGTTTCATAACCATAGACTAAGTAGTTTTCTTATCATAGACCAGGATCTGACACTAACTATACAATGAGCCCCAATCCTGACCACATAATGCCCTAATCCCAGTGCAGATCCCAAGACTGTCCAACTGTGTGACAAATGAAACATTCTCTGCAAGGACAACAGAAAGTTTAGGGACACAAGGAAAGTTTAACTCAGAGTGTGTGTCCTCTGGAGAGGTCAATGGTATAAACATCCATTTTACCCTCTAATAAGAAAAAGTTACAGCTGGAAGTGCCTTTAAACGTGTGCATTAGCACAAGGGTTCTCTCTCTCTCTCTCTCTCTCTCTCTCTCTCTCTCTCTCTCTCTCACACACACACACACACACACACACACACACACACACACACACTCTTTTATAGTGCAGAAAATAGGTTCTTAACTCACTAAAACACAGAAGTACAAATATTAACATTTTATATCAGCTGTAGTTCCAAAAACCTTGTTCCATTCCTGAATCCTCGCTAATTATTTTTTTACCAAAGTACAAGTGACCTTTGACTAGGAACACCAAATTAAAGATTTACCTCAGCCTCCAACTGATGTTCCCAAATTCTTTCTTCCTGGTTGGTGACCTATATAAAGTTCAAAATGCCTGTGGTAGTCTCTGGCTTGAAGCCCACAGGAGCTTTGGGATGGAGTCCATGTTTCCTTGCCTCAGATTCAGTAGAGCCCTGCCTTATTTCTAGTCTCACTGGTTGCCTTTCCTATAGCCCACTGCACTGAACATGGCATGCTGCTTTGTGCATGTACTGAAGCATTTGCACTCGATAGCTCCTCATCAACCTTTGTCCGACTAACTCTGGCTTACACGTCAAGCTTCACCTTTACCGTTATTTCTTTCTGGGAACCTTCCCAGCCCTCTTAGATTTGCCTACTTCTCAATGCTTGCCACTATCATGTCCTGTAGAGCCTTCTATCATAAAATCTTATGTCTGTGCTTCCATTAGTCAGGGCTTCTTGAGAACAAACCTGCATCCTCATCATTTTCTTTTCTTGCTGTCCCACATGGGGACTGATACAGAAGCATTTAGTGAATTCACATGAAAAAGGAAAGCAGTTCTATGATGAGCATGCATTGAGAGGTAACTGCACACACAACAGCATGCTGCTGTTCCACATGTGTCCTGCTATTACATTCTTCTAATAGCTATTGGGATCACTCAGCACATTAGCAAAGCTCTCTCCACTCAGTGTCCTAATAGGCTCCAATACTATTCTCCAGACAATGACAGGTCACCTGTAGGCCCTGCCTCTGGCCCTATTCTCCCTTCCAGTCCATCGCCTCCAGATTTGCCTCCTGTTTCTCTCCTCATACCTTGCTCTAGGACTTCCCTCTCTACTTGACCTATTCAGATACGATCTAGAGTCAGACTCCATGATTTACTGTTAACTCCCACTCTGGACCATTAACCTCCATCCCAGCATCAAGCTTTACAGCCTGCCTGGCTGACCTGTTTTGGTTAGCATCAATTATACACCACTGTCTTCCATGCCTTCTAAAAGGCACGCTATGGGGCTCACACTCACACTGACCTCTCCTTGGCTAATCTTTCCAAAGGTATACCCAGGTCTCTGGAATTTGCTTTGGCACCAAAGAAGCATAACTACCAAATGCACTGCCTTGTTAACTTTTCCTTGTAACTGGTATTAAAAAATAGTGTAAGAGACACCACCTTCAGCATCTTAAGCAGTCTTTCATGGGATAGTGGTCTAAACAAAGGACCTGTGGCTGGGATGTACTGATTTCTGCTTTTCCTCTGTAGTCCCCAGTAAATCAAACTCTGAGGTAAGATTTTGGAAGCTATGAAATAGAAAACGCTGCTTTGGCATTGGCCAAAGCGAGGTTAAAATGTCTCTTCTAAGGAGCTCTGGTCCTCAGGAAAGAAGCTGAGAATTAGCTCTGTTCTACCTAGCCTTTTCTTTATTTGCTCACTCTAGCTAATCTCTCAACAAGTCCTGCAATTTCACCTTCTGAGTGGTTCTCCCAATCTCTTCTCTGCTTACTTTTTTCCACATCTATCTTTCATTCATATATATATATGCAGGTCAGAAGATACTTTGCAGGAGTCAGTTATCCTAAAATAGCACCATGACCTGAGCACCACTGTCTTCCATGGTCCAGCCTTCTAAAAGGCACGCTATGGGGCTCACACTCAATACAATACAATGATTCTGTGGGGGACATTTTACATTCAAATTCTAATAGTCATTTGGGGTTAATTTACTTAACTTCTCAATGTCTCAGTTTTCTCATATGCAATATGTTGGTTAAAAGTCTTGAATTTTTCACAAGATTCAATGACATCATCCCTAAGGAGTTACCATCATCACTGGTACTGCCTTTGTTTATCCTTGCCTTCTTTCTTCCTTTGCCATCTGCACCTTGGTACCTCACATACCCTGCCTCCAAGGTCTTTGGCCTGGTTCTTTCCTTTACTTCTTCTCACCTAATTGATGTATTGTGCTATAATCCAAGCCGTCCTCCCAAAGGTATACTTGATAATATGATTTCTAGATTAGAAACCCTAATGCTGATACTCCATTCTGCAATTGTCTATCAATAAAGCATGAGCTCCCTGGCTTTGTACAAATGACTTTCAGACTAAGACCAGCGAGGATTGCCCTCTGTCCTACCATGTTACATGCCTCAGAGTGCTGAAGTAAGTGTTCCAGGAGCCTATGGTTATTCACGGATGGACCTGGGATTTGAACTTAGAGTCTGTACTGTTCTTCGGCATCTCCTTAGCAGATATGATCACATAACTGACACCAGTAAAAGAGGCATCCTGTAAGCAGGAAAGCAAAGGTGCATGAGGTGAGAAAGAGGAGCAAAAAGGGTGTGCTCAGATGAGCTGAGCTAACTAGCCTGGGAAGCACTCCCACTGGGGCTGGGACTTTAAGAGGGGGAGGGGAAAACAAAACTGAAGTGAACATTGAAGGAAATTCAAGGCTGTCTGGGAAGATGGAATAAAGTTCAAATCTTGAGTGCAAAAACATGCCACAGATGATGCTCTCTTTTTCCCAAGCATTGGCACAAACAGAAGAACTCAGGTTTATTCTAGATTTCATTTACTGTTTAGTGGGGATGAAGTGCCATGTTAAGTTTCAAGACTATCTTTAATTGACTGGGTACTGGAAAAGACTCCCTTCTTGAGTTCCCCTAAACTCAAGGTCTTATTATAAAATAGCTTTGCTATAAGACTAGGCTAACACCCATCCATTTGTTCAGAAACCCCATGCAGACCCCTGCTGAGCATTAGACCCCAGGCTGAAGATGTAGAAAACAAACCAACATGGTTCTTAGACTCAAAGCATTCATGGCTTAGTTGGGAGAATGTCCCACATGTAGTGACAACTCTGGGTTAGAAGTGCTCTGGGGCTTGGTAAAAGAGTATTCAGGAAAGTTTTCTTATAAATGATATCTAAGCAAGGTTCTAAGAGAGTGGTTTGTACTAAAGGATTACTTGGGCTCCTTTCAAAGCATTAAACTAAATTCTTGCCTTTGTTATTGTAGTTACAGAACAATATGTTATCACTTGATATTTTGGAGCTTTTAGATATGTAGGGTAGTATAGCTGTATGGCAGAATCCTTGCTTTGGGGAATTTAAGCTATAGTTCCAGATCCTTATGGGGATTTTCTCAACTATAGACAAGGGATAACATCATTGCTTGTAAAATTTTCATAACTGAAGAGTCTGCTGATATTCAGGTAGAATAAAAGGAACACATTTTTGGGATTGCTTTGGGAACCCAATGTTGTGAGTAAAAGGAGAGTATACTGGGAGGCCAACTCCACCCTCTACCACACATAGGTGGCTCTGTCCAAATTCCTTGACCATACTGAGCTTCAGTTGCTCCCTTTGTCCAGTGAGGGCAATATTACCTTGCCTAGCTGGTAAACAGTAGTTACTGGTCTCAAACCTCCCATTCCCATACCATACGGGCCCCTCCCTCATCCTGTTTCCCCATCTGTGAACAGGATGGCATGAAGAGGCTCTGTATAGCAAAAGAATGAAAGAGTATTCTCTATAGGCTGTTTAGCTTTGACATCCCATGCATAAAACAACAGCCAGATTGGACTATTGCTTAATTCTATCCAAACTGCCAGATAGGCATTTGAATAAGTAATCTAATATATACATTTTTATTCTATTCAATATTCAGGTCGACTCCTGGTTGGAATGAGTATTCAGAATGATGATTGCTTAGAAACATACCATTCCAAATACGAATGAGAATATTTTTTTCAATACTCAGTTCAGCAAGGATGAGGAGGCATGAGATTAGGTTCTGCAAATAATCACATCTTTTACATCTTGGATGCTTATACATACACTTATTACATGCCTTTCTTCATAACCTTGAATATGTAAATTCTAGAACCCCTGGAGGCCTGAGTATACTTCCTAAGTTAAATCAATGCTCACATAAAAGTATAAAAGGAGGACAAAAGATGTGACCTCTTATCTTGGATGGAGACCCTGCTACAACAGTCATTCTCTCCACAGGGGAGTGGTTTGCTTATCTCACTCTCCAGCAGAGACACAGAACTCAATACTTTTCAAAGCAGCTGATCCCAATGGTATGGGCAACTTTAACTGAGGGGTGTGTGTGTGTGTGTGTGTGTGTGTGTGTGTGTGTGTGTGTGTGTGTGTTGGAGGAGATTGAGCCCAGCACTGCAATAGCCCTATTTCTGGTGTTCGTACACCAATCCTGGTTCTGAATTCTGTTTCTTTTACTTGCAGAAGTCAGGTGTGGTAGGTAGCACATGCAGGTAATCCCAGAACCAAGGAGGTTGAGACAACAGGATCACAAATTCAAGACTGAATGGTGGTCTGAAAGAAAATGATCCCCCAAGGGGGTGGCACTATTAGGAGATATGGTCTTATTGGAGTAGGTGTGGCCTTGTTGGAAGAAGTGTGTCGCTGTGAGTGTAGGCTTTGAGGTCTCCTATGCTCAAGCTACACCCAGTGTCACACTTTACTTCCTTTGCCTGTGGATGAAGAAGTAGAATTCTCAGTTCCGTCTCCAGAACCATGTCTGCCTGCATGCTGCCATGTTTCCCACCATAATGGCAATGAACTAAACCTCTGAAACTGTAAGCCACCCAAATTAATTGTTTTCCTTTATAAGAGTTGTCATAGCCATAGTGTCTACAGCAATAGAAACCCTAACTAAGACATATACCAAGACCTTGTCTTTAAAAAAAAAAAAACAATACTTTGGGGATTGAAGGCAAAATCTCTACCCTTTTTAAGTTTGCCTTTCTCCTGAGCAGAACTCTAAGCCCTTCAACCATTTTTTTTTTTTCCATTTTAAATTATTTTTGGTTCCAGCACAGGACTTTGTTTGTTTTTTCAAGACAGGGTTTCTCCATGTAGCTTTGTGCCTTTCCTGAAACTCACTCCATAGCCCAGGCAGGTCTCGAACTCACAGAGATTCACCTGCCTCTTGCCTACTGAATGCTGCAATTAAAGGCACGAGCCACCACCGCCAGGCAGGACTTTGCCTGGAGGACATCAAGAAAAACAGTAATCTTAAGATTCACTGGTCTTTCATGCTTTTCTCTGGTCTCTGTTGTCATTTGGTAGGAGGAAAGAAGCTTCTAGAGTACCAGAGGCAGAGTAACTGTCTCTGAGGAAGCGTCCTTTGGGGCTGACTGGTCCCAGGCACAGTCTGCTCTTCTCCCCTGCTTGGCCCCCAAGGAACAGCTATTCCTATAGAGCTGACACTCATAGTTTCCTTATTTCTAGCCAAGCCACTGCTTTAAAGATGTTCCCCATGCAGATGTGCAGGATTCATGCACACATCTGCATATCAGAGGGACAAGGGAAGTCACTTGGCAAGAGAATCTGGCTCTGCAGGAGTGTTCCACTGGCAGACCACGAATTGTGAACAGATCTTTCCCTATATTGTTATTTGCCAAAGATCTCAGCCAGAAGTTAGACTGGACAGGGATGCTGTGGACAGAGAAAACTGCAACATTCTAGCTTTCTCTAGGGACTGATTGAAAAGGAAGAAAAAGAACATGAATTCATTTACCTATTCATGTAAGAGTAGCCTCAGACTGTGTTTATAGAGGGTTGTCTTTGTGCCAAGATGTGAATATTAAAGATGGGGGCCTGTTTCATATCCAAGGTTTGCCATTTTTTTAATACCTGAGAACCTTCTTTAGGCAAACACTTTAACCTCTTTTGTATCACTTTTTGCATCTGTGAAATGGAATGACAATGGTGACCCCCCCCGCCAGGGATGGGAGCACTGAGGGATGGGAAATCCCTTAAGGCACTTAGCAGAATTGTGGTGAGTGTTCAGTGAGCACCAGTTTCTCTTCAGCACTCTGCTTTACTGGGGTTCAGGTAGCATGAGAACTTTAATATTTTCTCCAATTATTACTTTTGCTTTGCAGTCAATTAAACTGAAGTACTAAGCTCAGATTTAGGATATTCCCTAAGGCCATGGGTACATACAAGAGTTGTCAGATCTTTCAAAGTTAGGATAAGTCAGAAAAAGATGCTCTTCATAGGATAGGCCAGATTTGGACAGTCTCAAGAAAAAGGAGACCCAAGCCTATACATGTAGTATTTAGGAGATTGGGGGTGGGGGGCGGGGAGCAATTTTGTTAAGAGAGTCTGAGATCACAGCAGGGAGAATGTGCTAGGGTTTCAGATTTAGTGGATGAAAAGAAAATCAGAGTGAGTTGTAAGGCAGGAGATCAGAGAGGGTAGAAAACAAATGGTACCACAGCCAGGAAGTCTCCATGAACATGGGGCAGAGTTAGTATGCCAGAGCTAGCTGCCACGAGTAGGTACTTTCTACCACTGGACTCGTAGAAAGAGGTAACAATGCCTAGTGCACAGGGGTGACGTGGGGGCTGCATGAAGGCCTGAACAGAAAGCTCTCTTTTTAGAACAGTGGTTCTCAACATGTGGGGTGTAACCCCTTTGGAAGTCTAAGGTCCCTTTCACAGGGGTCACCTAACACCATCAGAAAACACAGATATTCACATCACAATTCATAACAGTAGTAAAATTAGAGTATGGAGTGGCAATGAAAATGATTTTATGATTGGGGGTCACCACAAAACAGGGAAGTTGTATTAAAGGGTCCCAGTATTAGGAAGGTTGAGAACCACTGTTTTAGAAGGTCTAGAACATAGATGATAATAAATTCACACAGAAAAACATCCACACTCATGATTTAGAAATGATTCTAGAAAGAGAAACACAGATCATCACATTCATCCTTTCAAAGTTGGGTGTAAGTTTCAGCCTAGGCTATGGGAGACTATTGGGGTGAACTCTTTTCAGTTCATTCATTTATAAGATCCTTAGAAACCAAAATTAACACAAAGAAAGGCACAGTAATCTTACTTTAGGGGAAAAGGGAGTTGACAGTGGGTATCAGGCTCTCAGATATTTTCTAGAGCAGCCTATGGACTCATGTTTGAGCTCTAAGGAAAGAGGCTGTTGGTGAAAGATACTTCCAAAAGGACTATGATACTGTGGATATAGGCTGAGGAAGATGAACATTTGCCCCATTTTAGACTGAAAGAGCTATGATTTTGTGACTATAGTTTTATTATGGTAGCTTGAAATAAATAGGCAAAACCCTTGGTTGTATTTTTTCCAATGGATACTTGGGAACCCAAAGTAGGGTAAGGGCACTCTCAGATGCAGGAAGCAGGGCTCCTCACAGGATGAATTAAGCAAGAAGGATGTAATGTGCTAGACACAATATAGAAGTGGATCATATCCTTTGTGAGATTATGTGCACATCCTTTGTGAGATTGAGTGTCATGCTACTTGGAAACATCCAGAAATACCTGAGTGAGACTATGAGGAAGATTAGAGTCCTATGATCAGATAGGGAGGAACATGAGACAGCCAGTCACAAGTGATTGCT
The DNA here is from genome assembly GCF_903995425.1 of Onychomys torridus. NCBI lineage: Eukaryota > Metazoa > Chordata > Mammalia > Rodentia > Cricetidae > Onychomys > Onychomys torridus. The sequence goes on along the minus strand of NC_050444.1, from coordinate 128,028,382 downwards.
GTCAATGAGACCTTAGAAGTGCCCACAGGCTAGGGTAGTCTAGAAAAATACTGCATACACTTTGCTTACATGCCTTGTCACTCCCAGAGGCCTGGGATGATTCCTGAAGACAGCCGTCCTTAGTATTCTCTCATGCACTCCTTCCCTCACCTCTGACACTCAGCTGGTCAGTAAGCCCCCCTGTTTCATCTTTTCCAATTCACTTCTTCTCTACTTCTTGGGACTTTATTCTGGGCTCAGGAGTAATAGGGTCCACTTCTTCAGTAACTAAAGGAAGTAGGAAAATCTGGTTTATGCTTGATAATATGTTAAATATAAGAACTAAAAGAAGCTATGGAATGTAGACTTTTAGTGGTTGTATGCTCCAACATCACATATCTGAAGATTGGTTTATATTCTGTTAAAGAATGAATGAGCAAACCCACAGCATTCTCTGAGAACTCTGCCATGATGGATACTGGTCCCTGGTGACTGTGAGCACATGCTCGAGATACTTATAGTATATGGAGACAAATACACAATACATAGCAATGCACTGTTGTCTCCACCACCAATGGTGGATAGGCTGAAAGAACAAGAAAAATGGGAAGACACGGCTCAGGCCATTTTTCAAGTGATTTCTTTACCTTCCTTCTGCTGGAAGATGGACCTAGTTAATAGAGGAAGAAGGGAGGGAATGACCACTCCTCAGCATCTCCTTTCCAAGACAAGTAGTGTGAAGACCATAGGACATCGTGTACAATAGCTTTGGGTTATAATCCCAGTTATACCATTTGTTAATTGTAAAGTCAAGCCACTTTGTCACTAAATCTCAAATTCTTCACATGTACAAAGGGGAGTGGGAGGGGACTATGCAGTGCATGGAATATTCTTGGGCATAAAACAGGTACTCTGTAAAGAAAATATTTTATTCAAAATTTCAGATTTGTAAATGTTTGTAAGTGTTCAACAAACATGTGAACTCTCTGTGATAAGCTATGGAAATTTTGAATTTATCTATCACCATAGCTTAGCCCAACCTGTGTCAACTAACACAAAGGTCAGAGAAGTTGTCTTCCCCTGCTCACTCATCTGAGGTAACCAGTTCAGATCTGTTCTCTCTGTTCATTTCATTTGTTTCTCTTTTAAATTCCATGTCTATAATTTGACCTTTGGAGATTCTAGCTGGTAAAAGGCCCAGGCTTTCCCACATGCTGACTGTCTGCTGCGCTTGTGTCTAGTCCCTACATATGGAGCCAGACAACAATACTTGTAACTGATCCTGCATGAAGCCTCTCCCTCCCTTCCTCTTCTCTCAACTCTGGTTCTCTGGAAAGCATCAAGAATAAACAAGAACACATGTGGTGGGAGCATTCCTCTCTCTGCCTGTGTTGCCAACAAATGAGGCACAATAGGTGAAGGTCCTATGATCTGATTCTCAGCAGATGGGGCAGAGAAACTGGAGGTGGATGCTAGATGAAGAGAGACTCAAGTTCTGAAGAGTCTGAACCAATGTGTGCCATTAGTTCTAGGACTGAGAGTTGTTTCTAAGACCATATTGGCACACAACTTCTTCCTTGTCCTCCTCCTCTTCCTCCTCCACTGTGCTAGGGATAGAACCCAGGGTCTCACACATGCTAGCCAAATTCTGTCACCGAGCTATACCCTCTCCTACAGCAAATATTTTTTCTTGGAACTACTTGCAAAGAGAGTTGTCCACAGTCACATGACCCTCTAAACAAAAAGCCAGGACCTCAGGTCCAGGTCTCTGAATCCAATCCCTGGGCTCTCAGATTTGTTTGCTTTTCTACAGTGGTTTCCTATTTTCAACTGTAAGCTTTGGCCTTCAACGTCTAAGAGATAGCAGCCTCAGCTGTGCAGGCTTTCTAGGCTTCTTGAGTTGTTTCTCTTGCCCTGAAATTTTTACCTAATTTACCTGTTAGGTTTTAGGATGTTTTTTACCCTCTTCTCTGATGTTTGTTTTGGTATCTCTCACTCCTACTTAAGCCATCTTCTTGATTCTTCCCCTATTTCAAGTCCTCTGGCTTCTGAAGGAGACTCGGCTTCTCCATTAGAGTGTCTTTGGGGGCTTATCTAGAAAAGGTACACTTGTGCTATATCACATAGAGTATCTGGGATGGAAAGGGCATGATTTTATGGCTTTGGGATTCTAGAGTGGTTAATATAGCACTGTCCAAGGCATGGTTATCTCTGTTCATAGCTAAGCACATATCAAAAAGGCCTGTGATTAAGAAGAAAAAAAAAAAGGTACTCCAGCAAGGTCTCATATAGGAACTGGGTAACTGTGGGGAGAAAAGGAATGATCTCACACAGAAAGGCAAACCCATACAGATCTTTTGGAAGCCAGGAATGTTCTAAGACACACACATAATAATTTACAGTCCTCTGGTATGGATAAAGCTTACATATTATACAGTGCCTTTGGGGGCATCATCATGATGGAAGTCCTCAGATGAGTCAGGCCAGAAAGAAAATTTTCTAAGGCCAAGAGTTACCCAGTGGAAGATACAGAGCTGGAGTTGGGAAAATATCTGAGGTCTTAGCAACAGGTATGTGTTTTGTTATTAGGGAGGGGATAAGGATTTTTTTTTTTGAGTAGACATTTTGGTGGCTGTGGGTCATAAAGAACAGGAGAAGTAGATAAGGAGCCTCATCCTCAATTATAGTAAGAACTCTAATTCAGAATTACCCACCCCCACCAATTATACTGCACTGCCTGAACAAATTCAGTAATTTCTTAATTGATTCATCCATCAAACTCTCTCTGAGCTTGCTCTGTGCTAGATCCTGGGATAAACACAAGAGAAACAGAAATAAATTAGATAATATTTCTGGCCTTGGAGGTTTTGTTTCCTTTGGGAGAAACATCTATGTAAATCCACAAAGTGCTGTGACACAGGGACACTAAGGGGGCTGTAAAAACACTGAAGAGTCACCTAACCTGGACTCCTGGACTCGGGGTGGGGAGACAACGGTGTGTACTGGAGAAAGTTTTAAGTGAAGCAGTTTCTGCTGAGGGGAAAAACAAGCAATTAAATAAGAGACTGAGTATGAGAGAGATAGACACACTTAGGAGATGAACTGGCAGTAGAAGCAAAATAGCTTCTGTCCATGAGAAGAACTCAGCAATGAGAAAAGCCAATCCAGTTGTTCCTAGATGTCCAGGCTAGAAAAAAAAATCCGGGCTGTAAGGAGAAGGCTGACCCTGTCTAAAGGGAGGTTCAGCATAGTGAGAGATGCTTCACAGATCACTTTAACCATGTCTACAACCTGACAACCTGGCTTCTAAGGCTCTGCACTATGTTTGGGCTCCAAGTTCTAGCTAAGAGAATGTTTTTTTCTCTGCTTCTTATGTGTCAAGCATTGCACATTTCTCGATGGGAGCCTGGTGGGAAAATATAAGTGGATCCTCAGACAGAAGCAGCTGAGATAGATCCCAGTACTAATTTCTGCCCTGACTTATGAGGCTCCTTTGTCTCTTATGAGGGCATTCAGGACAGCTTTCTCTTAGAGTCAAGCTCAGGGAACAACCTTGGGGATGTGAGAGCACTCAGAAGCAGCATTGTTTCTAGACCATCTGAGCCTCACTAGCTTCGGATGTGAGAAACCTCATTTTATAGGCGTTCAGCTCATTCCTATAGCATTCTGCACTGGGCCTTAGAGATAAAGTCCTGGATACTAATATTTACTAACATCTCTCTTGTGAATGTGTTTGCCTCAGAAGCTGCCAGGGAGAGCGGCTGAGATGAGGGTAGAGCTTGATATTTTTGAGTACAGGTATCATCCCTGTCATTTGCTTGCTGATGTGGGCATTCAGGAACTGCCCTGTCTTTGTTTCTGAGATCTATATATCAGGTTTTTCTGTTGTGACTCCAGGTGCTATTTTAATGGAGATCTTTTTTTTCCCCCAAAATAGTCTGCTAGAGAACTTGACCTCCTGTCAATCATATCCCACCCCCATACACACACTTTCTTCTTTTGAACAGACTAAGAATCTTGAATCCCAGAGAGTCAACCAAAGAGGGCAGATCATCAAGATGATGGCAATGATGGCCATTAATAGTGCACTGTGGCATTCTGGGAAGAACTTTCACAGGAACCAGGTGGAACTAATATTGAATGTGTGCAAAGCTTGCTAGCTGAGTGAGCTTTAATAAATCACCCTCAGTTTCCCCATCTATAAAAACAGAGATAATAATTATTTCCAGAAAGCACTTTTGGTAGATATAAATTTTATTTACTGCTGTAAAGGTTGAGCCCCAAGATATTTTCATCTCTGTACCTCTAGTTACCTATAGAGCATCTGGTGTATAGTCAGTAGACAGCAAATGATAACAGTTGGTAATATTTACTGGAGAAAGATCATTCTCCAGATTCAGCCAGATCAAGAAGAAAAAAGAGAAAGATCATCTTATTCTTTGCATCTAGAGACCAGAGAGGAAGATGGGTTAAGAGTTCAAGGCACTTCTAATTACGCTAATGTTATTAGCTCTTAATCATCTGCCTGTTGCTATCCTCTCAGCTCAGAGGCAGATATACTCTCTCTCTAAAAGCAAGTTCTGGTTTTCTAAAACATCTTTAATATATTTCATTACCTTTGTTCTGGTGTTAGCGCCTCTAAAAAAACATTGGCAGATTTGAGCAACTTACTGAGGAAACTGCAGTGTGTGTGTGTCTGCACATGTGAGTGTTTTTGCCCATGTTCACAAATGGATAGAGAGGAGACAGGTATTCTTGAGAAAAAGAGACAGAAAGATGAGGTGAGAGAAAAAAAGGGACACACAGAGGGAGATGAGAGAGACAGACACAGAGCATAAATATGGTGAAAGATGTGGCCAGTTCTGTTGACTCATAGAATTTTCTAGACGGAGCTACAGTTAAATGCCTGTGTCAATTGAATCAGAGGAGGTCTGTGTTTAGTTGGAGCAAGAAATTATCCTCTGCATGGCTGTCCTTTGAATGGGCAATTATGATTTAAATATCTTGATCAAATCTAGGTCCATCCCTTTATGATAAAATAACCAGATTTCACTTTGCCAAGACAACCTAAAAACTATGAAGGGCATTTGTGGGAATGAGTTAAAGATTAAGTATCCCTTGCATGGGGCGCTGGAGGTTGGAATATCTTTTAACCAGATGGCCACTCAGGCAAGAAAACTGGTCATGCATCTGAGGAAGGAAGGAAATGTGTCCCCATGACCTCAGGGTTCCTAGGTTGGCATTCATTCTCTTAGATTATAAGAGCTCCTTTTTCTCATAGTCCATAATCAACATGCTTGAAAGCTCTGGAACCTGTGAAGTCTTGTAGGAATCTAGGGAGGTGATTCTTCATGCATGTGAACATATTCAACAAATATAAAAGTATCTGCTGTGTGCCAAGCATAAGGATAGTATTATCCAGCTTTAGTTGCAAATTTTCCACAAGACAATGAGGGGAAGACACTAGAACAGAATATATGTGCTCTGATAAGCTATTGTACTTGTGTCTGTCCAAGGGAGGAATTCAGAGGGTGACCTCACAAGTAGAGAAAATGCATAAGAATTAGCAAGACCCATAAATGTGAGGGAAATCGAGATTGAGGGACCAACATGTGCAAAAGCCAGGAAATGAGAGAACTTAGTTTGTTCTAGGAACTGCAGAATACTTGAGAATAGTGTGAGCACAGAGAAGTTATAGACATGAGGGAGAAAAAGAGGTTGGATACATGGTTGCTATGGTGCTTTTATGAGTACCATAGGCTAGTGTAAGTCTCTCATATTTGATAGTCTGGAATGCTACTAATCTCTGATTCTAGGGATCTCTAATTACCAAAGTAATGTTATATTAAGTTTAGGCTTCTAGTAAACTGTTTTGACTAGCCTCTAGATTAAATGAAGTGATGGATATAAAGAACTTTAAATATTCTAGTCACCCCATAGAGTCAGAAGACCTGGTTCATCCCCTAGATTTGGTACTTAAGTCTCCAGTGTGAATTTAGACATACCCAATTACCCTGAGATTTAGTTTCTTCATGGCTCTAGCGGTATGATCATGAAAAATATTCAGTGAGAGAATCTTCAGTCATTCTGCTTATAAAATGAGGCATGCTTCCTAAGTGAATGGGTAAACATAGACTTCTATACTTGGCAGGTGTCTGGAATAAGCTGTTCCCATCTCCATATTGATTGGCTCAGTTTATCCCAATATCATTGATCTACTCAACTGACAATGCAGGGTCTGACTTTGATCTTCTGTCTAGCTCCTTAACAACCAACCACCCAACATGGTGCTGCATGAACTTCCCTCCTATACTTCCTGTGACAGCAAGAACATAGAGTATAGAACCCAGGAACAATTCAACCTGTGTCCTTTCTCAGTCTGTGTTTACGTGCAGAGAAACCTTGGTGAAGCAGGTCCATTTGGGGTGAGTAGTAGAATCAATTTATCAGTAGGCAAAAGACTAAAACCTTCTGCTCTACTTAGAGCCTCAGTGATTCTTTTATAAATTATTAAAAGCTAGCATGCAGTATAATTAGTTTTATGTTGACATTTTCATATGCATATGTCATTATGCTTTGTTCTTAATCATCCTTACCCTGCACTGCCCTCTTTATCCTCTCCCTCCCCCAGTTAGTTTCCACTTCTGCTTTTGTGGTACATGTATTCCAATACCTTTCCTTATTCCCTCTCCCTTTATGTCTCTTAGTCTCTTCTCATAGTTGCTTTATACTGTTTTTTTTTTTTTGTTGTTGTTGTTGTTCTACAGGTGCATGTGTATATATACTTATAAACTGAAATCTAGACACCACATGTGAGAGAACATGTGATATTTGTTTTTCTGAGTCTGGCTTATTTCACTTAACATGTGATCTCAGCCATTAAGGAAGAATGAAATAATGACTTTTGCAGGAAAATGGATGGAGCTGGAGATACGCTAACTGAAATGAGCCTTGATGACTTATTAGGCACCTGAGATCCTGTAGCCACGCTAGGAACATTCTGGGGTCTGGGCCAAATTCATATCTAAGAAAAATTTGGAAAGGCCACCATCCTTCAGAAGTAAATGATTTCACCAGCTCTATCTTCCAGCTGTGCAAATTGGTTAATTACAAAGGCTATAATTTGCAATCAATATTATCTCCTTGGCATCTACTTTGCCAAAGGCAAATATTTATGCCCACATTTGAAAAGGGGCACATTGTCCTAATTAGGAGCCACACATGGAACACTGAGCAAAGTGATTCTGAGGGCACTGATGCCAGGTTTTGCTCTGGAATATTTAGGAGAGAAAACAAGCAGATCTAGATTGAGGCAGGGTCCTGATTTTCACAAGAGAAAGACAACTACACTAATCTGAAGAAACAAAATAGAAACACAGAAATGCTTTATAGACAATGGTGACTGCCATAGACATTTTTATAATGGTAAATGTATTCAGTTAAATATTCAGTAGGAAGAAAAAGTTATTATTTACTTGATATATTATTACATATTAATATGAAAAATTCATGTTATACTGTTAACTGGAAAATGAATAATAAACAAAAATAAAGTAGGTATTCAACATTTTCCTTAAAATATGCCTACAAAGAAGCCTCAGAGGAAAGAAATCATCATAGCAATGATGGTAGTCTTTGAGCATTTTACCCACTGCCCCCAAACTTGGGGCTTCATGTGGACAGGTAAACACCTTACCCCCAGCTACATTTCCAACTCTTCCTACTTTCTTTTTAAGTGAATATGCTTACTTTTACAATTAAAAATTCTCAAAAAATCCAGTAGGGGAAATGACTGGCTGCACTAGCGACATTACAGAATTGCTACTCTATGCCCTAATGGAATGAAGCCAACTTTGCATGATTGTTCATTTTCCCTTTATGAGGAGGTAGGCTTTAGGAATCCATATGATGACAGTCCCCACTATGGCATGCTTGTCCTTGCCTTTGGTAAAGATTCCTAGGCCACTGTGAAGGAACTGGTAGAGTGCCGGAGGACCATTTAACAGGCTTCTAAATTGTTTGGAGTGCTCACTGAGTAGTTCCTGGAGGAGAGAACATTCAAAATGAAGTTTGGTGAGGAGGTAGATAATGAGAGAGAGCATCTTGGAAAAAAGAAAACAGTACAGAAAGATATGGAGGATGAAGAACCAGTCACTTTCAGGGAATAATCAGTGCGTCATTGTGAATGAAAAATAGGTGCATAAAAATGAGTGACAAGAGGTTATTAGTTTAGCTTCTGAAGAGTTTTGAATGACACACAGAAGCAGCCCTTCTCTAAGCAGGCTGGAGAAGTGGGGGTTTATCCTGGTGGCAACAAGAAACCCTTGACATTATTCAAAGGGAAGCCAAGAGTGGTTAGAGTCATATGCTGAAATAATCTCTCTCGCTGCATCAGAAAATGAGAGCTTGATTTGGGGATTATTTGAGGACAATAATGACAGAGATGCCAGATAATGAGAGCACACTGAGGACTGCAGTAGGAACTGTAGTAAAAATGAACGTTATAAACTGTGGAATGTTGGACTTGTAAGAACACCTAGAAATCATCTAGTCCAGTTCCAGGATGAAGGACAAGATCCAGAAGAGAAAGGATTGTAGTTTACAGAGTCCCAAGGTTCTGATCTCTGTGTGTGCTGGCTAATTTTATGTCAACTTGACATAGGCTAGAGTTATCAGAAAGGAAGGGCCTCAGTTGAGAAAATGCCTCCATTAGGTATGGCTGTAAAGCATTTTCTTAATTAGTGAGTTTAGGGAAGGGCCCAGCCCATTGTGGTGGGTGGTGCCATCCCTGTGCTGGTGGTCCTTTAAGAAAGCAGACTGAGCAGGCTATGAGGTGCAAGCCAGTAAGCAGCATCCTTCCTCGGCCTCTGTATCATCTCCTTCCTCCAGGTTCCTGTCCTGTTTGAGTTCCTGTCCTGACTTCCTTCAGTGATGAACAGTGAATCAGAAGCATAGGCTATATAAACCTTTTCCTCCCCAGGTTGCTTTCATTACGGTGTTTCATCACAGCAGTAGTAACCCTGACTAGGACATGTGCAAGGTTCGTATACTGCACTTTAGCCTGTCATTCATTGTATTTTCATTCTCCTAGGTCTTCTTGCCAACACATTGTCCTACTTGTGATCATACACATCAAGTATCAGAGATATCACCAGCTATAAAAGCTGATTTCTGATAGAAGGCTCTTCTACCTAGCTTCAGTCTATCTTTCTATAGCCCTACTATCCACACAAGTTATCCTGCTGTCTTGCCACTGTGCTGTGTTCTCTTATGCTGATCATCTCTTTCAGTGTCCACAAGTAAGCACAGTCATTATTGATTTACAAGAAAGTGCAGCTGACACAAGAATTTTCTCATTTCCCTCCTAAAGGTTCTTTTGACTCATGTGTGCTGGGCTCTGCGTACCTTCTGGGCCCCAGAAGCTTCCTTAGAAAACATTTTGATTTAAAGTTTGGATACCAGAACTAAATGCTAGGCTCCACAGAAATGTACAACTGGTATCTAGGGACCAATGCTCCCTATGATAATTTTATCTATGAACTTGACTGGGACGTAGAATGTGCAAATATTTGGTCAAATATTATTCTGGGGTTACTGCAATGGTTGTTTTAGTTTAATATTCAAATTGATGAACTGAGTAATGTAAAGTGTCTTATGTAGTGCATCTGGGCCTCATCTAATCATCCGAAGGCCTTGAATAGAACAAATGGCTGAGGAAGAAGGAAATATGTTCCCCAAATAAGAATTTCTTGGCACAGAGTATGGTGGCACACTCCTTTAATTCTGGAACTCAGGAGGCAGAGGCAGAGGCAGGAGGATCATTGTGAGTGCCAGTCTGATTTACACACCAAGTTCAGGACAACAAGGGATACACAGTGAGACTCTGTCTCAAAAAGCAAAATAAGTTCTTTGGCTTAGCATCCTTTGAATTGGGACACTCACCTTTTTGCCTTTTTAAGCCTTTATACTTGAAATGAAATGTCAGTCTTTCCTGCCTTGAGCCTGCTAGGCTCACACTGGAACTATACTATGGGCTTTTCTAATTCCAAGGCCTTAGCAATTGGATTGAGATTGTATCCTTGGATTTCCTGTACTTCACCTTACCAACTGTAAGAGATTCTCATTCTCTGTGTCTCTGTGTCTCTGTGTGTGTCTCTCTCTGTCTCTCTGTCTCTCTCTGTCTCTCTGTCTCTCTGTCTCTCTCTCTGTCTCTCTCTCTCTCTCTCTCTCTCTCTCTCTCTGTGTGTGTGTGTGTGTGTCTCTCTCCCCCATCTCTCTCAGTTCCTTTCTCTAGAGAGCTGTGACCTAACCTTCCTTATTTTTAAAACTAATCTGGTAGAGCTAGGATGTAAGCTTAGGTATGGTGGCCCAAATGTGGGTCTTTTCACTCCACCACTCTGGACCAAAGTATGCCAAGACCATTTGAAAGAAAAAAAAATACATTATACTGGCTATTGCAGTTTTTGTGGCTTCCTAGAGAGGCAAAAGCTTGGTTTCTGCATACCTATCATATAGGTACCCATTCATATAGCAAAGACAGTTGTCCACTGATTAGTGTTTTCAGGAGGGACAGTGAGGAAAGAGACCCCAAGAGGCAGTTTTGCTCTCCCATTACCATCTATCACTGCTGATTTCCTCTCTCATTTCTAACACTGCTCAGTAGGCTAGAACATAGTGCCAAATGATTAACCGGCATCCCCTGCTAAGCAAGCCAGCCCTACCTGGAGACCAATGTGCATTTCAGAGTTGGCTGGATTCCAGCACCAGGGCAAGAGTGAATTGTAGCAATTGGAGGACTCTGATTATTTGAAGGTGCAGGCCCTCACTTACCAGCTTCCTTGAGCTTCTCCTCCTCTCTCTGAGGCTTCTGCTTTCCTGTCTAGCTGCCCTGTCTAGGACATTGCACTGCCTCCCTCTTTTCTGTCTTTTCTATTCCCATTTCCCACTCAAAGCCCAGGTCCAGTGTCTGCTACCCGGGAAGAGCTTGCTGCTCCTGTCTTGGTCCTTGAGCAGCTCAGGGCACACTTTCCACCCAGCCATGACTATGCCATGTAGTTTTCTACTTCTTGACTCCATTTGGACTCGCTCTAGGTCAACTAAAAAATCTGATTCTTACATTTTTTCAGTGCTTAACACAAGATGTGTAACAGGCACTGAAGAGCAGATAAAGCATGAAGAAGTAATTTAATTAGTGGGTAAGTTCTTCCTAATTTGAATGTCATGTCTGTTTATTTCATGTCTGAATCATGACACCATTGCTAGCATCAGTAAACCTGGCAAACTTGGCAACATTCTTAACCTCACAGAGCCTCAGTTTCTCCACTGATGAAGTTAGAGCTGTCATTCTGACTCTAACATGTAAAGATTTATGTGATGATGTACATCAAAGACCCTGCACATGTTTGGCACCTGGGTATCGCACGCTAGGCCCCTCATGACTTTGAACGTGAACACTGAAATGGGGTGAGAGGCATGTTGGCAGAAAGAACATGGAAGGAGGAGGGAAACAGAATAATTTCATCTTCGAACACAAACAATTCCATTCGCTTCCTATTTTGGGAATTACTGCGGAGGCCAGGAGGAAAAGGAGGATTCCCATTTTAGCGCAACCCGCCTTCTCACTGGGCCTGCGACTTTCAATACTCTGAGCAGCCTTGAATCAGCCTTACAGAAGATTCAGGTCCTGAGCTGGCTTGAAGGATATTTGAATTCTCCTTCTGGGGTCCATTTAAACCTGTTGATCAGAGAAGCTTCCCCAAGTACCCCCAGATTATCTAGGAGCTTGAGATGTAATAATTCATCTCACTGTTTCTGCTTTGCCCTCATTTTACTTGCGACCCCCCCACACCCCCCTCCCCACTTGTTTACTACCTGTCTCCTTCCTTGTGAATGGAGTACTATTTTATTATGGTCTATATTCTCAAAAGCAGCACTTGGCACAGAATAGGCTCTTTATTCACTGATTGACTTAATGAATAGATGAATAATCAGGTATCGAGGGGAGGATGGTTTTCACTACAGGAAATGACATGGATGCAATGAACCACAGCATTTATACAAGACTAGGTACAAAGCTGAGTGTATCTGAGGTAGAAAATCTGTCCAAGTCCCCAAATGCCTTGAGAAGGATACTGGGCAGTCTCCTGTGGGCAGTGGAGTGTCACTGGAGGAGATTAAAAGTGGGGGTGTCTGTGCTGGAAGACGTAGAGAGAAGTGGAGAGGGTGGAGTCTGCTCATGCAGGGCCTTCATTTTGGACTCCAAGTCCTTCTCCTCTGCCCATATTCAGCATGACAGATATTTATGTTGTGACAGATTCCTTACTGCCTTTAATCCCCAAAGAACAACCTCTTCTCTAAAATGCCCTATAATGAAAGCCTCAGCTATTGTTCCTTTGAGACCTCTTCTCTGCAGAATCAGATATTTAGTCTCCTGCAGAAGAACAGCATTCCAGGCCAGCCTTAGCTAATATCACATGCCTCAGTCTAGTAGTCTGTAAACTCAGGCTGAGAGCAATTGGTCCTTCTTCTCAGAGCTGATAGAAAAATTAAACAAGATAAAGTATGTGAAGGAATTGTTGATCATTCAGTCATAATAGCCACATGCTGTGACGTAGTTAAGCTGGTATTGTGGGCTGAAGCATTGGCTCATATTAACAAAACATCATGCATCTAGACTCCAACCCTAGGCTACCATCTTGATCCCTTGTATTGCAAGCCAAAACATGATTAGATTTATGGTAGGACACATCAGCTCCAGAGTCTGGAATCAGATGAACTGGATAAGAAATAGAAATAGCCTCATGACCCAATAGATGCGAATAGAAGCTTCAGGCTTTAAATTTCCCCCAGGGAGTGGGCTTAATAAAGGCCTAGACAGGAGAAGAATAATTTACAACTCAAACTTGTTGTGTTTCTATGGCTTGCTGTGAACAAATTGGCTGTTTGAGCTCAACCTTCTGAACCCTGAGAGGCTCTGTAGATGCTGCAGCTTTGTGATTACTGGGAAGTCTTCAAGGAGCTGGCTTCATCACCCTTCCCAGCATCTTCTATTGTACACTGTACACTCCTCTTACCCTTCTCCCCAGAGTCTAGACATGTGCTGCTCACCAAGTCCCGAATGCATTTTTACCTCCATGCTGCCCTCACTGTCTGCATACTCTTCTCCCATTTCTATCGGGTTCTGGCTTGTTCTTCAAGACCTGGTCGTTGCTTTATTTTCTCTGAAACTTGCCATGATTTCTTAAGGCAAAATCAATCACTCTTCTTTTATTATCTGTATAGGCTATTACTCTCCTATAATCTTATTTGATAGAAAGTCCGTTGTGTTTGAATTTTAGTTGGTTATGTCTATAGTTGCTCCATTGTTTGTTAGGATTTTTTGGCGGGGGAGAGGTCTTGCTGAATCCCAGGGTTCCCTGGACTCTGCCTCTGCTTCCTCAACTCCCAAGGTCTGAGATTACAGGTGGTGCCACTGTATTTGGTGTCTTTCCCTATCATGCTGCCTTGAATTCTTTGTTCCCAACCTGGGGCTAGCTAGAACTAAAGTTCATAGCAAACATACTTTGAAGCAAGTGAACGATGGATAAGAAAATTAATTTTTATTGTTCACAAAAGGCATGAAATACACTTTGTGCATATTGACTCTGTCAAGCCCCAATTTTCCAGAAAAGGGTCCTTGAAACATAGCCAGCATCTTCTGCTGGTATGCAGAAAAGGTCTAGAACTCACCCTCACCAGGGCCTTCATTTTGGATTTCTGAGTTATTTTTACTCCACAACCTACACTCAACATACAAAGGCTTTCTCTTGTGACAGGGTACTTCACCACACAAGCTCCATTCTTGTGCTCTGTACTGTCTGCTCTCATCTTCCTGTCTATTGATGGCCATACTCTGTCCCAGCTCTTACCGAGTTCCCTATGCACTCATCAACTTCCACTTGAGGTGGAAATACTTTCTTGAGTAGTCATTATATATGGACAGTTCGCTCTTGTTTTCCTGATTAAAAAGTCCTTTAAAGATGCCTCTAAGGCAGATGTTCTCAATCTGTGGGCCATGACCCCTTTGACAAACCTGTCTTCAAAAATATTTACATTATCTCATACCACATCAGACATCAGAAGAGAAAAGCCAATGTGTTCCTCCAGTTGTCGTGGTGTTATCTTTGGCAGTGGCTGACTTTCCTCCAGGCCTCCAGCTCCTGTCAGATAGGTTGTCATGGTTCAACCTTTTTTCAAGTGACCCTAGCCCCTGGGTTCCAGTACCACATGCTTTCTCACTGACCCTCCAGCCTGTGATGGGAGTGTTGTATTCCTGCTGTTGCTGACCTCTGAATCTGTTCAATATTTCCTATGTGGCTTTTCAAGTGGTATCAATTCCCTGCACCAAACCCTCTCTGTTTAAAGAATCTGGAGGGTTTTTTTTCCATAATTGTACACTGACTGATATATCCATATTTAAATATTTAGATGAAACACAAAATCATGGAAATGATGCATAATAATAATTCATAATTAACTAAAAGCATTTACTATGTAATAGTGATGGTTGTTCACCACAGTTTAGAGCTTAAGTATTTGTATGCTGCCAGTTATAATCCATTCTCTACAATTCTAATTATAATTCTCCTCCCTTTTTTCTCCTCATTTGAATTATAAGAAAATAAGAATGACAATGCCATTGGGGTAACCTTGGGTCTTCTCTAACACAAATGAATGAGACACAAATAAAATAAAAGACAACCTCAGATTGCTAGGAGTGCCTCTGCATGTGTGTGACATTTTACAAACATTGTTTTTATTGTGAAACAATTACAGAAATGGGAGAGGTGTGGGGGATGTTGTAGGAGGGAAGAGTTCCTTAGTGTTGGCAATTGTGAGTCTAGAACCAGAGTTCATGGTGTGAGATGGGCTCAATGACAGCTTCTTTGAACCTTTTGACTTGGTCCTGCTACTCATCCTCCTCATCGTCATTGTTGTCATCTTGTCAGAAACATTCCTGAATACTTGCTATATGCCAGGGAGTTGTCTGGCATCAAGTCTTGCTGTTTACATAGGAGGGCAATGAGGCATCATAACTACTTAAGAGGAAATTAAACCACAAATTGTAAAAATTCACCCAAGATCACCTGGATAGTAACTTAAGGAGCAAGGATGACCTATCAGCATGTCTAGAATTTGAGTCTATGCTGACAGACCCAATGCTTCAATACTCTCCTTTATTTATTTATTTATTTTAACATTTAGTGTGTATGTGCATGTGTGCTTGAATGTGTGGGAAGCTACATGCACACTGGCCATGGTGTACATGTGTGAAGGTCAGAGACAGATTGCATGGTCAGTTCTCTCCTACCATGTGGCTTCCCTGGATTGAATTTATATCATCAGGTTTGCCAACAAGAATCCTTAGCTTTCTCACTGACTGTCTTTTATGCCTTCTGTGGAACAGGCCTGTTTGTCTGGTGGCCAGGTTAGACCCTCAACCAGTGTACCACGCCCTGTTTCTCCCTCCCAGACTCTTTTTCTGAGAACATCACATGTTTTTCCATATTCTTGGGATCAGGATGTGAAATCATAAATTATGTTCTGTGGCAAGGAAGGGGATCAAAACGACTCTGTTCCATCTAATTTAGCTTCATCCTTGAATATAACCAGTTGGAGAGAGGTTGGAACACCCCTTAGGGAGAGAGTCTAAGGAACAGAAATAAAGTATTTGGAAGGACATGTCTTTCCAGGAGTTAAATCACTTTAGAATGGAAAGCAGAAGAAAAAAAATAAACACCCACAAAAATGATTTCTGCTTTTTTTAAACTTAAAATTATGGAAATTGTTTCTGACAGCAAATTGCTCCTAATTAATTTCTTGGCTCTGCTGGGAAAATGTACTGTTCCGTTGATTTCTAAATTCCACCAGCTTAATTATCAAAAGACTACCCCCCCCACACTAAAACTATTAACATGTGGGTTTGCAGTTGGGGGGTTGTCAGCAGAGGAAAAACAAGTAGGGAAGACAGGATTTGATGGTACCCAGAGCATGGAGACCAACTCTAGCTTGGCATCCACATTCTGAAGTGAAGGGTGAGGTAGTGTCCGCAGAGGAAGAATGCAGAGTGATTTGACAAAATCTCAATGCAGCGCTTAGGTGTGTGACTGGGAGACTTTGCTTCAGATGTCATTGTTGCTAAGCATTTTCTGAGCCACAGTCATTTTTTTATAAACCAGAGCTCATAATAGGGATAGTTGACACCTCTATAACTCTTGCTATGTGCCATGTAATACCCTAAGTGCTTCTGTGTACATTAACATGCTCTTCTCAGGAGTCCTATCACATCAGAATTGTGGTACCTTCATTTTATAGCTAAGGAAACACAAGTTCTGAGGACCCAGGCAAACTACTTGAGGTTACACAGGAAATAAATGACAGGTGTCAGGGAAAAACCAGGGAGCCAAGCTAAATGTGAGATAAAGGGACCTTCTATCCCAGCTCCCAGCTCTTAGTAAATTCATCTGTTTCCTTCATTAGAGAAAGAGAGCTCTTTGAAGTTAGGAGACCACTTCCTCTGGATTTTTATCCAAAATGCAGTTCATGTTTGATGAGTGAATGAAAGAACTAAAAGATAGATCACTCGATCAATTAAATACAAGCAGAACTTAAATCTGCATCAGTTAGTTAGGTGAAATTCAAAGTAAAATACTTAATTTCAGTAGTTCAGCAGATGTCAATAAAATATCTGCTTTGTGTTAGCTGCTGATCTAATCAATGAACAACCTTGTGCACCTTAAAATTTTGTTTTGGAAATTTATCCTAAGAAAATGAATAGGCATTTATTTATTCATGTATGTATGTATGTATGTATGTATGTATGTATGTATGCATGGATGTATTCACTCATTCATTCATTCATTCACCTGCAAATAATTTGGAGAGACTACTATATGCTAAATGTTGTCCAACCACAACACAGCAAGCAGGGGCCTCATGTAAGTAGCAATCTTATGAGGAAGACATACAAAACCCAAACAGGCATACCATGTCAGCCAGCAATACTACTGTTTGAATAAACTGAATCATGACCAGGTAAGGGAAGGGACAGTAAAAGCAGCCAGGCTTTTGATTTGGGGCTCAGCACCAGTAACTCTGGAAAGAAGCAACTGGTGTAGGGTTCTTTCTAACATGAAGAAATAAACCATGTAAGTATCTAGGAAGATCAGGTGGAGAGCACAGATGAAGTTTATGGGCTAGTTTTCATAGGCTGGTACAGTGACAGATCCTCTACCCTTACCCTTCCAGTTTCTGGAGTTCTTCCTTCTCACTAGGATCCAAAACAGGGTTGAACTATATCTGAGTGAGCTTTCATATAACCAAAATATTATGCAAACATTCCAAGTGCTGCACAGATGTAAGTTAATCCTACTCATCTGCCAAATGCAAGTTCAACCATTACTCCCTTTCTGAAGACTTCCCTTACTTTGTTTGTGTTGTGGGGGCATCTTTTAGCATTTCATCCTCTGCAGGACCTGATTTTTAAACTTCTTGAAGCAAGGACACTGCAACTTCCTCACTTCTGAATCATAGCCCCTAACTCATTGCCTCACATATGACAGTACTTGATAGAGGATAAATAAGTTTACTACAATAAGTATTTGGGCATTGAAAAGCAACTTCCTCACTTCTGAATCATAGCCCCAACTCACTGCCTCACACATGATGGTACTTGATAGAGGATAAATAAGTTTACTTCCATAGGTATTTGGGCATTGAAAAGATTTTGATAGGAGTTTGGGGAGGATTTTAGCTGTTTTCATACCCATCCTTACGTTTTCTTATTTATAATAGGCACACAGCAAAGACTCATTGAATGACTAAATCCATGTTGTGAAAGGCAATTTATTTTTGCTGATGGAGGAATACTCAGTCCCTGCAAGGAAATCCTTGTTTTGAGAATAATCAAACCTGACAATTCAAGGATGCAGAATGAGGACAAGTAGAGGGATGTGAAAAAGATTCATCTTTGCTAAAGATCAACTTGAGCAGGCACTGTGTTAGGTGAATACCAAATCATTATCTCAGCTGATCCCCAGAACGACCCTGAGGGCAGTTATTATCCACCTCTTAGAAATGAAGAAAAATGTGTCAAAGAGATGAGGGCATTAACTTCATGTGCAAAGTAGAGAGAGAGTTAGCAAGATCAGGAATTCTGGAGTGTCTAGTACCAATACCCTTGCTCCTCAGAACTCTTGGCATGGCAGGTGATGAGGTAAAGGGTAGAAAAGACTTCTGTTCTGTCTCCTGTAGAGATACCAACCCATGGCACATACATGAGGGAATGATACTGTTTTAGAATGTACTCACAGACCCGCTGGTACTCTAGCAAGCTGAGAGGTCTGCACAGTGGATTCTATATAGTGTGTCTGTTTTGAAGGGAAGACTACAGCTTGGCCAGCTCACCATGTTTGTTCTGCTCTCATAGCACCACTCCCTTCTCCCTGATATTGCTGCTACCAGGCTTCTTCCTTCTCCTTGTCTGTGAGACCCCGAGTTTCAGGTTTTGAGTTTTCTTTCTGCCCTGTGTCTAGCTTGGCTCTCAACAGACTTCAAATTGTTGCAACTATAAAGAAAGAGACCAAGAAGGCTAACATTCTATGTCAGCTTATATAGAGCTTATATAGGGGATGGGGTACCATGATATATATTTAACACTGTTTGGGGACTTGCTAATCAGGGTGTTCATCAGGGAACAGGATGAACAACAGAACCATTACCTGTTAGGACTCAGAGTGGAAAAATATGACACAATTCAAGACAACTGTGGGACTTTGATTATACAAGACACAAACATAGGTATTCACTTGTTAACACATATTGTTCCTTAAGAAGAGAGAGTGGCACTAATGAGATCAGTGGAGATCATCAGAATTGCTACTCCTATCACACACCAGAAATAGAGCTGGTTCCTCTTCAGTTCAAGGGATGAGCTCAGTCTTCTGGTCTGTGGAGGTAACCATCTTTCTACTACCTTAGGGGTACTAGTTGTTCAGAAGGCTGTGGAGAAGGTGCCCTGTGCAGCCAAAGCAGTGAATCATCCCAGTGAGCTGTGATGGTGATGATGACACTGCACCAGGTCTGCAGGGCAGAACACGGACCAAAGAGAGTTATTCTCAAGCCTTAATATCTACAGACGCTTGCCTGCCTGGGTTTTAACCTTGCTTGGGGCCCACCATCCTTTCCTTCTTTGTGACTCCTCTCTGTTGGAGCTGGAATGCTTATCCTTTGCCTGCTTTAGCACTGCATTTAGGAAACCAGACTTATTTGGTTTTATACAATCATAGCAAGAGAGGAATTTGCCTCAGGATAAGTTGTATCTTGAGCCTCACCCATATCTTATTTAGATATGTAGTTGAAACTGGATTTTAGACTTTAGAGATGCTGGACTGAGTTAAGACATTTAGGGCTATTAAACTGAAATCAATGAATTTTTTACACAAGAGAAGGATAGAATTTGGGGGCTAGGATGAAAATTTTCATACTCCTAAAACATTCCATATGTTGGAGCCCTAATCTTCAATATAACCATGGAGTAAAGTCTTGGGAGATGATGGAATTTATGTCTTTATCAAAGAGGATGAGAGAACAGAACTCTACTCTCTTCCTGGGAGGACACAGCAAGAAATTTGCCATGTGCAAGCCAGAAAGACAGGAAAAGGACTTTGCCAAGAAACGAATCTGGTGACACGCTGGCCTCCGATTGCCTGGTCTTTAGAATATGATAAACAATTTTTTTTTTTTATTTTTAAGCCACTTAGTCCCATTTTGTCACAGCAGCCTGGGCAGATAAAGGCATCATTAGGGATTTCTTGCTTCCAATGCTGAGCTTGAATTACAAACGAAATTCTGCTAAGTGTTGTCATCCTCGAACAATACCTTTTCAAAGCCCAGAACTCCTCATTTTGCTAGAGTTGATACATGTTCAGCATTAGAACTGACCAGCATTTCTCCAGACTTGGAATGTTACTGGTAGCTGGCCTGATCTGCTAGCTTTATCTAGCTTTATGGACTGTTTTCAGAAGGCTGTGCAGTTTTAGAACCAGTTAAACAATAGTTGTTTATCATGGGTCCCAGGATTCCTATGTGAATGGTGAATCATTACTGTGTTAAAATACTTAAATGTTTTCAACTGAAAAAGAGTTTCTCAGAAATGGAGGCCTATAAGCACTATTATAGGTTATTTAAGAGAATTTACAGGCGTGACCCTACTTTGTTTGGGACAAGAGTCATTTTGCTCTGCCCACATGCCTCTTAGAATCCTTGTCCAAGGCAAAACACTTAGATTTACATATTCAGTTAATAGACTTAGCACCTCATAAGTGCCCAAGATGATGTCAGATATGAAGATCTAGTGGTGAAACAAAGCAGAAATGAGGTTCGCCCTCCCAGAAAGTACCAGCTGGTGGGGGAGGCAGGTGCTCATCAAATAATCACACAAATATGAGCATAATTACACTCTGAGATAAGGACCAGGAAGAAAGAACAGTGTTTTGATGTAGCATTTAATAAGGAAAGTGGCTGCCTTGGCATGCAGGCTCAGGGAACATGTCCCTGAGGAAGTAATGCTGAGCAGAGGTATGAATGATGTGCAGGTGGTACAAGAACAAGGCAGGAAGACTCTCACAGAAAGTGGAAACACAAAGTGGTAGCTTAGGGGTCTATAACTTTAAGAAGTCTGCATAAATTCTAAACAAAGAAAATAAAATGCAATCTAAGTAAAAGCAACTGGCTTGCCATGGCATTAAGGATACAACTCTAAGATCCTAGAACTTTCCATCTGTGATGGTACTTTTAAGTTCTTCCAATAAAGAAATGTGGGAGCCAACACTAATCTAGGCAGTGGGAATAATAGGTCCAAAAAATCTGTGATTAGATGAACTGTATTCATTACAGGAACTGGAAGATGCTGGTAGAGAAGGAATACTGAATCAAAAGTGGGAAGGAACAAGCTGAGGCAATTATTCCAACATTTTGGAAAGCCAGTGAAGAAGGTTTTAAGGCAGTGATGATGGGGTACATGTGGTGTAGAAATAGTTTGTACTGTATGACAAGTGGGTCTAGGGAGACTGGGAGGGAATTATTCCAGCAGGTAAGAATAGTAATAGTGTTCAGAGCAGGATGGTGGAAGCAGAGAGAGAAGAGTCTGCATGTACAAATCTTTAAGAGAAGTACCAGATGGAACAAGGGCCAGAGATAGGCATGCCACATCTATACTACACTCCTATTATAAGATTCTCTATAACCTTATATTAATACCATCCTGGGCCTCAGAATACCCCTTATCCTTCATGGAAGCCTCAAGGACATCCCAGAAAGGAAAAAAAGCAGGACTCTGTAAATGTGAAGATTAGGTAACTGTTCATAGATCTTCCAGTTCTGATATTGTGTGGTTCAAAAATTGTGTCATCTTAATCTTTTTCTCCTTTATCTTTCAAATGCATACGATTGTCTTTACTAAAAATATACTTGCTGGAAGGAACCATGAATGATGCTTGTGCCAGCAACTTGATGACAAATAGTTGTGACATCTTAAATCAGGAGTATGAACCAGAACCACCAGGTGTCTGCAGCACAAAAGGAAAGAAAAAGAATTTCTCACTGGAAGTTCCCCCAGAGACCCAAAGACCAATAATGAAATCAGTGTCAGAGAGGAAAGTGCCTTGGATGATCGTAATGATGATGATACTCATAATAATTCCTTAAATTCATTTAGTGTCTTAACATGCCGTGTCTCATTTGACACAACAACCTTGTGAGTTATGCCAGTTCACAGAAATGAGCAGAGTGAGCCCAGGAGAGAAGAAAAGACACAGCAGAGCTTAAATAGACGTATGTGTTCATTTAACTGACAAATACTTTTAGAACTCCTATAATGTGCCATGAGGTAGCATTAGTATAAGAAACAAAGTCTCTATTCTTATTGGGGTAAAAAGATAATAAAATATATAATAAGATGATGTGGTAATATACAGCATCAGTAATATTATATTACATAATAACATATCCTATGATGGACTATAATCTAATAATTATTTATAATGAATTCTACAAAGAGAAATTAATAGGACTGTTTGTTTACAAGTAAACAGAGAAGGTAATTTTAAATGGGATAGTCAGAGAAATTTTCTTGATGAAGTGACATCACAGATAAAGAAACAAACAATGACCCAGTAACTGTAGATGCCAGTTCTGTGAAAGGGCTGGACTTCTCTGAGAAGAAAATAGAGACCAGCATTTTTGGAGCATAAATGAGATGCAAAGTGCTATGAGAGGAGGTGGGAAAAACAAAAGAGCCAAGGCCAAAAGAGCTCTGTGAATCATGTTTAGAAAACTGGCTTTTATTTTAAGTGATGGGAAGCCTTTAAAGGGTTTTAATCAGGAAGGTGATACCATTTGGCCTTAGTTAGAAAAGAGTACTTTGCTGGTGGCTGCATATACCACCAGGGTGGCAGACCAAGTAGAAAGCCACTATATGCAAGAAGGGTTTCATAGCTTAGAAGAGAAACACAACAGAAGAGATGTAAAGACAAGAAAGGATAGCCATCCCACCCCAGTCCAGCTGCAGGAAGAAGAAGTCACTTTTCTTTAAGACTGGCCCTTGCTAAGCAGACCATGCTCACTCCAGTGGAAGACTGTATATCCAAGAATAACTGACCAATATCTAGCCAATAAATTGGGCCTGATATAAAAAAGAAAAAATGATGATATAAAGTTGGGTGGGTATGGAAGCAGGGGTATATCTTAGGGAGGAATTAAGAGGGAATATGCTCAAAAAGTATTCCAACTTCATCACTAATTCTTGTCTATTCTTTAGCTTGCTTGCTTGCTTTCTGTCAGAGAGAAAGAGAGAGAGAGAGAGAGAGAGAGAGAGAGAGAAGAAGAAGAAGAAGAAGGAGGAGGAGGAGGAGGAGGAGGAGGAGGAGGAGGAGGAGGAGCAGCAGCAGCAGGAGGAGGAGGAGGGAGGGGAGGAGAGGAGAGAACATTTTATAGCTTCTCAGAGTCAAAGAGGAAGAAATGAATCTGACATCTAGTTTTCTCCAGACTCTTCTCCAGATTAATGTTGACTTGTGATTTCTTAGTTTCTATATTTTCCTTGGGATATTTGGGGGCTGTGGCCAGTTAATAAAGTCCACTCCCCTAGCTTGCTCCTCACTTTACTCCTATGCCCTATTGATAAGGAATAATTCTTTGTTAATATATGAACATCTTCATATCTTAGATACATGGCTGCCAAGAGAGAGAAGCCTGTGTGCTCAGTCCTTAACAGAGAACCAGCACAGCATACACATTCTGACACAGCGTAGTGAGAAAAATGAAGCTGCTACCTGAATCCTCACGCTGACTCCTCAACTTTTCAAATGGTTAATCAATGGCAATTTCACAAGATTATGAAGTATAAATGAGTTAATATGCATGTAAGTTGCCAAGCAAAATGTAGGAGCTTAATAAAATGAATGAAGACCTACATGTCAAAAGGTTTCCATTGTTCGACATTATTAGATACGAGGAAAATGTGAACTGAAATCACAGTAAGGTATCATCACTATAGACACATCACAATGGCTAAAATAACAAAAAAAATAGTGACAATATTAAGGGTTAGCAAGATTGCAGGGCAACCAGAATCCCTATTTATTGCTGGGTGGAGTGCAAATGGGTACAATTCCTTAAAAGCATAACAAAGTTATTATACAACCCACAAATCCTATGTCTTCCTACTTTCCTTAGAGAAATGAAACTGTGTTCTAACAGAAACAAGGACAAGGAAGCTCACAAAGCTTTTATTCATAATTGCCTAACCTAGCTATAACTCAAAGACCTTCAGTGGTGAATGGATAAAAACCTGAATGACTGAACAGAACTCAGCAGTGAAAAGGAAGAACTATTGATACATACAACTGAGATGGAATGTCAAAAGCATTAAACAAAAAAATAAATAAACTAGTGCAAGAAGCCATCTTCATAAGGTTATAAAGCACATGATCCTGATTTTAATACATTCTTGAAAAGATAAAATGATAGTAATAGTGACTAGGTCAGCATTTGCTAGAATATAGGAGAAAGGTGCACTTGTAAGGAGGGCTGGAAGTGTTCTGTATCATGATTATGACTATGGTTACATAAATATTCTTGTGTTAAAATTTAGAGAACTATATGTTAATTTAAAAAACCCACAAATTAACATGTCAACTACCTTAAGGTGCACTTTTAACAGAAGATAATGTGTTGGTTACTCAAACTACCTCTTACCAAAAAGCACAAAATGAGAAGGAAGGAGCCAGATATAGATAGTTTCGAAGTGTATGGATGCCCAGCTTTGTCTAGAAGTTTCTAAAGCTTGAGAAGCTATTTCATTTCAATTCAGTCCTGAACTTTCAGAGGCAATAGCTCCCCCCCACACACTTTTAAAGCTGTGCTAGTAAAACTGTCCCTGCACTGAGCCAGCAATAAATCTACAGAACGCTATGGTAATACCCATGGAGAAGGCGAAAGGGGCCCCCATAAACCATGCAATTTGAACTACTACAGATGTTGCAGTGGGGATTTATGGTTTTCTATGGATCCTTATCTTTTCTTGCCAGTTTCTGCACACTGAATCATACACTAGCAAAGTCTATTTTAAGACTCATCATTTTTTCTTTAAATATTAAAAAAAAACTGTGGCAATTAATTTTTCCATACTGTTCTATCATGACAAATAAATGTGAAATGCATGTTTACAGAGCACATGTAATTGCATTTGGGCACATGCAAATGACATGCAAATCTTACATTCTAAATGAGTTTGTTTATCATTCCTGAATTCTAATCCAAGGACCTCACTTTTTAAATTCAGTTTACATTCTGACATGTATACAAATGAGTTCGACTCTGGAAAATAACTTAATAAACTCAGGGTTAGCGATGCAATTAGAGGAGGCATCTGGGAGCTATAAAATCTAGGAAGCAGCATTTACATCTTTTTCTGCATTTGAGGTTTCAATTTCCTAGCTCCAATCCTCTCCCTACCAGGTTGCACTCCCTGCACCCAGCCATCCTGCTTTCCATCATGTCAGCTGTCTCATCATTTGAAATCACTTCAATTTTTAAAGGTTTGTCCTGAGGGAAGCATCTCACTGAGGAGGCTTCACTGAGTCACTATCCCCAGTGTAGTATTTTCAAAAACTGACATCAGGTGATAAATGAAATGAAAACTAACAGAATTAACATCGATCAGGGCTTTCGATTTGAGTTTCATATTAGTATAGTTGACCTCGTTCTCCTTGGGGTGCTAAACTCTTCCTATGGATTTTGGCTTTCTAAGGAAAGCTATGAGCATCACAAATCTGATTTGTCAAAGGACATAGAGAAAAGGGACAAGGGGTACACATTCTTTTCAGATGACATGAAACAGAACCACAAAACAAAGTAGAATGGAAGTTTTTCAGAAAACGAAAAAGGGCAACACAGGACGCAGCAATCCTACTTAAGGTAGTTAGCCAAAAGAATCAAAAGCAAGGTCTCCAGAAGGTGTTTGCGCACCCATGTTCATGGCAGCATTGTTCTCAGCAGTCAAGAGAGAAACAACTCAAGTGTCTGCTGAATGAGGACTGTATGGACAAAGTGTGGAACATTGAGATAGTGACCTTATAAAAGAAGAAAACCTTTGTCAAATTGTACAGCATCGATGAACTTCAGGGAAGTCTAGACAGCCACAAAAAGATGAACACTGGCACTCCATACACACAAGGTATCTGAACATTCAAGTTCAGAGAAACAAAGCAAAAAGGTGGTTACTGGGTGCAAGAGGTTTGTCTTCTAAAGGAGATGGTGCTTCAGTTTTGTTAGGTAAAGTTCCTAGAGATCTGTGACATTTAAAAATGGCCAAAATAGTAAAAGTAACATCAACAACAAACTGTCCAGGGAAGAAAGTCCTCTATAAAGGTACTGCATAAAAAAATGGCCTTATGTTAGTACAACAGTGGCTAATATTTACTTAATCAATAATTAATTAATGTATGGTTTTGGAGACAGGGTCTTTCTATATAACCCAGGCTGGCTTTTGCTCAGTATGTAATCTAAGCTAGCATGGAACTCATGGTGATCCTCCTGCCTTAGCCTCTCAATTTCTATAATTATAGGAGTCTACCACCATTGTTAGCTTGAGTTACAGTTTTAATAAAACTAGTCATAACTAAATATTTTTATGATTTCAGAAACTACCATAATGAAGTGATATTTTGCTTATAGGATACAGAGAGTTCTGAAGAAGGTATTTTAATAGAAAACACTTGAAGGTAGGCATGTTAAAATTGAGTCTAAAGAACTTTTTTCTCTATTTTAATTAAAATTACCTTTAATTGACGAGAGGCTAGACTTTTGAGTTTATATAATTAAGTAAATGTTATAGCAAAATCTAGCCTACCACTCATAATTTTCTATGGCCTATAAGCTAAAATGGGTTTTCACACTATCAAATAGCTAAAAATAATCCAATCCAAAGCAGAATATAATATTCAAATTTCAGTATTCACAGTGAAACTTTACTACAAAATGCACATTTTAATAGACATACAAGATAGAGAATAAAATGTGCACTTTCAGGATTTACTTGTTTTATGTTTGTGAGACAGAGCCCCTGTATGTAGCCCAGAGTGACCTGGAACTTCCCCTGGGTGCTACAACTGTAGGTGTGCACCACCAAACCTGACTCAGAATTTTGTGAAACAGTCTCATAGGATGCTCTGTTCAGAAAGGCCCTCTGAAATGGGTTACTACAAAGTTCCCAGTCTACAGAGGAGAAAACAGAGGGATAGGAAAAATACTTGCGTTGAGTCCTGGCACCTTCTTTCCCATAAGAACTGACAGACCCAGATAAGATTCCATCTATGACTTGGCTCCATTTCTTTCTGACCCTCACTTTTAGTACCATTTAAATATTATATTTATCACACACTGTGATCCTTTCTGATGTTTGTTACATGTAAACTTTATAATTGTCTTGTGCACCAGTCTTTAGGGTACTACCCATATAGCTAGAGTTTTCCTGCCTGGCCCACAGTCAGGACAAATATCTCTCACCCGCCAGGCCCATAGACACTCAGACCCAACCAAGTAAACACACAGAAACTTACATTGCTTACAAACCGTATGGCTGTGGCAGGCTTCTTGCTATCTAATTCTTATATCTTAAATTAACCCATTTCTGTTAGTCTATAACTTGTCATGTGTCTTGTGGCTTACCTGTACCTTACATCTCGCTTGTCATGGTGGAGGCTGGCAGCTCTCTCTGCCTCCGCCTTCCACTTCCCAGACTTCTCCTCTCTCTTTGTCCCACCTATACTTCCTGCCTGGCTACTGGTCAATCAGTGTTTTATTTTAGGCAATCAGAGAAACACATATGACATACTTGAACATCCCACAGCACTACCCATAGACTGTATAGCTCATCCTTCCTCTTTTCTCCTCTCTGCACTAGCCAAGCTGGTATTTGTCAGGATATCTACACGTCTATGGATCTCTTCTCTCTCTCTCTCTCTCTCTCTCTCTCTCTCTCTCTCTCTCTCTCTCTCTCTCTCTCTCTCTCTGTCTGTCTCTGTCTCTCTGTCTCTGAATCTCTGTCTCTGTCTCTGTCTCCCCCCCCTCTCTCTCTCTCTGTCTGTCTCTGTCTCTCTGTCTCTGAATCTCTGTCTCTGTCTCTGTCTCCCCCCCCCTCTCTCTCTCTCTCACACACACACACACACACACACACACAATTTGACACAAGCTAGAGTTATCTGAGTAGGGGAAACCATGATTGTTTTCATAAATTTGGCCTGTAGGCAAGCCTGCAGGGCATTTTCTTAATTAGTGATTGATATGAGAGGGCTTAGTCTATTGTGGGTAGGACCATTCCTGGGCCGATGCTTCTGGAGTACTGTAAGAAAGCAGGCTGAGAAAGCCAGTATGTAGCACTCTTCCATGGTTTCTGCTTCAGTTCATGCTTCCAGGTTCTTGTCCTTCTTGGGTTCCTCCCCTACTTCCTTCACTACTGGACCATTACAGGACATATAAGATGATACAAGACTTTTATTTCCCAAGCTGATTTTAGTCATGGTGCTTTATCATAGCAATAGAAACCCTAACTTAGACAAGGTTCAGAGTCCTGTGGTCTGCCTATACCTGTTGCAATCTCCTGGGGTTCTAACTCTGCCTGTGATGGTTAGACTGTCAATTTGATTAGATGAAGAAACATCTTGGATTATAGAGAAACATTCCTGGATATGTTAGTAATATCATTTTCAGGATTGGTGGAGCCAGGAGGGCCACCCTGGATATGGTAGTGGCTCCCAATGGAATACAAAGGGAAATCAAGGAAACCAATTGTACTCCTATATTTCCTGCTTCCTGGGCTCCCATATTGTGAACAGTGAGCTTCTACCATACTTTCCTTGCCATATGGACTGAACCTTCTGGAATAATGAATGACTCAAAATAAATGTTCCCTTAAGGTGTTTTTGGCAAATATTTGGTCCCAAATACTCAAAACAGAAAATAGTTACAAAGGCTGGGGTCACTACTGTGACTAAAGCTGACCATGTGCTTACTTTGCCTTTGTGACTGATTCCCCACAGGAATTTGGAAGAGTTTGGAGATGGAGGCCACATAAACACTAGATTGCTATAAGCAGAGTTTAAAGGTGACTCTGATAGAAATTCAGAAGACTAGAATGTTGTCAAAAATGTGGATAGTGAAAGCTAGGTTGATGAGATTTCATATGTAGATAAAAATTCTTCTGAGAATTGGAGTAGAGGCCATTCATGTTACATTCTGGAAAAGAATTTGTCTATAAGTTGGCTGTGTCCTAAAAATTTTAATGAGACTAGCATGGTATGTACCCACTCATAAATGGATACTAGTAAAACAAAGGATAATCAAGCAACAACCCTCAACTTCAGAGAAACTAAATAACAGGGAAGACTCAAAGAAGGATACATGGAAGGGGAAATAGATGAGATCTTCATGAGTAAACTGGGGATGAGGGGAGGGCATTGGAGAGTAGGGGATAGAACATAAGGGAATAGGATGGTTGAGTTGGAACAGGGAGGGAGGGAGGGGGAAAGCAATGAAAGAGATACAATGATAGACAGAGATATCATGGGGATAGAGAGAAACCCAGTGCTAGGGAAGTTGTCAGGAATCCCTAAGGATGACCCCTGCCTGGACTACTAGCTATAGAGGAGAGGGTACTTGAACTGAAGTGGCTTATGCCAGAGATCAGACTAGTGAATACCCTGTCATCACAGAGCTTTTCTCCAATGACTGATGGAAGCAGATGCAGAGATCCACAGCCAATCACTAGGCAGAGCTCCGGGAGTCCAGTCAAAGAGAGAGAAGAGGGATTCTATGAGCAAGTGCATCAGGATCATGATGGGGAAACATGCAGGGATGACCAAACCAAACTAGAGGCAACTCATGAAAGTTGGATCAATGGCTGTGGAGCCTGCATGGGACTGGACTAGGCCCTCTGCATGGTGACACAGTTGTGTAGCTTGATCTGCTTAGGGAGTCCCCTGGTGGTAGTATCAGAATAGTAAGATCAGAATCCATTCTGGTGCATGATCAGGCTTTTTGGAGCCTACTACCTATGATGGGACACCTCGTGCAGCCTTGAGGCAGGGCTAGGCCTTGGACTTGCCTCTACTGGAGGCATTGCCTTCTTTTGGGTGGGAGTAGGAGATGGGTTGAGAGAGGGAGGCTGGGGGGACTGGAGGAGGGAAGGGGGGACAGGAGGAGTGAAGAGGGGGATCTTTGATCTTGTGTAAAATGAATGAAAATTTTTTCTTAATAAAAATAAATAAATAATTAAAAAGATGAAAGACTTAAAGAAAAGAAATTATGGACTAATTAATTTGGTGGTATTTCTATTCAAGACATTTAGCTTGTAGCATGGTTATTGATGGTTGTCTTTAGCGAGGCTTACATGGAGTAGTAGGAGCAAAAAGAAGAGCAGAATGTGAAAAACACGAAAGGTTTGGCAAGTAAGGGGAAACCAAACACTGCAGTAGGACAAGATAAAAGGTACTTTGAGAGCGTTCCAGGAATTGACAAGACTCTACTTATCATAGTATAAAGTACAAAACTATAAACACATTTAAAATTATTTTCCTTGATAAGACAAACATGTCCATGGCACCTTGCTTATATAGGGCCACCTACAGAAGTGTTTTCTTAGGTCCAGCCCCCCAGGCCCTCAGAGGCCATTGGAGCCATGGTCTACAGGGACCACACACATTTCTGCTTGAGCTGGGGGAAGAACAGAATTGTCTACATAGTACTTTTTTACAGGCATACATAATCCATGAGTTACATAGCCATGGAGATTTCCACCAAGATTCCAAAGAAAAGCCTGTGAGGTGAGACTGGGAAGTTATACAATTTCCAGGTTGCCTAGTAGGTGCCCTCCATCGTAATGAGCACAACCCACCCAATTCCAGCTTTTTTGTATGTGTGTCTGTCATTTCTTCATTCCTGTGTTTCCCTAGACAGGTTTCCAAGCCCAGGCCATGCAGGATGTGGCACTTCATACCCAAAGTGAAACAGACTAGTTCAGGTATGGGGAGTT
Source organism: Onychomys torridus (assembly GCF_903995425.1). Classification (NCBI taxonomy): domain Eukaryota; kingdom Metazoa; phylum Chordata; class Mammalia; order Rodentia; family Cricetidae; genus Onychomys; species Onychomys torridus. Next base: position 127,997,778 of record NC_050444.1, on the reverse strand, counting down.
TCATTTTATATGGAGATACATGTCCAAATGGTAAAAGGCCAGAATACTGTCCAAAGGAAGGTTTGAAAGGAAATTCAACTGAGCAGATAAGCATCCCATAATGATTTCTGATGTCATGGATGCATGAGATAAGCAATTAGCAGTCAATATTGTCAAGCATTTTTTAACTACAGAACTAGCTTCAATCCTCTACAACCATCTTCTTTGGATCATTCCTAAATGATTGTCCTGACTAATGTCCACATCAAAGGTGCTACAATTTTCTTGTAAGATATATTTCTCTTTGTACATATCACATTGCCTAGTAGAAGGGTTACTCTACCAAAAACATCTTCATTCTTACGTGAGTAGACGAAACATTTTAAAGATGGCATTTCTATAAACCAAAGAGACAATAGAGATCAGACTTTGGAATTACATGCCTTGCCACTTACAGAACCTCACCTGGGTGATTTGGAGTAAATGAAATAACACATCTACATTTTAGCCTTTTCTTTTCCAAAATAGTGTAGTAATATTTCTAGTTATAGGATGACAACTAGGATTTAGCAGGGGCATATGCTTATTTCACATATAGATGCTCTACAGATGTGTTGGGCTGCGTTCTTAGCTATGCTAGGATGCATGTGGCCTGCGGGCTGCAGGTTGGACATGCCTGATTTAGACAGTTTTGAGCATATGGAACCTATGAAAGAGCCCCTTAAAGTTCATTCCTTCTTTCAACTTTAAAGTTCTGGATACAAATGTTTAAATGTTTGAGAAACAAATGTTTAAGAAATATTTACTGGCTTGAATTGAATTGAATTCAATTGAAATTAAATTAAACAGCCTTTTAAAAGAACCCTCTAAGTACCAACCATAGTTTCTGGCACACAGTCTACTCATGGATGTTATGGACTGGAGTTCTATAGTGGCTTGGTTCCAGGACTGGGAAACACTAGTGGAAAAGAATACAGTTCTCAGAGGAGCCTCAAAGAGTCACACACTCATTCTGCCACCATTGTTGTATCAGAACAGCTGCTACTTATAGCTACTTCCTCATCCATGGCTGAGAGAGAGGCCCAATAAGTCGCTATCACCCCTCCACACTTATATGAAACAAAGGACTTGAATTTGGTCTGTGATACTAGGGACACTCAGAAATCACATCCTTTCCTGCCTGGGCCTAGATAGAGTTTTCCCTGAGTAGGAATGTGAAAAACAACCGTTCTTCTTTTTCAGCTTGGTGGCTTCCCTTTGAAGTCCCTTTACTGTGACATTGAATGGGTCACAACAATTGCAAACATCTGAGCCATTATCTCATTGTTCTAAATGACCTATTTTTGCCACTGGCTCTGTAACTATTTCTCTTTAGGTGATTTCTGAAGAATTTCATGGCCTTAATGAGTGCATCAATTATTGCTCATGGAAGAGCCCATGTTTCCTTAAAGGTTATTTGAAGGTTGATTGCTATCTTAGAGCTTATATCCAGCAAATCTATCTCAGCCTTATGAATGTACTTGACCTTTTTATAGGTACAGGGGAAAAATAAGAGAACAAAAGTTAATTTAGACTTCTATAATACAACTTTTTTTTCTAAAAGAAGTGAAAGGGCATTGAAATCGATATCCTCACAATAACATGCTCATGAATGTTGGGACTTGGTATTCTCATTTTGCTAACTTGAGATTGGGGATTCTGAATAGTTTTCAATCCTGCATTCTTCTGGCACTGTGAAGTCTGCTGTATTGTATCCACACAATGCCACTGCACACTCATTATGGGAGTACCGGTGGTCCTGAAAAGGTCAGTTAGTTAGAAATGTCAGTATTCAATGGAGATAGGCAGACCTGAGTGTGCATGGATCCAATTAGAGCAGCCAGGTAACACTGCTGAAACCCAGAATCCTAATGAGGGAGTAGAGGAAAGGTGGCAGTTCTAGCTCCCCCTACACACACATACACCTTTTCTCTGTATTAAAAAGAGTAGAGATTGCTTTTCAGCTACCCTACATGTAGGTGGTTAAGCTTTACCAAATTCCACTTAGGCTGTAGGTGGGCTGGGAGGGGAACCCCTGCTTCTGCAAAGGCCTAGAGCAGGCCCAGTAATGAAGAAGGCGGGAGCCATAATTTAGACTTCAGATAGGTGAAATGCATCATGCTTCAAAACTTTCCCAAGTGGATAAGAAGAAAATAGCATTCTTAGTAACTTCACTTGTAAGCTCCTACTATGTGCCAGTAAAATCTTGCAGTGAAAGTTTGTATTTTTTTTTTTAATGAACTCAAGGAAGTGGTACAAACAGACACTAAGGGTGAACTAAAATAAGGATGTATATGTTTCCTGAGTTCATCTGTACTGGTATTAACATGGTCTTTACTTCTAATTTATCATAGCTATTTTGGGACACTGTAGTGGTCATGACCCAGCAAGTTGCAGTGATGTTGAATCATGATAAAGTTCCTAAACATTCTTTCCACTTCGGCGTTTCTCTTATTGATACAGTACACACACTAGCACCTGGGGGTGGTGCTGTGCGTGGGCCACTCTAGCTGCCTCTGCTTTGTTTGTTCTTGCCACTAATTCTTGTCCAAACCTTCACTTGTCCCAAGTCAATATTAATCTGGTGTCTCTGGGCTCAATGAACAACATCCTGTTTAACAAGCCCATCTTCTGTTGTTTTTTTTTTTTAGAAGGAAAAATTTCTAAGGGACATCCATCCATGCATTTATGCATCCTTTTATCCATCCATCCATCCATCCATCCATCCACCCATCCATCCAAGAGGAGATTTTAGTTGGGCTGGGCTGATTCCCCTGGTGGTTTTAGTTTCTAGGGAGAAATACATCAGGCTTGTAAGGCAACAGTTCAGAATCTACCTGGAAAAGAAGAAATTATACTGAAGTGCTGAACACTTGGCACTTGAAGGGACTCTTGGCACTTCAGAGAATTGACTAATGGGTTGGGTCTTGTGTAGTAGGAAAAAAAATAGCAAGTACACGTAGTGACCATCCCCAGGGAAGAATAGCCTATAGCCACAAAGAACATTTCCAAGGTCTTCATATGGGCCACACACATACATTATCTCATCTCATACTCATATCAATCCCATGAGGTCTGAATTATTATTAGCTCTATTTTAGTGAGGAAATAAATAAAGTGCTGAGAAATTGCTTTTTCCAAAATTGTATCAAGAGAAAATGATAATGATGTGAAGGGGGGGATTTTGATTCCATCTCCATTGAAAATTTTCTTCTTCACTTTTTTTGGGTTATAAAAACTTTATTTTTCTGTTCCCAATAGTACTGAATGAGCAATGGTAATGGCAGATTGATAAGTTTTTCCACAAGCAAACTCCCACATTGCTCTAGCCTATACTTATCAATTTCTTGATATTTTAGACCTGAGCATGAAGGATGTACACTACTATCCAAGATGTGCCATTGGTTCCTTGGCCCCTAGGAATTTCTTATCTATGTACATGGATCACACCTTGCCTCAACTCAGCATCAGCTCCACACTGATTTACCAAGCATGTAGAGGGCATTGGTATAAGCAGGAAACTAGACAGTGAGCAACAAGTTTCTTTTCCTACTTGAGAGAAACTTATTTTTATTAGGTCATTAAACAAACATAAGTCTTGTGTTTATGACCAATGCAAAGGCCCTTGTAGTTTTAGGTCTAGGTTAAGACAAAAGGATGCTGATATACAAATAAAGCCCTTTTAAGATGTTTTGCCTTCATGTATGACTGTGTACCACGTATGTACCTGGTGTCCATGGAGGTCAGAAAAGTGTGTCATATACCCTGGGACTAGAGTTCAGATGGCCGTAACTGTCATGTGGGTGTTGGGAATTGAACCCTGGTCCTCTGGAAGAGTAGTCAGTGTCTTAACTACTAAGACATCTCCCTGGCCCCAAATATAACTATTTTAAATGAAATAACTGAACTTCTTTCTATGAAACTTTTGCCAATCTCAATAATCTGGACTATCCTCATATATCTTGAGATTAAAGGGACCTTCCTTGGAGGTGTGAGAAAAGGTAAGTGGATCTGAAATAACAAAAGAGAAAAAATTCATCATCATCATCATCATCATCATCCTCATAGCCAAGCTAGTCCCTAGTGTCCACTGAAAGATTCTCATTTCCTGTCTTCTGCATCCAATACATTTATCTCTTCAGAGAATAGGGTTGATTTACACAACTGAAAGTGTATTATAGATACTTTATGACTTTTCTAGATTTGGGCATCTACTCTGCTCTTTCTCGGATTGGCAATGCTGAAGGAAGTCAGTTCTCATGTTGTAACACAAAAAGCCCAATAAAGAAGTCTATGAGGCAAGGAACTGAGGCGTCCTGCACAAACCCAGTACCCATTTGCCATCCACATGGACAAATCACCTTGAGAGACAATTCCCTATTCAACCTTCCAAATAAGTACAGCCTTGGCTGACATTGTCATTGCAACATCATGGTGGATCCTGAACTAGAGTCATGCAGCTAAGCCACCACCAGAATCCTGACCTACAAGAACTAAGAGATTATCAATCTTAATTCTTCTTTGAAAGGCCTCAGGTCTGGGATGATATATGGCAAGGCAATCACAGTAAGAACTGACAACTATCTGTTTCTAACCTATGTAGAGTGTTCAGATTACTATGCTCATAATTTTATATAGATCCTACTTGGTTTTCATAAGAGACTACCAAAGTATTGTGGCCATATTGCTATTTTACTAATGGCAAAATAGATTAAATTCACAAATGAGCTTTCCCAAAAAGCTAATGGGACAGGTAGATTCACACACATAAATCACCACCACCACCACCTCAACTACTACTATTACTACTACTGTTACCCCCACTCAAATAAAAATCATAAAGTTGAGGGTTTCCATCATCCTTCAAATCATGGTAATTTATTTTTAACCTCATGGCTGGGCTGGGGTGACTGCAGCTGCTCTGCTTCAAAACACGTAGCTTTACATACCTACAATAGATGTAGCCTGATGTTCCATACGAACAGAGAAAGACTTCTATTGCTGCACACTTTTATTCCGTGTTTTTTTTTTAAACCTTTAGCCCCTTAAGCCACAAGAACTAATATTCTAATAAAGCCAGATAAACTCTTGTTTTCCACAGAAATCCCATCACGAAGATATGTTATCAATAGAACTTCTGTTTTGGACTTTAATGTCCATTACCCATTTGTTCTAAAATGTATACCATGGTAAGGGCTCTATTATCATGACTATCTCACTTAATCTACATTTCATCCTTATGAAATAGGCATTACCATCTGTGGTAGTTTGAATCAGAAATGCCTCCTATAGTATTAAGAATTTGAACACTTGGTCACCAGTAGATGATACTGGTTTGGGGAGGTTTAGGAGGTATGATCTCACTAGAAGAAGTATGTCACTGAAGTCAGGCTCTGAGAGTTTAAAGATTCACACCAATTTCTAGTTCTCTCTATTTGTAGTTCTCTCTCTCTCTGTGGTTTGTGCCTATGGTTCAGTATGTGAGCTCTCAGCTTGCTGCTCTAGCCTGCCTGCTGCCATGTTTACCTGTGATGGTAATGGACTTGTATCCATGTGGAACCCATAAGCCCAAATAAATCTTTCCTTCTCTAAGTTACCTTGGTCATGGTGTTATTATACAGCAAAAGAAAAGTAACCATCATACCATCTATTTTTGATAGAAAACTAAGCACCAATGGAGTGAAATGACCTTTATAGAAACATGGATTTCAGAAGTAGTAGAATCAAGACTAGAGTCCATACATATTAGGCTCCCTGACCCCTTTTTTACATTCTTGACTTGTAGCTGAAAATGCATCCTAATCTATATCTGCTAAGCACAGGAACTAATCTTTATGCTTGTTATTTCCAAGGCCTTGCACCCACTCATAATATTCTTAGCCCTTGATATAGGTCTGGCATTAACCAGAAAGGCTCTTCCTTGAGTTCAAGATATTATATTACCTATGCCTAACTATGAATCTTGTTACTGTCCAGAAATTCTGGCTATGGAGGTCCTAGAACTTTTGGATGAAAAAGGTGCAAAGGTTATCTTACTTAGCATTTATTGTTAATTTGATACTGTCTGAAATCACCTGAAAAAACATCTTGAGTAACTGTCTTTATTAGGTTGGCTTGTGGACATGCCTATGAGTGACTGTCTTGATGGTTAGCTGATGCAGAAATAGCCAGCTCAATGTAGGGTGGCAAGGTGGTTCTGGTCATTGTAAGAAAGCTAGCTAAGAGTGAGCCTAAGTGTGAGTGAGAAAGAGTATCTTGTAAGCAGTGCTCCTCCACAATTCCTACTTGTCTTGAGTTCCTACTCTGATAGATTGTGACACGGAAAGTGAGCCAGTTAACTTTTTTATCCCCAGGTTGCTTTTTGTCAGAGTGTTTTATTAAAGCAATAGAAAGTAAACTAGAACAGACTTTGGTACCACAATAGGGGATGTGGTTGCATTGGATCTTAACATGTGAATTTTTAAGACTTTGGGGTATTTTGTTGAAAGACTGTGGAGGATTTTGGAGCTTTTTACTGGAAAAGCTGTTGAGTGTTCAGTGCTTAATGAACTGTTGTAGGAACCTGGAAGATAATGCAAACAAAAATATGGACTATGGAGGTCTGACTCATGAATTTTGGGGAGCAAGGACTTAAGAACTGAACTAGGTACAATTCATGTGATAGTTTGACTGAGAATTTTTTACGTGCTGGTCATGTTGGGTCTGAAGAATAAACCATCAATAACTGTGAGGTGAAACCTGTACGTCACTGGGTCCATGGCTACTGGTGAGCTGGGGTTGAAAAACCAGTTATAATGAATAAAAGATCAGCACCATTAAGATTAAATCTTCCAGAAAGTATTTCCTCAGGGTCAACACACAAAAGTTGTGGTCCAGAGAGGTCAAGGATTCATATCAAGCTGGCAGCTGAACTTGGCAATATATAAGAATCACTTATATGGTACTGGTTTTGAAGGCCTGAACACTACATGATTGAAGGTGCCATGGAGAGAAACTGAGGCTTATCACCATGTGGCAGGATTTGGGTCCCTCCAGAATGGCTTTGAGAAGACACTGATGAAGATGAAGCCTCAGTTACAGTGGAAACACCAAGATATTAGAGATGCTAGCACTATAGGACATCTATCAAGGCCAGTGACTGTGTGGGTGGAACCAGCCTTGCCCTAAAGGATAATCTACTTGTGCTGTGTGTGGCAGAACTGAAGAGGTGGGGTTGTCCAAGCCTTTTGGAGCCCAGAAGATTATGAATGAGTTTCAGATGCTGGACATTGGGCTACAAGATCTCTCCTTATACTACTAAAGTTTGGTTTTGCTTAAGTGTAATGGTTTTAGGCTCTGATTCTTCCCTTTTAGGATAAGAAAGTATGTAATTCAGTTTTGATTTTATGGGAGTCCACAGGTAAAAGACTTTGGATTTTTAAAAGATACCTTGAGCTGTTAAAGTTCTGACTTCAAAGTTTTTAAAAGTTGGACTGTGTTTTATATTATAATATAAACACAAGATCTTAGGGACAAAGAATGAAAGGGTATGACTTGTGCTTTAAGTTGACAAGGAGTGAGGTATCCTATTAACATTAACTGTCAACTTAATGCAAGCATCCTAGAATCACCTGCAAAATTGAGTAACTGTCTTTATTAGGCTGGTCTATTAGCATGTCTATGAAAGAGTGTCTTAATTACTAATTGATTTAGGAGGATCTTGCCCACTATAGGCAACACTATCCATAAACAGCTAGTCTTGAGCTGAGGGTCCACTCAATATGGGGAAACTGATGCCTAATACTGTAAACTTAGCCAATTACCCATGGTTAGAGAAGTCATAGAACCTAGAGGAGAACCTACCACTGCCATTTTCTAAACCAATATAGTTTTTAATTGTATTCTGAATACTTATCCTTATTCTCATAGGTAAGTATAACTCTCACAGAAGTCTCCTTTTTTCTCTTCCTTTATTCCTTCCTTCATTCCTTTCTCACTCTCCTTTCTCTCTTTATTTCTTTTCTTTCTCTTTCTTTCTTTCTCTCTCTCTTTCTATTTCTCTCTCTGAGTCTGTGTCTCTGTCTCTCTCTCTCTGTCTCTCTCTCTGTCTCTCTCTCTGTCTCTCTCTCTCTCTCTCTCTCTTTCTCTCTCTCTCTTTCTGCAGCAGATAGAAACTATTATAGAGATCCTCACCTGGTCAAATGCACAGAATAAGTGGCAATGGGGTGCCAAACCCCAACTGATATATTTACAATGCAATCCCTACATCTAAGGCTTAGGGAATATCATAGAAGAGGGGGGAAGAAAGTTGTAAGAGTCAGAGGACTAGAACACTTGTCAGATAGTGCATCCTGGACATGACAGGGAATCTGAAACCCATGAAATATCAAGAATATGTTTGCCTAAACAAGACTTGCACAATGATGACATCAATATGTACCAATGTAGATATGGAAAATTTTGCAAGGCTTACCAATAGATGAAGATCTATAGGCAATAATCTCTGAGAAAGGCTATTTTCTCTAGGACATGTACCCTACTTCCCACATGGGTTTTCTAATCCCAAGTGTCCTAGACACATGCACATATGAACACTAAATGTATTCAATAGGTTGTATATTCAAAATGCAAGTAGTCATGGATTTGAGGGGTGGGGCACAGGGGAACTTAGAGGGATGAGAGTGATGGGTGGATATGAATAAAGTACTCATGTTTGAAATTCTCAAAATACTTTTAAAAACAGAAAAGAAGTTTAGTTAAGCATGATCCTATGAATAGGTGAGACAGACTGAGAGCAAGCAGTATTCTCCAAGACTCGTGTTTTGAGTTCCTGCCCTGACTTCCTTCAATGATGGATGTGATCTAAAGTGTAAGCCAAATAAACCCTTTCCTCCTCAGTTGCTTTTGGTTAGGATGTTTTATCACAAGAAAAAACAGAAGGCAAATAGAACAAAGAGTATGCTAGGACAAATCCCTACATGTTCTGTTCTCAGACATTCTAATCTGATGTATTTATTGACTTAGCTAGGCCACAGAGATAGTCATTGTGTGATGTCCTGTGATCATTGGCCATTTCTAACCAATGTCAGGCCTCCACTTACCCCTCAATTTCAGGAGTAGTGTTTATCATCCAACTCTTATCCAATTAGCAAAATATATGTAAGTATTTTAAAATGAGTTTATAGTGACTCAATCACAAAATAAGAAGCCACACAGATTCTACTAGAACCTCTGAGAACCATTTTCTTGCATTTCCCTATTGAACTAGAATTGGGATGATGTAGATTGCAACTGCTACAGTCACTGTGAGACCACATGTGGCCTGGGAATGGATTCAACACTGAACACGTTGAGTTAAGAGAAGAAAAACAGACCCTGTCCGTTAAGCCCTATATCAAGATGCATAAAATGTCAGCTTTATTTCTGGATTATTCATTTACATGAACCAATGAATTGTCTATTTTTGCTGAAGCTAATTTAGATTGGAATTGAAGAATTCAACTTACACAGTTTCTGTGCCTTAGTTTTTGCACCTTGAATTCTAGTTTCTTTAGCCTAAGGACCTGCACTCAGCTAATGCATACAGTCTTCCTAGCTCCTTTACATCTCTCTTCCTCATTCTGATGGTGATTTTCATCTTACATCCTTCCTATGGCTCAGCCTATCAAATGTGAATATTCTAAAATGTGACCCCTGAGCATATATCTTCAACCCTCTCAGTTGAGTTCTGGGATCTGGAATCTGATATTGACTTTCTCAAATAAATATCTACATGTGTACTATTCAGTTTGTGCCCCCTAGGATTAGTAGAACAAAAATGCTTCCCCCAGCCTTCCTGTATTTCTCAGATTCTTTAGTTTGCTATTACATTAACTTTTAAATATAAATAAGGTCTTAGGTAACTCAGACTGGCCTCAAACTTACTTATTTGGCATTTTTATTACTGTGATAAACACCATGACCAAAAGCAACTCAGGGGGGAAAGGGTTTGTTTCTCTTTTACTTCCTCCATCAAAGGAAGTCTGGGCAGGAACTCAAATCAGGGAAGGAGGTAGGAGCTGATGCAGAAGCCATGGAGGAAGGTCATCCCACTTTTTTAAAGCACTCAGGACACCAGCCCAGGAGTGGCAGAGCCTACAGAGAGCTGGGACATCACACATTGATCACTGATAAAGAAAATGACCTGCAGGGTAATCTATGGAGGCATATTCTTGGTTAATATTCCTTCTTCCCAGATGATGCTGACTTATGTCAAGATGACATGAAAACTAGCCTGAACACTTACTATGTAATCAAGGATGGCTTTGAACTCCAGATTCTCCTGCTTCTACCTCCCAAGTACTGGGATTGCAGGCATGCTCCACCACAGCCAGCTGGAATTTAATAAACTGAATCACACTTAAAGCTGATATAGGAGATGGAGATGCACATAAGTGACTAGAGGTGGAAGTATAAATTTACAACCTTTTTTAGAAAATAAGTTGGTAATAAACCCCAATAATTCCTTAAACATTGATGTTATTGGGCTCAATAATTCCACTTCTAAAGTAATTTGTATAAAGTTATGCAAAAGAAGTAAAATTTTATTTAACTTACTATTATTAGAATATATTAATTATACAAAATAATTGGCTTCATTATGACAATATCCATCCATGTACACAAGGTATTTTGATCATATTTACCCCCTATTACTTTCTCTTATTTCCTTCCCACTCTCCTTGATCCTTTTTCTCTAGCCAGCCTGGCTCCCTTCTATTTTCATGTCTTGTTTTTGTTTTGGTGACCCAACGAGTTTAGTTAGAGTTGTTTATGTGAGCATGGGTGAGGAAGGGCTATATAACACTGAAGAAAATATCTCCCCATTTCCTAGCGATCATTAACTGCCTATCAATCCTCAGAGAGTGGGATTTCATGAGCACCTATTAGGGTAGAATTGTTTACAGGAATACAACATCAGCAAGTAACACAATGCTTGACAATAGCACTTGTTTGGTGAATCAGGATACATATGACATATTAGATTCTTAAAAATGAGTATCCCTTTGACATGCTCATTGAATTCTCACAGATCTAGTAATTTCATCCCTAGTAATCTATGTTCAGACCATAGTCTAAAATATAGACAGGTATATACATGAGTTGAGAAATTATTCACAAGTTCGAGGAACTAGAATGAAGTTAAATATCCAATGTTACTGGCACAGGAAAGTATTTTTGTTGTTATACTAAGTAAAAAGTCCAGATAAATTTTCACATTCTATATGATCTCATCTATGTAAAATAAAATTATACATGCACAGAAAAAGAAAAGAAGTAAATACATTAAAATATTTAGTAGTTATTGCCTCAGGGAAATAGTTGCTATTTTCATCTCTGTAGCAGTTCTGTGTTTCCAAGATTTTGTAACATGGACATGTACAATCTTTTTTTAAACAGAAAAAAATGGTTGTAAAAAGATGGTAAGAATGTAAAATACATAGCAACATGAAATTGTTTATGAAAAATAATGCTAAGTGAAAAAAGATGTATATGAAAACTTACTGTGATTGCAATTATGTAAATATGTTTCTGCACAGAGACAAGAACTGAAAAGGAGAATGTAGAAATAGAATTAGGCCTTGTATTGTACTAGTGCTGTGGATTAGGGGTAATTTATTTTTCTTCTTTAAAGATGTTCTTGAAGCCGTTTTTAATGATGTGGATGCATTTTTAAAAACATCTCCTCTGTGTGCCACCATGCTTTCTGCTCAGCTTCATAGGTCTGTGGGTCCGAAACTAACTCCACAGTGAGAGCAACTAGAAATGTTACTGGTCTTTGTTCTTCAAAAGGACTGAGTTTATATGTAAGGGACTTGAGTTGGAGACAATCCCCAAATGTGTCATGTAATGCCCTTCATGTTGGGCCCATCAATATTTAACATAATATTATTATTTTTAACAAACTTATGAAAGGAAAAAGAACTCTGTGGACATTTTTCTCCTGAATATTTCTATGATGTATAGGAAATCAAATGTCTCTCCAGGATGCAGCCTAGCTAGTAAAGAAGCCCCTATGATTATGATGTCCTTGGCAGTATAGACACTCCTTGTCCCTATCAAGATGGGTATGTTGGCCTTCTGTCTGAGAAAGAAGACTAAGGACTAATTACATCCTGAGCTTACAGATGCATCTATAGTGGGAAAGAATCCAGCATCACATAGTTTGGAGTTACCCTGATATAACTAACCACTTACTGTGGACATTTCCTCTGTCTCATAGCAGCTTGGTTTGTTCACCCGTAGAACAGGAAAGATACTCTATGCCTTACAGGGTATTGGGGAGAACTGTGTACAAATACACACAAATGGCTTCATATAAATTTGCCCTTGAGCAGACAGTTCTTCAATGCCAGTTTTTAGTATATATCATTGAAAACTATGGCATATGATAAGAGTTATAAGAAAATTTAACAGAGAAATTATAACCTTCCACAAAGAGTACTGAAGAAAACAGATGCCCACAATCAGAAGAGTGAATATTACAGACTCCTCCTTTATATCTTACCAGAACATTAACTCAAAATTGTTCAGATACTTAAACGTAACAGCTAAAGATACAAAAACCTCTTAGAAGAAAATGTAAGAGTACATCCCTGTGATCATGTGTTAGATATGAAACAAAAAATAAAGCAATAAAAGGGAGACTAGAGCTGGGGCAATGGCTCAGTGTGTTAGTACCTGCCATGTAAGTATGAGGACTTGAGTTTGGACCCCAGCACTCAATCAAAGCAAGTATGGTGGCTTGCATCTGTAATCCCAGTGCTGGGGGCAGTGGAGGAGAGAAGGAGGAGCTGGCAGATTTCTAGAGCTCATTGGCTAGCCAGCCCGCATGGCTAACCAATGAGCTGCAAGCTCAGCAACAGACCCTCCCAGAAACTAAAGCACAGAGAGACCAAGGAAGAAACCTGACCCTGACTTCTGGCCTTCATATGCATACACACATGCACATACTCACAGGAATATATAAATATCTGCATATATATCTATAAAAGAGATAGAGATATATGATAACCTCCCCTCCCCCCCACACACACTCAAGAGAAGTGATAATTTGGACTTCATCGAAACAACAACAAAACAATATTTCAAAGAATAATATTGAGAAAGCAAAAAAAAACAAAAAACAAAAAAACAACCAAAACCACAAAATGTAAAAAAAAAAAAGCTGCAAATCCTCAATCTGATAAATTTGAATCCATAATCCACCCATGTAGAAATACATTAAAATCCAACAACTCAGTAATAAAGTGGGAAATACAATCCAATTAGAGTGTGGAAGAGCAAATAGCACAGCTATTTCTCCAAAGAAGCTATATACATAGTTTATAAGCTCATGAAGATATTAGTCAGCATTATTAAATACTAATGAAAACACATATTTAAATCACAATGAGATATTATTATTTTATACTCACTAGTATGACAATAATAAAAAGACACTAACAAGTGTTGGGAACAATGTGGAAAGAATAGGATTGTCCTGTGCTATGGCTGGGAATGTAAAATGGTGCAACTATTTTGGAAGATTAAAATATTGTGGCATGACTTTCAGCTGTGTGACATTCTCAGAAAATATTTGATAACATTATAGGACGTTCATGCCACTCAAATAAAGAGGGTTTACATAGTCTATTCTAATTTCCTTTTAAAATTACCTTTGTATTTGTATGTTCACGTACAAAAATAATGTTTTTGAAATCTGTTAAGTGTTTTATTTAGCAAAACAATACTTCCTTATCTTTTCACAGAAGATGCTATAAAGAATGAATTTCCTAAGCAGTAAAAGAGAAATTACAGCTGGACTCCTGAGTGAAATGACAAAATAAGGTCAAGCTTCAATAAACTCCTTTATTTTTATCACATTGGATGTTGGATATATTTGATAACATATGAAGGAGTAGTGAATGCACAGTTACATTTCATTGTGAGAAACATATCCCACAATGCTGAGATGAGCAAAAAAAAAAGCAGCAAAATGAAGGGTTCTGGGGTTACTTGCTGATGTCTAGATGTAGAAGCAGGGGCAGCAGGTAGGACTTTGCCTCCTGTGGGATGAGAAAGACAACATGACCTGTAGCAGCAGATGGAAACCGGAGACAACTTTTCACTTAAAGAAGGGATTGTGGGTGGGACTCTCCTGTGATGGAAAGAGCCAAGTAAAGAAGATTGTTGTGGAGCTCTCCAGAGAGGGTGCCTATGCATCTCAGCCTAGAAAAGGTGAGGGATGTCCACTCTGGAACTGGAAGTACCCCAACTTTTTGTCTTTGGATCTGCTACATCCCCTAGGTCCTACTCTGAAGATGTGGGGGAGAAAGCTGCAGAAAACATAACAGAGGTTGATGTGAGAGCAGGGGGAGTTTTAGTGATGGAAAGAGAGAAAACTAGAAAACTTCCTTTCCCAAGTGAGCATCCAAATTAAAATTTCAAAATAAATGACAAAAATCAAATGCTAAAAAAGACACTATGCAAAATCAACAATTAGAATTTGAATTTCCTCCATTGCAACTGATTTTGTAGAACAAAGATTTTAAAATAAACATGTTGAGTATGTTCTGAGAAATTAATGAAGACTTTAAAATAGCCTAGAAGTCATGGAACAGAACAGGGAGAAATAAAACCAGAAGAGGTGGATATGAACAAAGTTAGAATCATTGAAAATGGAAAATGCATACTTATTATAATATTTCAAGATAGGAAAAAATATAGACTAGACATGGTCAAAAAGTGAATTTATATATTAAAGTTGCTTGCAAGAAACTTAAAGAAGTTGGAATATAATGATGAAAACTGAATTAATGTCTTTGTCACCTTTCTGTCGCTGTGATAAAACACCATGACCAAAAGAAACTAATGGAAAGAGGAATTTATTTAAAGGTTCCAGGTCCCAGAGGGATAGATAGCAGTTAAATGGGGGATAGGGGGGACATAGTTGCATGTGGCTTACATCTTCAACAATAGGCTTGAAGCAGAGAGAGGAAAGTGGAAATAAAAGGTTTTGAATCTTCAAAGCCTGACACCCAAGCCTTCCTCCAGCAAGATTCTACCTCCTAATCCTCCCCAAAGAGTGCTTGCTACCATGTGTAGACCAAGTATTCAAACACCAAAACCTCAGGGGACATTTCACATTCTAAGGATCACAGTTAAGAACAATGAAAGTCACTTGATAGGACCCAACATTTGTTTAATAGGAATTCTCAAAGCAGAGAATCAAAGGGATAGTGAAGGAGGGAAATATTAGAAGGTATAATTTGCTAAAAATTTTCCAAAGCTAAAGAAAGGCATATATTTTTTGGTGGTAACTACAGGATAAATAAAAATAAATTGAGTCCCAGACACATGAATAAAAAAAAATCAGACCATTAAGATTAAAAATGAATCTTGAAACCTATCCAAGAAAAATAGGTTCCTTAAATTATATTACAGCAGACTGCTCATCAGCAACTTCATAACATGAAGAGACAGTGAATAAAATTGTCAAAGTGCTGGAGAAACTCCTCAAATCAGAACTCATATCTAGACAAATTATCACCCCAGGAGAAGTCAAAACAAGGATAGCACTGATCAATAGGATTATCCAATGACTCTCATTAGAACAGTGATCACAGCGGTCCTTTAGTGCAGTCACACAGGGAAGACTTGCAGTACAATAATTGAGAGAACACAGAAATTCATAACCGTGCGGGAAAAGCCACTGGCTAACACTAACAGCACATTTTTCCTCTTTTTATAAAAGGTTAAAAGTTAAAAGTCTAAACAAAAATGATGAGGCGGTGATGGGGCCCTGTGTAACAGATGGTGAGGACCTACCAGGGAACTTGTCTGGTTGAAGATGAAAGGGATTCTGAAGGACTGGAGGTTGTAAGAAAAGGAACAGTATATAACCACAGGGTAATCAGCGAAGGCCAGAAAGAAAATCTATAGCAGACAGTTCTGCAGAGGAGATGGAATGAACAAGTAACATACCAAACTTTAAGGCAAAAGCAAAAGCAAAAGGCTGGAAAGCTTCTCTGGGGGTCGAAGCTTAAGGTTAAAATTCAAGGTTTGCCTGGGCCACAGAATGAATTCAAGGCCAGCCTGAACAACTAGGTGAGACCCTACCTCAAAGTAAAAAGTAAAAAGAGAAAAAGAGGGCAAGGTGTGTAACTGCATGGGAGCTATTTGCTTAGCAATGCTGCAGCTGCTGGGTTCAATTCCCAGTAAGATTTCAAAACACAAATGTAAAGGGAAGGTCAAAGAAATTACATGATATAGGAAGCAAAAGTATGGAAGAAGAAATACATTCAAATGTATTATTATATATAAATTCTTATACATACAAATATATTACTTTTATCTATCATTAATGTGTATGTGAGTATATGTGCCACAGTGCATGTGTGGAGATCAGAGGACAACTTTGTTGTGTGGGTTCTGCCCTTCTGTCTTACATAGTGTATTAGTCATGGTTACCATTGCTGTGATGAAACACCATGACCAAAAGCAACCTCAGGAGGAAAGAGTTTATTTGGCTTACACATCCTGAATCACAGTTCACTGAGGGAAGACAAAGCAGGAACTCAAACCAGCAGGAATCTGGATGCAGAAGCTGATGCAGAGGCCATGGAGGGATCCTGCCTATTGGCTGGCTTGCTCATGGCTTGCTCAATGAGCTTTTTTATAGCACCCAGGACCACCATACCATGTACCCACCTACACTGATCACTAATTAAGAAAATGCTCTAGAGGCTTGTCCAAGGCCCAGTCTTATAGAGGCATTTTCTCAATTGAACTTCCTGTCAGATGGTTCTAACTTGTGTCAGGTTGACATAAAACCCAGGCAGGACACCAGGACACGTGGGTTTCAGGGATCAAACTCAGATTTATGTGGTAAGTGCCTTTACCAGATGAAATGTTTCATTGGTTCACCAATGTATTAAATTAAGTTGTCACAATACAGATCATTAGATTTTGTTTAAGAAGTACAGTTCAAAATCTATAATTACAAACTTCAAAAGGTAAGGATAAAGGGGAAAAGGAGAAAGATGTCTTTCAATCAATTACAAAGAAATATTAAAATTGAAATTTATTTAAATAAAACATTGGAGAGTTATTGATGAAGAGTAAAACACATAGCTCAAAGTTCAGAAACAGATTCTGAATGTAGGAAAACTAATGTAATGGAAGTATAATTGTCACAGGACTGGGAAAGCATGGCCTGGGTGTCTTATGGCTCTGACACAATGAGTTATTTGCATGTAAATTAAAAAATAATGAAATCCCTGGCTGATATTGTATACAAAGATTAGTCATTATTCAGACAAAGTAAAGGCTCAGATAGAACACAAGAAATTATCAAACATTAGAGGCACACACACACTTTTTGTTTGTTTGTTTATGACAGGGTATCACTATGTAGCTCTGACTGGCCTGGAACTGGCCTCAAACTCACAGTAATTTAACTGCCTCTGCCTTTTGAGTGCTGGGATTAAAGGCTATGCACATGCGTATGTTTCTGTTATATGTTTGTTTGGAGATGGTCTTATTCTGTAGCCCAGATTGGCTTTGAATCTACTGCAATCCTCCCACCCCAGCCTCAAGAATGCTGGGGTTACAGGTATAACCCATCACACCTGGATTAGGAAAATGCTATAGCCAGTTGGAAAGAATTCAAGTCATAAAGCATAGCTCTTAAAACAAGAGACTGATACACTTAACATTAAACTTACAAAAACTTTTCAATGTGAAAACACATCACGGACATCAGCAGCAATGAAAAAGTACAAGGCACATATGGGATATTTGCATATGAGGGATATATTCAGAATAATGGATTCTGAATCAGTCAGATAGTGAAGACCCCATAGTCTGGACACAAAGGGTATGAAGAATCAAGCCACGGAAAAAGTCAAAGCAGCAGTGAACATACAAAAAAGATAATCTACCCTATCACCAATCGGGGACATACATATTAGTCATGCTGGGCACCATTTTATGTTCATCATACTGATTGACAAAATCTGTGTCTGACACATCTGAGTGTTGATGAGTTGAAGAAAAGAAAGCTCTTACCCTCTGCTGCTGGAAGAGTAGATTTGCTGAATTGGACAACAGTTGCTTGTTATGTGGCAAATTTAATGCATATAATTAGTAAGTCCTCTTGGGTTATATGCCTTAGAGAAATTCTCATATTTATATACAAGGAGACATGCACAACTGTCTTTAGTAGCATTCTTTGTTATTGAAAAAAGCTATATAAATACTTTAAGATCAACGAAATGAGAAAGTTATAATCCTATGGTATGTGGACTACTACACAGTAATTAAAATGAGTTGTGTATCAACATGAATGGATCTGTATAATATAATAATGAGTATAGAAAAGGTAATGGGATATGGCTTTTTTCCAGTATGAGATTTAGAGGAATTGGTAACATAACAGTTATTTTTCAAAGCACAGATATTGAAATATTGAATACATGGTTACTTATAGGATGAGGGAGAGAGAGTTAAGGAAAAATACTGAGAATTTTCAATTGCATCTCTTTTTAAAAATAGGAACTCTGGCATAAATGGTTCAGTGCTGATATGATTATATCTCTGTTTGTTTCTTTATATTGGGAGTTATTCACGACACAGAAATACAGTTTTGAAAAACATACAGTACAGATTGTTAATGTTTCCAAATTCCAAATCTGTGTTTCAGAAGGCCCATGGTCTACTCAGAATGACAGCCCCAGACTGCAGATCTGAGCACTGGGTCGTTTGGTGATGAGTGAGAGAAGTGCATGCCCACTGGCAGCCCCAGAGAGGCAGCAAGCCCAGTGCTAGTGGCTGAAGCTTCTTGGGAATGCAGGGAATTGGACTGAATTTGATAGGCAGAGACAGATAACATAAGTGTTTTTGACATGGAATAGGATATCTTCTTATAGGCCATGATCAAATGGTGCTTACCAACTCTTCCAAGACAAAGCACACATGAGTAATATCTATCTGTCTGGCCCATTGGAGTCCAGGCTGCATCCTGGGGATCTGCAGTTCCTGCAGTGTTCTCCATGCCACTGAGAGATCAGCAGATAGACATCTCACAATAGCATGGAAGCAGAGCCCACTTCAGAACACTAGCGCTCCACACATATCTCTTGGGAAGTGCTGACCTAGAAGATATTCTGTTTTCATCTAGGAGGAGGGATAATTATAAACCATTCAAACTCTGGCAGTGCGGAGACACTTGCAATCCCACAGCTGTCTAAAAGGAGCATACTGGGGATACACAAGTACTCTGTTTAAATCCATGTAGTAGCAATTAGGAGCAGCCAAAGCTAGCACAAAAGAAGTACAGTGTACACTAGTCTAAAAATGTTATTCACAAACAACCTAACACAGACCTAGAACCCTCTCCAATACATATGTAGGCATCATACCAGGATGTGACAAGATGTGATGGGATATGGAGACAGTCAACCTGGGTAGTGCACACTTACTTGAGAAGAACACTCTTACAAACAGGAGTGCCACTAAATAGGATGAGACAAAGACAATCCTTCAGCCCTATCTTAATGAGGAAGATGTGGCAAGTAACTCAAGTAAGCAACTCTAGTTCTATCATTCCAGCTACGGAATTTCTAAAAATGTTAATCTTATAAGTCTAGAATGTAGCTTATTCTAGAGTTAGTTTTCAATGATTTCGAGCCAGGCACAGTGACTGCACTTGTAATACCAGCATTAGGGAGGTGGAATCATGAGGATCAAAGGGGAGTTCAAGGTCATCCTTAGCAGAATAAAAATTTCAAGGCCAGTAGACTACATGAGACCCAGTCTCAACAGCAGCAGCAACAACAATGATTTCTATATCACTCTTCTGAGGCTCTAGTTCACATGAAAAAATGTTACCAGAAATGGATAAATGTACCTTACATCTGTACTCATTGTCCTGTACATATACCAGGTAAGTAGCCCCTCTGATAGGATTCTGCCTGCAAAGTACATTTTTTTCAGGCTTTTTGCTACGTAGGTTCCAAGTATAGCAGGCCTGATGGAAGGCGGGGCCAACACAGTTTGTCCATATTGGCTACTAAAATATTGAATGTCTCCACATTTATTGAGAGTGATTCCCTGAGCCGCCCTCTTACATATGACCACTCTGCCATACTAGCTCCTTCCCTAGCAGCCCATTCCTTCACAGTCTAGTAACCAAAGTGTTAATGTTTGGCAAAGGAGCTGGTCACTGGGGCTCTTAAATATTTTGAATATCACCCATGGGTGAAGATGAACCACCACACCCACTCACAAATGCTCATGAAATCTCTTGGCACCAATAAGAAGAAAATTGCTCCTCTAGCTCAGTTTAGCATCGATTTTCCAAACCAAAGTAAGATAGCTCCCTGACATCACTAAACTGCATAACCTCTCCCTGGGCTACAGGTCAAATCTCAGGGAAAGAAAGACCTTCTGGTCTCATGGCCACAGGTTTGTTTTGAGACTTGAGTCTCTTTAATGGAGAGAAACAAATGCTACTTTGACCATCAGACTAGTCAGTGACCAAACCCTCACAGATTGGTTCTTGCTCATGAACCATCCTTCCTCCCTTCTACAGCACCATGCAGGCAGATTCTCCATTTCTCATAAGTTTAAAACGTATTCCCAGGAGACCAGAACAATTTCTTGATATGTGATTCCAATGAGTGATTTGGGCAAGAACTTCATTCCCAGCGAATGCAGCTGTCACTTAGAGCAGCAGCCCTGTCACCTTCTGTCAACAGGAGGCAGCACAGAGCTGGGAGAGAGAAAGGAAAGTGTCCCCGGTGGAGAAAGGTCATTAACGTACAAGAATTACAGTTTTCATTCAGGAAGTGAGAGGAGGGCAGGGCTTGCATTTGGAGAGGCTGCAAGGCATGATTCTGTGTAAACTCCAAGCAGAATGGCGCTCTGCACTTACTCACCAGGGCTGGTTATTGTTAGGAGGTCAAGCTGCCGCTGTTGCTGCAAAAGAAAACATACAGTGAGGGCAGAGATTCACACCACAGCCAAACCTGTGCCTAGCAGGGCAGGGGAGAACTGCAAGATGAAGTCTGGACACACAGAGCAGTGTACATTTTATGGGACATAGTTGTGCTGAGGGTTCTTCCACCCTATAGACAAGGCAGAACAGTAACCTTTTTGGACATCTAGATAAGCCTATATATACTGTAGTTACTCCTCCCACCAAAAAAAAAAAAAAAAAAAAAAAAAAAAAAAAAAAAAAAAAAAAAAGGCAAGGGGAGAATGTGACTTACCCAAGGACACAGAAAAAAAAAAAAAAAAAAGCCCCATTCCAATCTCCCAGCCAGGCACATTCCTCTAGACCCCATACATTTGGATTTCTCTTTGCCTGAAGTGTTTGCATCAGTTGCTTAACTCATATACTTGTACCCCCCTCTTTTCCTTGCGTAACTTGCCTCCAGGGTACTTCATGCTGGTTCAATTCTTGGGAACACTTACAACACCCCAATAAAGTAAGTTGCCAATAATCTGAGCATTAATTCTCCAGTGTAATCTTCACCCTTTGTTCATGTACATCCAATCAGAAATCTAGTTGTCAAGTACACTACATTAAATGAATGAGGTCCCTGGTGTTTGGAGGCAACAGGTCTTGCTTACACTGCCTGAGATTATCAACATCTTAGAAGGCCTGTCATCTGGTACAGGTCCCCAAGCCCCAGTCAGCTGTGTATTGGCCTGGTTGTAATGAGAGCAGAGAAAGGGCTCTGGAAAGTTCACACTAGGACCACAGTAAACAGTTTCCCTTGAAGACTGAAATCAGGGTTCTGTACACCCCAGTCTTCCTGTTGAGCCTTTTCTCTTTTCTAAGAGAAGTACTGCAGATAGAGTATTCCATCTTCTTTAAAGGGTCACACAAACTTTGTTTTTAAGCTTTGTGTTGCAGGAGCTTCTCATCCCTGGCATCATCTCCAGTGACGCCTTGTTTGATTTTATCCCACTCTCTTTATCTTGCCACTTTCCAAGAATGGCTTCCTGAAGTTCAGCTTAAACAGAAGGGAAGTCAGCAACTTCCTTTTTGACAAGTGAAGAGAGTAAAGGCTTGGCACATTAAGTGCTAGGAGCTTTTGAGTCTGAAATGATATCCTACCCAGTGAGTACTGCCCAGAGGAAGGATGATTACATTCAAAGAGGGGAAACCATTTTCTCAAAACCATACCTTCACTCACTGGCAGGACCATGCTGGTTCCAGTTCTGTCTCTAGAGTCTAAATTATGGCAATCATAACTCATAATAAGTTATCAGTAAGGCAATCTATTTAGTTCGATGGGGGAACTTTTATTACAGGACATCTGACCTTTGGTCACATAAGCTGCCTCTTCTATTAACATAGAATCAATGAGACTAGGAGCTTAGAAGTCATTGTGTTTGACCTGTCACCTGCACTATCCCCTCTTCAGTGCCCCCTTCCCACACCCAGCTGTATGAACTATTTCTGTTCTACCTCTTTCCTTGACAAAGAACTCCCTACTTCTTCATTCAGCTCCTATTGCCTCAGCCCACAGCTATGTCTCCTTCTCCAGGCTAAATGTACTCAAGTCCTCTGTCCTCTTTTCCATGGGGACCTGTTCTCAAATTTCCTTGTCCTCAGGGTGTTCTCCCCAGCCATTCAACTTTGATCTGCTACATACATACACACACACACACACACACACACACACACACACACAAAAAAAAAAAAAAAACCAAAAAAAAACAAACAACAACAACAACAACAAAAAAAACGCTTGAAGATTTCTCTACCGGTTGATTCTGACTTCTCATGGATCTACAAGCAAGCCTGTATCCCTTTGAGGCCTTCTCAATAACACATCTCCATTTTCCTGCCAGCTCATAACTCATTCCAGTTGACTTCAAGCAAACAATGCAACTCCAAGATGTCACTGATCTATGTAGTGAGCATGAGTTCTCACGCTGAAATGAAATACAGACTCACACATGCCAGTGAGGGGGAATGCCGGAGCCAGATGGCCTCCTTCCCCTAATGTGAAACCTAACAGAGAGAAGGTTGGCTCAAACTGCCTTTGCCCAAGCCAACCTGCACAGCCTGCCACTCTGCTCACGCAGGAGAAAAGGATCTAGCAGCCCCCTTTCTTCTGTTTATTTTCTTGATGGTCACAATTAGAAAAAAAGCCTATTTGTCCAAAAAGTTTCTAATTCCTTCTTAAGAACTGTTACTAAATGGTGACTCTGTGCTTAGGCCCCAGTAAAGAAGAATGAGAAGAAAAATCTGGCAAGAGTCAAACACACCTGGGTACTTGTCCTAGCTCTTGTGTGGAGGTTTCTATAACTGACTGTTTCTGGCTACAAACTTCAGAATTTAAAAAGACCAAGAGAGGCTTAAAGTCAAATGCAACCAGGTGCTGTACTTCTGGGCTCTCCTTTTCTCGTGTAGAATTCTTTCTAAATCCCTTGGCTCCAGGACACTGAGGCTCAAGGACACAGTCAGAATTCAAAAGACAAATGTTAATGCTGTACTGTTACACTGCAATTTTTCACACCTGTGTGACTCTTCCTCAATAGATGAGAAACATCTTCCAGGCTCAGAACTACTATGCATCTTAGTTACTGCACTGCTCTCGAAGAGGGGCACCCAGTAAGCACTTGCTATGCTCTGTGCACTCATCTCTAAGTCCACAGCCTCCTTTCAGAACCCCATGCCCGTGTTTGTACTTTTCTTTCCACCAGTGCTGTTAGAACTTCTCAGGTCCTCTATGAAATCTCTCTGTTCACAAACTCCCAAGCCAAGCCCCCTCCCTTCTCCCCTTTCTTCAGCAGAATAAGTACTTTCTGCTTTGTTCCTCCAATGCACGGTAAAACTGTTCTCTTGAATCATGCTGGCTTAATTGTTGTTTTTCTGTCTATCCGTGGTGTTAGGTCCTTACTTGATGACAGGGCCATGCCATTTCATTTCTGTGTCTCCAGTGCCCAGAACAAAAGCCCAGAAAGACTGATGTCATCGAGTTCAAATGACTTAACTATTCTGTCATTCCCTCTGCAAGGACCTGCTAAGTAGGAGTCCATCATCACAGAGAGTAAGCCTGTTCTTCCCTCCCTATGGCTTTCCTCTGCCACATCTTCAAGGATTCTCACTTTTAGGGTTTTGCTTCATCATTCTACAGTTAACAACAAAGTCTATCTCTTCTGAGAGTACTTCCCCTCTTCACCTCTTCCCGAGCCCTGTAGCTTCTACTGTCTATATCCCCTCTGTGGTGATGAATGAATTCTCATTGGCAGATAAACCCTATTATTCCGCAATTGACGAATATATGTGTGCACCACCTAGTGGCACATGTAGGTAAGTGTAGCCTGTTTATGTTCTAACAAGTTCTTCGGATAGAATTGCAAAATCTGTGGTCTAAATGCAAATGAAAACAAAACCATATGTTCGAGAATGATTGCATAACAGCTTTTAGCAAAGAAATGGAATAGTCAAGTAATTACTTAAAATTTTTGAAAAGTTAAAAATAATAAATGAAAGCAAGAAATGTCATTACTAGAATAACTAGAATAATAATCACTGGAGACTGCTGATGGGAAACGACAGCATTTGTAAACACAGGCCACCTGACTTCTTCTCTACTTGTTATGTGGCTCTCATCTAACATACCTCCTCTCTGTTAGATCTTTCTCAACTTGCTGAGGCTGGACTGGATCTTACCTGTGGCCCACAGGAGCATCATCACATAGTGCTCCCATGGCCTCTTTCTCAAGGGGCTTACCCAGCACCTGACTAATACAGAATCTGCTGACTACCTGTTATCCTCTTAGACAGGACCCCACTGGTCACTAGTTGAGGTCTTGAGCTTTGGACCCCTCTCTTCCAAATGACATATTAGGTACAAACAATACTTGTGGACTGCCTCTATACTTTCCTTCTTTTTGAGTCTTGGGCACCCAGGAATAGGGCCACAGAGCATTTGGCCTTCTTCATCTGGATGGGGTGATCATGAGGCTATGGTTAAAAATGGACTTTTCGTTTTGGTCACGACTGCACTGCAATTATCTCTCAGAACGAAAAGGGACTTAGTGTTCTAGGAGCTCAGGGGCTGGTTTTGTAGGGTTCTGCGTGGTGGAAGAGAATAGTCACTGATTATCTGTTCTGTTTTGCTTTCTGTTTTCATGTAAGGTAGCTATTTAGGGAGCAGCCAGTCTGTCACTGCATAGACGAGATGACTTAAACAAGAGCACCAGTAATCCCTAGGCACTCTCCTGTCACTCCAGAAGCCAGCCATCCTGCAGAGGATCTCCAGATTTACATCTCCAGAAGGAGTCCAGGGGCAGAGGCCCACATTCAGCTTCTTTAGGTTCTCTCTCCAACAACTCAGCTTCCCCCTCAGTTCCTTTCCTTGCCCAGCCCTACTCTCCTTCTAGGCCCCCGGACTGTAGTGGATAGCCATCCCAGCATTGGCCTGGAAGTTCCAACCCCCACTGAGGCTTCAGTAATGATCACGCCCACAAGGCGGGGCAGAGCAGGGAGCAGAAGACCGAGGAGCAAGAGGAGGTGGTGTTCTTGGTTCCCGGACGCTGGACGCTGGAGGTAGACCGAGCAGAGTTCTCCAGAGAACACCGCCAGACTGCCCTATACCTTTGCCAGACCCTGCAACCTACCCCTTCATTTGTAAGTTATCCCACAAAATAAACCTCCCTTTTAACTACGTGGAGTGGCCTTAATCATTTCACCAATACCGGACTTTTAACGATTCTCCTAGTTCACATAGCACTGACCTTTCTAAACTCAGTTTCTAATGTCTCTTTCCCTAGTCTAGCCTCCTCACTGGGCAAAGGACTGATTATTTTAAAATTAAATCTACTCTACTGTTTGAGTAATTTAGCAATTCTAATTATATTTTTTGATAAAGACTAAATTGTTTAGCTTGGTTTTCAAGGAAGATGTTTAAAACAAACAACTCAAATTAAGCCAATAGCAGAAAAACAAATATTGCATGTCTTCTCTCATTTGTGGTTCCTAGATTTTATATACATAAATAAAATTATCTATGTATCTATGCACTTATGTATCTATCACTTGAAAGTAGAAATAAATCTGTCTAAGGAGACAAAGCAGACAAATGGGGGGGGGATAGAAGGAAGGGGAAGGACAGCATTAGAATACATTTAACATACACTATTTACAGGTGTTAATGCTTTTTTAAAAAGAATTTGAACAAAAGTTCCTTGCATGGGTGGATAACATGACTCACAGAAGCCATAGGCTATTAAATGAAAAACCTAATGCTAAGGCTGAACTGCTTCCCCATGACTTGTTAGCCAGAGAGGTCCCTAAAGTCCTCCAAATAATACAAGGTATTTATTGCCACTGCTCTTGGTTGTCCACCAGAGTTACATAGTAAGACCCTGTTGCTGAAGACACCCTATAGTTTGGTTGGTTATGAACAGAGAGAAATCAAACCATTACTCTGTTGGCTAACTTTCATAGTCAGAAGATGGTATGCAGGGTATCAGGAGAGAACTGTCATTAGCCAACTTATTCAGCCATGGACCCTTCATGTCACACTACTGACTTGCTAGGGGCTAAATGTGCCCACTGGCACAATGGTGGGGATTTGAAGCCTGTGCCAAAGGAGGGAGTTTACATCTATACCATAAACTGGTCAAAAGTCTGTGACTGGAGAGACCATAGCCCCTAGTGGGAAGTCCCCACCACTGCTTTTCTAAATGCATATAATGGCCTGTCAAACTACCTTCTAAATATTTATCTGCTGTGCTCAGCAGAATTTCTTTATGCAGTAGGATATAGTTATTGCAGCGAAACATAACTCATCAAAGTTCTGAGAAGAATTGACTTGTTGAGTGTTCAGCCTAAGTGGAACATTTAATCACTCCCTCCAGGACTCAGGGATTGATCACTCTAGAAAAGGGGCTAGAAAGAAAGAATATAAGTGCTGGAAGAAGAGTAGAGTGTTGTGCCCCGACCTTTCCTTAAGTATCTATAGGCAGCTAATGGTAGCTAGGTGGATGGTCCCCAAAGACCTCCCTTAAGGATGTTTTGATGGTTGAAACAAGGAGGGGAGGGTAGTTACTGGTAAGTCACTGATACTCCTGTAAATAATCCCTCATCCATATTCCTTTAAGTAACCCTAATTAAACTAATTGGTTCAACATAAACAAACAAACAAATAAATAGGTAAAGAAAAGAGAAAGACATGGAAGTAGGTGGGGAACTAGCTGAGAAGAGAAAGGGTAGCAAGCAGTAAGAGTGGGAGGAGATAAGAGAGGGATGGAGGTAAATATAATCAAAATGTATGATGCATGTATATGAACTATCATAATGAAGTGTATTCTTGTGTATAATTAGTATATGCTGATAGAATAGAAAAATAGTCACAGGTTTTATGAATTATTTGAAAAACTTTCTCTCATTATAATATTTGGAAAACAAAAGTACCTATTAAGTTAAGAATCAAATTTCAAAAATGAAAATAAGCCCAAGCATGTTGGTTAATGTGTTCTGCAGAAAAGCACAGGTGCCAGAAAGAGAAAAAAAATGTTAAGGAAAATCAAGCAGTGGGAAAGCAGAAGGGGAGGGATTCACGTAGCAATTTCTTCTGAGTCCCAATGTTACATGATTATTGTTTTTTATTATTTATTTATGTGCACATATATGTGTACTTGCATGAATATGCGTGCAGTGTGGTCATGCAGGTACCTGTTGAGGCCAGATGGTAGTAAGCCTCTGTGTGGGTGCCGAGAACTAAAAATGGGTTCCCTCAGAAGGCAAGTGCTCTTACCTGCCAGGCCAGCTCTCTAGTCTCTAAATTGCTGTTTTTGATTCAAGTGGTTTTAACTGAGGAATTACCAACAGGGCTTCCTTTAAAGACAGGCTAGTTAAAGCAGGTCCCAATGGATGGGGATATTTTACTTTTCCCTGGAAGAGGACCAATTTTTAAGGAAGAACAGGAGAAGGGCCCAGAAGGACTCAGCAGATAAGAGCTTGTGCTGCTTTTGCAGAAGACCAGAGTTTGCTTCCTACCATGGATTTCACAATCTGTGGCTCTAGGTCCAAGGGATCCAACACCATCTCTGGGGTCTGAAGCCATCTGCACTCATGTGCACATTCTTTGCACTCCTCCACACTTACGCTCTACACATCTAATATAGAATATTTATATTATAATATTAATACATTTTATTTTTGAGACAAAATCACATACATAACTGTGGCTTACCTGGAACTAGCTATGTAAACCATAGTGGCCTCAAACTTACAGCGATATGTCTGCCTCTGTCTCTCAAGTGCACTATGATCAGCCCAATAATAATTAATTTTTAAAGAAAGAATAGGAGAAAGAACCAAGACTGGCCATAAAGTCCCAGCTAACTTCTGTCTTTGGGAGTTAATACTTCTGCTTACGTTGACATTCAGTTCTTAAAACCACCAAAGCATATCCCTCACATATTGTTTTCTTATCTTTATATATTTGATTATTTAACAGTCATGTACTAAATAAATATTATTTGAAGGAACTTAAAACAAAATAAAACCAACAAAATAAAAAACCCAAATGAGTGGAGAAAAAAACATAAAGACCAAAGAAATTAATGCGAGTCTATAACTCACCGTTTCCTTAAGCGGAGGCACACAGAGTGAGGGGATTTGGCTGCAGCTCACACACTGATGCATCACAGAGCTGCTGCATTGGAACTAGGAAAACTACCTCTTATGGAGGCTGGATGTTGAAGAGGAAGCATAGAGACGGGGGAAGCAGAAGCAGCATAAGACTTAGTACCAGAGTGAGAACCACAGGTCTGATGATGTTAGGTACTAAGAACAATGAGAAGGAATCCTGGCTTGAAGACCTGTAAGTGGTTTAGCCCTTGGACAAGTGGCTTCACCTCTAATAGTGTAGACTATAATATGAAACCTAGTGAAAATAAAAGAGCTTTTGATTGGAGAGTACCAAGGTCATTATTTTGGGGAGGAGTTATTTTTTAACCCTACATATAATGTGTTAGATACCATATGACATATCTTAACCATGTGGGTTTTTGTGGCTTTCTTTCTCCCTCCACCCCAACCTTGGTATCTCTGTTTCCCCTTGTCACCTTCCTACCATATTTACCCTTTCTATGTCCTGTTTTTTTTTTTTTTTTAACTGACCCCATGCTTCATCATCTCTCATCATTACCCTCTCTTGGTCTCCATTCTAGATTTTTAGATTTTGTGCATACACACACACACACACACACACACACACACACACACACACACACACAAGTACAGAAGTCCTAACATACTCAAGTGTTCAGTAAAATATTTTTTTTCTGTTCTTCAGATTTAATAAGTGCAGAAAGGAGTTGCCAGCAACTTTGCAAAGAACTATGAAGGACTGAAAAAAACGAGGAATTATAACCACTCCAGGTGAAGCAACCTAGATCCAGAAAGATATATGCTCCATGTTCTCTTTTATATGTGGATACTAGCTTTGACTCCTTAGATATGTGTTTAAATTGCAGTGCTCATAGAAAGCAAAGACTAGGAAGGGACCATGGATGGGATTTCCAGGAAAGGGGCATATAACATAGGTGGAATGAAGGGAGAAAGTAATAATGGAAAGGGGGACAGGATGGTTGAAGAGATTGTATGGGGAGAGATAACTACCACTAAATATCTTTGAAAATGCCATATGGAGACCTACTAAAGAAACATTTAATATATGTCCCTCTAAGCTATTGTTTTTAAACTCATAGATTAGTGCATCTTTCTTCCCTCATCAAAGAGGTTTATTTTTTTCAATAGATGACAGTTAATACAGAGACTCATCCAGTCACATGCAGAGAGTAAGAGGCTATGGAGTGCTTACATTTACTTCATGCCCCCTTCCTCAATGCTCAGAGACTGTGTTGAAAGAGAGGATGGAAAGATTCTAAGAACCAGAGATGTCTGTAGCAAAACAGTATTTCCCATGAATGACTGCTCTGTTGCACACATTGAACTCATGCTTGGACCACATGCACCACACCTGCACAAGATCAAGCCAGCCAAAATCCAAGCAAGGTTGGGGAAAGGGCTCATGGGCTCCCACATCCGCCTGAGGAGCTATTGATAATTAATGGCTGTTGGGGGAGGGAGAGTCAGCTTTCTTCAGGGATGTGAACCTGAAGAGGCTACCTACAATCCAGTAGATGTTCCCACATACAGGCAGCTCTTAATGTATTATTATTCAGTAGGTATTTGGGGGGAGGGAGTTGGAGAGGAAGAAATGAGTGATAAATTTAAGCCAAACACATTATATGCATGTATGGATATTAAATAAAATATTTAATTAAAATAAATTAAAATCAATAGTAAGACAGAAAAAAGAAAGAAGGAAAAGAAATTGCCAGTTTGATTGTGAGGAAAGAATCCAGACCTAATTATTCTTTGTAAACCTGGGACAGAAGGTATTTTTTGAAAAATGGAACTGTCTAAATTAATTTTCCTGAAACAAACATCTTTGCCAAATAAAAGCAATACATAATAGCAATCCATAATTAAAAGCAAAATGATATCTTTTGCTATGTGGGAAAAGTATATGTGTTCACCACCATAAAAAGCAAAGTGTTATTTTTTGGA
Source organism: Onychomys torridus (assembly GCF_903995425.1). NCBI lineage: Eukaryota > Metazoa > Chordata > Mammalia > Rodentia > Cricetidae > Onychomys > Onychomys torridus. The sequence goes on along the minus strand of NC_050444.1, from coordinate 127,967,147 downwards.
ACTCTAAGCATGTGTGCACACACACACATGTGTAGCTCTGTCTTTGTTTCTGTGTGTGGAGATGCCTCTATCTCTAATTTTCATATTTTGCTATTGAAAAAGAACTTGTGAGAAACAAGTGTCATTCATCATGATTTCTTACAATGTTGCCAGAATATTCTTAAATTATGTTGCATTTTTCATTGACAGAAACTGGGGAAATGGAGGGAATTAACATTTACAGGATTATCCTTATTTTTCCCTGACTACTTTTATTAAGCTGTCTTTAAATTATCTCTATTTCTCTCTGCATGTGTGTGTATATTTGTAAACTGGCAAAATCTTTTACAGAAAATAGTCAATTAAGAACATGTTATTAAACATTTACTATGCAGCGGGTGCTTTATTTATGTTTATTCATTTTCTAGGAATTAAATAGTCATTTATTTATTTATTTACTTACTTAATTAGGTTACAAATTAAGACTGCCTTATGACACTTTCATATACATTTTGTTTCAGATGATTTCGAGCCCCCACTCACTCTTCTTTTCATCTCTCTGCCCCAACCTCCTCTTTCTTCCACTGTACCTGTGTCTTCAGCATCTCCACTTCCACTTTCACATCGCCTATGCTTTTGTGTTTCCCCACCTCTTCTCTTCATGTGTCTTCTTTCTCATGGGTTCATTTCTTCTTTCCTGACCTTTACCCACATTTACTCCTACCTAGATAGACTTATTTAGTAATTAGAAATTAGGATTTCCATATGAAAGAGAACATACTACATTTGTCTTTCTGAGCCTGAATTACCTTAGTTACTATATCATTCTTATCATGCAGGTAATTAACTTCCCGTTAAAGATGAAGACACTCAAAGTTTAGAAAAATTAAAATTTCCCCATTTAGGTAGTGAATAATGGAGTAAAGCTTTAAACAAACCTTCTGACCATGACCTCATGCTCTTCAAAATACTATGTAAGCAGCCAGAGAGATGGCACAGTGGTAAAGAGAATTTTCTGCTATGTAGAGAATCCAGATACAGTTCCAGTATCCACATGACCATTCACAACCATCTGTAATCCAGTTCTAGGGGATCCATCCACATCTTCTGACCTCCACAGACACCAGGCACATAAATGGTGCACACACATACACTCAGGCAAAACAATTATACACAAAAAATAGACTAAATAAAAATACTATTAAATTTGTATTATTAAATAATGACAATAATATAAAAAAGAAAACAAAAATCTCAGTATCCAAGTATCTAGTCTCATTTTAGATGCTGTTTTCTACTTCTTAAGTGTCCATGCTTGCATTACATAGCCAATAATTATGTATTAAAAATAAAGATGTAATCATGGCACAAATATGATGTTGTTACTTCCTGTATTCTGTTATTTTTAGGTCACATTATGTCATAAAAAGTTTCCCAAAACTATTACATAGTCTTTGCAAACATTATTATAATGAGTTTACAATGTTCCATTTAGTGAAAATGCATACTTTACTTAAATATAGGACATTTAGGCTATTATTATTCTGTTATTATAAATAACATTACAATAAACATCTTCCTAGATGCAATTCCTTTCCTCATTTGGATTATACTATTTCCCTGAAATGAATACCCAGGAGTGGAATTACTTGGTGAAAACTTATGTAGCCTGTCACTGCTAGACACACATTGCCACATTGCTTTTCAATAGGATCATTCTAATTTATAAGCCCACAAACAGTGTATGAGATAAAGACTTCTCTATAAACTTGCCAGTATGGGGGATTACAACTTGAAAATATTTTTATGTGATATAATGAGTACAATATAGTACATGACTCTTGTTTTAGTTCCTTTCTTTTCTTTTTTTTTTTTTTTTAAAGATACTTTAATAGTTCTGAACCTTTTCATTATCTTGCTCATCCATTCTGTTTCCTGCTGGGAGAGCCTACTTTCACACTTATCTGTTGGCTTCAGTTCTGTTTGGATTCTAAACTCAGAGGTTAACAATTGCTCTTGTTTTCAGCTCATCATCTTTGATGACAGTAGTGATACCCGCTTAGGCCTGATTTGTCACCAAAAGAAATGCTCTCCTAAAATGATAAATCTCTCTCTCTCTCTCTCTTTTAACGTTTCCAAAGATGGATTTCAATGATACTTGAAGACACATTTAGACAGTGTTAAAATAGTCCACTGTGAATTATAGATACGCTGATGGTTCCTGTCCTTTAAATCCCCTATGGAGGTTGATGCTTTCATGTCCCACAATGCAAGTAGAGCTCTGTACATCGAGGGTACAGATTTGCCATTGTGTAAGATACACATAGTACCTCCTCTGATTCCCCTAGATTCTCGATTTGCAAGATGTTGCAGAACAGAGTGGTTTCAAATCCCCATCAACATGGGGGGAATTTTCTAGTATAATTATACATATTTATAATGTACACTGTGATGCTTTGAAGCATGTATACATTGGATATAACATTGTTCTAGTTTTATTTCTGCTGCTGTGAAAAACACTATAACTAACAGCAACTTGGAGGCTTTATTTGGCTTATCCTTGCAGGTTACAATCCTTCACTGAGAGAATTCAGGGCAGGAACTGAAGCAGAACTCAAGCTGCTTACTGGCTTGCCCTCTAGTTTATACTCAGTTAGCTTTCTTATATAGACCAGACCCATCTGCCCAGGGATCGTGCTGCCCACAGTGGGCTGAGCTCTTCCCTGTCAACTATCAGTCAAGATAATTTATTTTAGTCATGGTCATAGGCCAAGCTGATCTGGGTGATTCTTCAACTGATGCTCCCCCCACCCCCTTTTTTCCCAGGTGACTTTGGTTGTGTCATAGTTGACAATAAAAACTACCCAGGACATATATCCATTATACAGTTTTGTTTTTGTGGTAAGAACACTGAATATCTACTGCATTAGCAAATTTCAAGCACAAGAATAACACCGTGCTATACATCAGGTCTCCAGAATGTTTTCCTCTTGTGTTACAGAGACTACCACATTGATCACTATGCCCCTTACCCTGCCTCTTTGTTCCCAGCCCCTAGTAATTACCATTCCACCCTCTGCTTCTGTGATTTCAGGTTTTATATTCCACATGTAAATGAAATCATGACAGTATGCTTGTTTTTCTTATCTTATCTCAGCATAATGTCCTTCAGGTTGATCTGTTTTCACAAACAACAAAATCTTCATTTTTAAAGGCTGAATAACATTCTATTTTGTATATATGATAATTTTTCTTTATCCATTTATATGTTAATGGAAACCTGCTGATTCCCTATCCTTTTTTAAACTTCTCATGTCTTGACTATGGTGTAGAATGCTACATTTAACACAGAGGAGTAGACATCTTCTTTGACATACTAATTTAATTTCCTTTGGATATAAACCTAGATAGAGGATTATGGATTTTAAGTGACTCAGAGTCTTCTGTTACTGTTTTAGTTAGTCTAGCCAGGAGTTTATCTATTTCGTTTTCCTGAAAAAAACAATTCTTTGTTTTATTGATCTCTTAATTTTTTATTTCTATTTAATTTATTTCTGCTTTAATCTTTTTTTATTTATCAATTTTGATTTGGAAGCTGGAGATGTATCTCAGTGGAAGATCTTTTACCTAATGTGCGCAAGGCCCTGATTTGATCTCTATCATTGTCAAAAAGCCAGGGGAATTGGTTTCCTCCTGATTTATTTTATTTTTATTTTTATTTATTTTTTTATAGTTCCTTAGGTTGCAATGATAGGTAGATTGCACTGATAGGCTGTTCATTTAGGTCTTTCTTTTTTTCACTAAATTAAGGTTCTGATTGGTTGAAACCCCAATGGACAGTAGTGCTTTTGTTTTAGTATACTGTGTTTCTATTTTCAATTATTTCAAGAAATGTTTTAATTTTCTTCTAAATTTCTTCCTTGACTAAATAACTGATTAAGAGTATATTATTTGATTTGTATGCATTTGTATAAATTTCAAGGTTCTTCTAAATTTTTTCTAGTTTTACTGAACTGTGGTCATAAAAGATACTCAATACGATTCAACTTTTAAGAAAATTGCAAGACTTGATTTGTGTACTAATATGTGTTCTATCCTGAAGAATGTTCTATGTGCTTCAGAGGTCTCTTGGTGGTTCTGTCTTCACGGCTGGGGCCAAGACAAAAGAAAGAGGGATGGAACCAGCTGGGGCAGGGGTGTTACTCACAACAGCAACATTCAATCCACATGGAGAACTAAACAGAAAAGCACAGTCACCGCTGCAGTTAGAAGTTGGCAGTACAGGATGGGGAAGGGACAGATAGGGAGCAAGGTGTCATTATAAACAATACCTCCTCACACCGGGTCTACATCAATCCAGAAGGAATCAGAATATCCCAATTAATTTGGAAATGTTAGAATTGTCCACTGGGAGAAGCTTAGGAAAAATGAGGGGAACTGCTAGGCAACTGGATTGAATGGGTTGTCTTCCTTCTTCTGAGGCCCTTCAGTCTCTGGTTGGGAGGTAGAAGCCTTGCCATCTTTAGAGAGTGCAGGAAGGGAGCTCCTGTTGGTTCTCAAAGGCTTGTCCTTCAAGTTACCCAGCTTCTCTGCCAGGCTGCAGCAGCCCTTAACCTCCTTGTATCTAGTCTAAGAGGTTTCTGTCCAGAGTCTTTGGTAAGTGAATGAGCATATTTCATGTTACATGCTTCATTTTTCTTGTAGCTTTGAGATCCTCCCTCAAAGTAATACATTTAGGGTACTTTCAGAGTATTCATGGCTAATTTGACCTTTGACTTTACAGCACCTAGATATTTATATCCTTCTCTAGATGTATGAGTGGTTTTTGTCTTGTCTTTTTGGAGAAGCTCTCTACTCCTTTGGCAGTCTCAAGTCTTTCTTGAATACCAACAACCTTAGTATTTTCTCTTGTAATACTCTCCAACTTGTTTTCTTTGTTCTTCTTGATTCTCTTTTTTCTCATTTCTTCCATGTGTATTTTCTTACCTTTTTGTTTTTATTTTAAAATATATAATAGTGTATTAATTCAGTGAGAATTTCATATATGTACAGAATATATTTTGATACTATTTATTCCACACTTTTCCACCTAACTACTCCAGATCTATCCACTACTTCCTTACCTGTTCCCCTTCAACTTCATGTCATCTTCCTACCTTTGAGTCCAATTAGCACTGCTAAGATTCTCATGGATGTGGAGCCATCCAAAGGAGAGTGGGCCACCAATGAGGGGCCACACCCTCAAAGAAAACTGACTCTCCATCCCCCAGAAGCCATCAACTAGAAGTGAGGGCTCATTTCCTCCGTGCAAAATGTCCTTGCTCTTGTGCAGCCATACACAGCTGCTGTCAATTCATGAGTGCATGTCTTGTGAAATCCAGAAGACATTGTTTTGTTTCTGTCCTCCTGACCCTTGGCTTTTTTTTTTTTTTTTACTAGCCCCCACTCCCATTTTTGCAATAATCCTTGAGCCTTGTGGAAAGGTGGTGATATACAGGTGTCCCATTTGTCCTTAGGTACTCCATTGACACTTACTCCTATGTGTATTTTCAAACATCCTGTCTCCAAGCTCACTGAGTCTTTTTTTTTTTTCTTTCAAGACATGCTTTCCTTGTGTAAGTCTTAGCTGTCCTAGAACTCGCTTTGTAGACCAGGCTGGCCTCAAACTCACAGAGATCTGCCTGCGTCTGATTCCCAAGTGCTGGGATTAAAGGCGTGTGCCACCACCACCCATTTCACTGAGTCTTCTTAATTTACTTTGTTAGTTGTTCCTTCTATTACACTTTTTATTTTGTTCAGTGTGCTTTTCACTGCAAAGATTCTTTTTTATTTTTTATTTTATTTTATAATTTAATTTAATTTTACATATCAGCCATGGGTTCCCCTGTCCTCCCCCTCCCCCTCCCACTCTCACCTCTCCCCTAGGCCACCTCCCATTCCCATCTCCTCCAGGGCCAAGACTTCCCTGGGAATTCAGCCCAACCTGGTAGATTCAGTCCAGGCAGGTCTAGTCTCCTCCTCCCAGGCTGAGCAAAGTATCCTTGTGATTACAAAATTATTTCACTTTCTCTGACAAAGTACTGAGTTTCTTCTCTGTGTCTTTAAGGTGTTCATTGAGTCTCCTGAAAGCAGACATTTTAAATTCTTGGTCTGAGAGTTGCACATATCAGCTACTACATGGCATTTTCTGGCATTTTATTTTCTTCCTAGGTGCACTCATAATTCCCCCAAGATTTTTTTTTAAATTTCTAATGTTTAAATAAAACTGCAATAAATAACAGCATCACATAACCAAATTAACTAGACCCAACATCTTCTATTCAGTTAGAATAAACATTTGGAACAGAAGTTGTCCAATGTAATATTAAATTTTCCACTTTCAAAATTGAATACATTTTATACATTTATATATCACCAAAAATAAAAATATTGATGACGGAAAAAAGAACTATAAAACCATTAGATTTCTATCCCTGAAAAGTTGTTGGGGGTTGTTGGCATATGACATTGAAAATTCAGATTCTTTCAAATCTGGCTTTGCATTTTTCCTTCCAGAAATGAGAAATGATAAGCCAGGTTTCTGCTACTATATTAGCAGTAGGTGGCGGGCTAAGTACAGGTTTACTCTTGAGTTTTGGCTGATGCATTGTCACTGTTTTAGCACTAGAGGGCTCCACAATTCCAAGTTTGTGCTTTAGCCACAGTGGGTGTGTTGTTATGGAATAGAGAGTTGCCTAAAAAGGCTATTCTGTTTCAACAAGTTTCCAGTTGGATCCCAGGTAGGCCCACACACTTCATCCACAAACAGCCTACACTCATGCACTGTGAGTTTCTGCATGGCATAGAGCTTCATAGGTAATGAAGTACCGGCTCTAGGTACCTATGCAATGATTTGGTGCCATCCTCCTTCTTCTTCAATTGAAAACAAAAACAAAATTCTCCTTGTTGTGTTGCCTGTGGTCAGAGGGAAGATAAGTAGGCAGTCTGGTGGCCAACATGACAATGCTGGATTATGCCAGAGTTTAGAACCCACCCTGACTAGCACAGCATAGAGATGGGACCAAGGACCACTTTTGTGGTCTTACTGCTGCTGTGGTAGATTTGTGGCCTGAGATCATTGCAACTGTTGATACTAGCCGTAATGAAAGTCTGAGAAGGTTGCAGGCTCTCCCTGGTGGTAAAATTTGGCACAGATGCCAGTGTAACAGCCACTGGCAACTCCTCAGTGCTGGAGTTCCACCAGCTAGCATTGCACTCTAAGATGCATCTTATGCTCACTTCTGTATCCCACTTCTTCAGGACTGCAGCTCTTCACCTTGCTGTGTTGCTTGAGGAGGGAAAAGGACTAGTGGAGGCAGTCCCTTGGCTGGAGGCATAAATCTCGGGATGGAGTCTTGGGGATCTGCTCAGCACTGGATTGCAAGCACAAAGCTTAGATTTACTTGTCCCTCCCTTCCCCAAATACAGGACTTACCTCTCTATATTGCCCTGCTTGGGGTTTGGGAAAGGATGATTCAGGTCACTTTTTCCTTCCTTCATTGTGTTTTTTCTTATTATTATGCTAAAAGCAGGGACTAAGATCTCTGTTGGCTCCCTTGGTACTTGTGAAGGTCGTTCCTTAGATGATGTTTCTGTGGACTGATGATCATGAGGATAGTTTCATTCTGCTTCCATCTTGTGTTAATTTTAATTTTTAGCACATTTTAGCTAATTTAATTTTTAGGAACATTCAATACACCGTGTTCCACAATGGCTATACTAACTTACATTCCCACTTATAGTGCCTAAGATTTTAATTTTTTCCACTCTCACAGCCATTCTATGCTGATCCCTTAGTGTGCAATCCAGTCACACTCCTTTTTAGCTGACCTCTTTCTACCTACTTTCTAAATCTCAGATGTTCATTACTTCCATCTATAGACTGAAGTAATTATGAAGTGCTGGTATTATGGGGTAGTATAGGGGTGTCTCCATCTGTCAGCCCATTCTGATCCCAGGATTGCTTTTACCGCTACCCCTCATAGCGCTTTTGTTATCATTCTGTGATTGTCTATTGTTGTGTGCCCCCCACCCCCCAGTTGACTGAGCTCCTTGAAAGTGACTACTGTGTCCTACTCACACTGTCGTCTCAGCATCAAAGTATACAGAATAGCACAGAGTAAATGCCCAAGAAATATTCTTTTAAAAATTATTAAGTGAACAGAATCAGAAGTTACTGCTGATCTGTACACAGTTGGAGATCTGAGGATAAAGGAATTTAAATCTTTTCTTTGTTCTAGTCAAGTAAGAGTTGCTATGCCTTTCTGTTCAGCACTTTTTAGATAACTAGTGTAATAAACAAGGGTCTGACTACCAATAAGTGAAATAGAAGGCATTAATTGTAGTTGGTCAGGCCTTTGTTTTCTCAGCTACAGTCCCCCAGGGGGCTCTCCTGTTCCAGGCTGCCTACTCTACTAGCACTCTGCAGAGGATGAAACATGGACTTAGCAGTCAAGCTTTTATCTAGCAGCAGCTTTTGGGAAGCTGCCACTGGATGAATTGCCCGTTGTCAGCCAGGCACTGAACTTTGTGCTTATATCTATCTCTTGACTTAAATCTTGATTGTTGCCCTTCTAAAATGCAGGTTTTTATTCTTTGCAATATATTCCTTTCCCTTTTGTATTAGTGTGTATTAATTGTACAAAATAATGAGTTTCATTGGGATAGGACATATTGTGCAGATTATGTACCTTGATCATATTTGAATCAGTTCTTAATAACAAATTTCAAAGACAGACATGATTCTTCCCATACACATGGGGAAGGAGGAAAAAAATCTACGCATCAATTATTTTTTCTAAGAAATATACACTAAAATGTTTTATCTCAGAGTTCAAAGACCATTCTGACTGGCTCCAGGAACGAATCCCCCCACTTCCATATCACGTTTCCCTGATTTTTATGGCATCCTTTGCTAAGAATGCACAGTACATACTCAAGAAAAACATAATGAATTATTTGCATCTTCTTTCAAAACATTGCAATTTCTCTGAATCAAACCTTTCTTCCCTTTGCCAGCTCCTGTGTGTGGGCAGATGGCAGATGGTGACAATTGTCCACTGCTTCTCTGAATATCACATTTGTATCCTATTCAAAACCATACTTGCAAAGCCATGTCTACAGATATAGATGGAGCAGAGAATAGAGGATGAATGAGAGTTTCTTTATCTGGCCATTATGTTCCTAAATGTGAAAGTGTTATTTTCTCTGCAACTGGAGCATTGTATTGGAACCTCCTAATCTCTGCTCTGTGGTCTCTTTCATCACTGCAAGATTTCTGCAGCTGCCCTTAGGGAGAGAGTGTTGAGGATCTAGTGCTCACTTCAGTCAGAAGGAGAAACCACCATAGTGAGGTGGATGTACCAATGCCTTTTTTCCGCTGCAGGATCTCTAGTTTTGCCTGATGCTCTCTCTGTAGACCAGGCTGGCCACATACCCACAGATATCTGCCTTCCACTGCCTCCTGAGTGCTGGGTTAAAGGTGTATGTCACCATGCTAGTGTTGATGGGTTTTAAAACCAAATATGTGGGTGTATGTATTTGTTACCTATGTGGGGGTACAGAGAAACAGACAGAGGGGTGAGAGATGAGAGAGATGAGAGGGAGGGAGGGAAGGAGAGAGAGAGAGAGAGAGAGAGAGAGAGAGAGAGAGAGAGAGAAATTAATAAGCTAAACCTGACCTGCTACCTGGCTATTTCTGTATAGCTCATAGTTAAATATAGATTATACATATTTAGGTGACTAAAAATGAACAAAAATTATATAAAATAGAAGCTTCAGTGACCATAAATTTTTGTTGGAGCACAGACACATTCATTTGTTTATGTACTTTTGGCTTTAAAGTGAGAGCTGATTAGTCATGGCAGAGAATATTTAGCTTGCAAAGCTTGAAATATTGACTTCATTGTCATTTATAGAAAAAGTTTCCTGACCTCTTGACTTAAACTGCAGACTCAACAGCTACCTTGAAGGCAGAGATTTTACTCATGTTATTCAATTACGGCACCCAGCAGAGGACACAAGACTGTGTTTGGGTATATAATTTGTGGGGTCTTATGAAAAATAAAAATGCAGAGCCCTCTGTGTAGAAAGCAGAGAAAACATGTTTTTAATGGCACAAGAATATAAATATCCCCCCTCCTTCTTATGTTTCTCTTTAACTGTTATGATATTTTGAATTCTGTATTTAATATTGTCCTCTCCCACATGTGGGGATAGTTGTGAGGGAAGTACAGACCATCAGGTACCCAGGGCTACCACCTTGAAACTGTGAGTAAGTACACGTGACACAGGTTACTGGATATTTCCCCCAACCTTTCCTTGCCAGCTACCAGCCATGGAACCAGAAAACCTGAATCAGTCATTTTCCATTCCCATGAGTCACTTGCTCAGTTGCAGATGGAAATTTGCAAGAGTGTGACACATCTCACATATGAATGAGTTAGATACCTGGATGGGCTAGACAGGGGCTTGACCTTGCCAGGTTATCTGCTCAACACTGCAATCTTATGTGTGTGGCAGTGGGGATGGGAACACAAGGAAGTAAAGGAACAGGTGGCCAACAACCCTGTCTAGGAGGTCTGGAGACAGTAGGAACTGGACCTATACTTGAGCTGAGAGTCCAGGAGTTTTGTTTTATTTTCCCATCAGGATTTTCTTTAAAAATGTAAACACAAAGATAAGTTACTAAGAGTTTTATACAGAGAACACAGTGCATGGATCCCAAGGGCATGTTCCTTCAGAGTGTGGGTCCTGTGTTCCTGCATTGTGTTATTTTTCTATTTGTTTATAGGCAATAGAAAAAGAAACAAACCACATTCAACCACGGGATATACAGAAATAGGTAACAGACAGATTTTGCCAGCAGGCTGAGGTTTGCTGATCTTGATCTGGTTGGCCTGGGAAGCACCCCTACCCCAAAAATGGTGTTGAATAAGTCACAGTTTATGATGGAAGAGTACCTGGATGCCTATCCCTACTACTTCCTGACTCAGGGCCACCGTTCCTTCATTGTCAGTGTATATCTTCTTGAGGGTTCATGTGTAATAACAGAATGACAATGTTCTAAAGCTTGCTGCCAGCCTCACACTTCTCTGGGAGTATCTTCCAGGAACTCAGTCAGCCAAAGATTCTTTCAGGCATCAACACATCAGCTTCCAGTTTTACTCCTTGGTTTCAGGATGTTTAGAGCTATTTTAAGATGGTGAAGTCAGTAGACAAGTGTGACATAAAAGAAAAAGTGATATCTTAAGGATGAAAGTAATAAATTCAACTGAGGGCATCATGGGGAGTTTCCTAGGAAGGATGCCTTAATACTATTTCTTACATGATAAATAGGATTACCATTGATGGAGAAAAAGAAAGAGATCTTAGAAGTTCTTATTGAGGCTTTTGCATGAGCAATACCTCACAGATAGGGAAGCAGATGTGTACCTGTGAAGAGATAATATTCTAGTCTGAGTGGAGCACAGAAGAAAAGATGAAGTGTGGGAGACAGTCCTATATAACGTCATAAGGGTCTTTTATTCCCTATTTAGGAGTCTGCCTTGTATTCTTGAGACAACTAGAAGCCTCCAAGAGTTTAGTTTAGGGATGGAGAGATCTTGCTAACAGGTGTCCTAGTACAATGAAAAATTGCTTATAGAGAGTTACAATGGCTCAGTGCAGTCTATCTCCACTGAAGAGGCAAGCACAGAAAGAATAGATGGAGCAGGCATTTGTAGGATAGACTGTTTGGTGTTTCATATACCTATGGTTAGCACTCCATGGGGACAATATTATAAGTCTTTTGTAAGTGGTTCAGAGGGGACAGCAATCTTTCTGAAAAGCACCCAACAGCCAGGAGGAAGAAGTAGCATCTTGCCCTACATCTAATGCTTTGGCTCAAATTTTTATTGGTGTATGACACTGATTTTCAAAACTTTCAAGAAAGGACATAGGAACCACTCTGTCCATAGGGAGAATAGGACTTATCAAATAACTCCTTCTGAGCCTCCAGGTAGAAGTGGCCATTACTTTCACTGTGGCTCCATCTAGCACTGCCTACTTTTGTTGAGATTACCAGCACATGTAACTGTGGGCTGCTGGAAGGCCTCTGTCTTCTTTGTGTTCCAAGTGGCTGGCACAAAGTAAGTTGTCAGTCCTCTGAAGTAGGAGTGAACAAACTAATGAATGGGTTGAGATCTTGCTAATGACTCCTGGGGTCCATGATCTTCTAAACTGGAAGCCAGAGATAAAAGCAATGCTTGCAGTTTTCAGAAGAAGGCACACCCAGGATGAAGGATACAAGGATAACATACAGTTCCAGCATCAGAACCAAATTTACAGCAAATAGTGCCCATAAACAGCACAAGCCACTCGGTTAGGCTAATTTATGTTCACACAAGGGCCGTCCTGGCCTCTAAAGCCCAGAGCTCTTTACAATTCCAAAATGATTAAAAGCATCACACAAACACATATTTTCCATTTTTATTAAAAGCACTAAAACGGCAGTGCTTTCTGCATGGCAATGGGGAGCTACTTCCCAGCCAAGGGAGAAAAGTGTCCTCAGATGGCCAAGGCAGACTGCTGAGCATCTTGTGCTGTGCCTCCTTCATCTGTAAAACCCACTGTCCTGCCCACTACAGAAACTTTGCCCCTGCAATATTTCCCTCTACATGCTCTTTCTGGCAAGGACTAACTCGTCAGCTCAACTTTGTACAAACCTCTGTTCAGTTAGACATATGTCTCTATCAATGAGTTTTAAAGACACTACTGTCCAAATGCCTTAGCCTGGTATCCAAATTTAAAATCTGTGATGTCCAAACACTTGGCTCAGTATCTACAGGCCATCCTTGAATGCACAAGCTGCTTTCCAAACATGAGTTCTGTTTGTCAGAAAAGGTTGTCAAGTTCTGAGGAAAATTTTTTTCATTCTTCTGAGCTCTTCTTTCTAGTGGGTTTCCTGAATTCTGTATGTCTTTCCTTTTATCCATGGGTTAAGTACCCATTCTTACTATTTAAGATCTAGGTCAATATTTTTCTCTTCTCTAAAGCATTCATAGATGTTCTCATACTGAGATCATTATTCCTATTTTCTATACATAAACCTTAAGCACAGGTCATGTTGGGTTCTGAAGGGTTATGTCCAGCATTTTCAGTGTTAGTGCTAAGCAAAGAGCCTGGTTGAGCAGGTGCTTGGTGAATGTGTGACAAACTAATGTATCAGGATCTTAACTTCTCCAAACTTGCTTTAATAGAGATAACTCTGGAATATGGACAGGATCCTCCTCTAAGCTGTTAAGCTTGAGAACAGTCTGGAGAATATCTACTCCCATTAATATGCACTCATGTATTTGTACCTATATTCACATAGTCTACTATTTTTCATGTTTTCATGTTTCCCTGGTCCTATCCATGGCCACCTTCTAGGATATTGGTTAGATCTCTACCACTCTTACCCACTCAAAGATGTCACTCTATTAATACTGGTCTATCTTATGCATCATCTAATTGTCACTTTGATAAGACCATTCTTGCCAGTTTAAAAAATGTGTTAATTCTTCCATTAATGAAAAAAGAAAAATGTATTTCCTTCCCCTTCATCTTGTTACATCATTTTTCTTCTTTCCATAAAACAGCTGTCTATATAACTATCATTGATTCTTCCTCACCCCTTTCATCCTCAGCATGCTCCCACCAGCCTCTATCTTTGCCCTGTATGCTTTTCTCAAGGTCTCCATTGCCTGTGTGTTTAATGCAATGGTCATTTCTCAGTTCTTGCCATACTGGACAGATGGTCAGCATTTGATCTGCTTTTATAATAATATGAATTCAAGAATACTACATTCTTCTAGATTTGTTCCCCTGTTTCATGACCTTTCCCTGTCTGCTGGTTCTTCCCCTAGACTGTTAAAGCCTGGATTGAGCCAGGGCATAGTCCTTAGAACTCTTTTCTTTACAATATAAACTTACTCCTTAAATGACATCCTTTAATTTCATGATTTCAAATAATTTCTAAATGGTAACAGATTTCAAAACTTCTAGCTCTAGTATTGGCTTTTTCTCTAAAATTTAAACTTATATGCATTGCATTTTCAAGCAAATTTTAACAGGGCACGATTTCTGAGGTAGGATATTGACATACATGGCTGGCCTTGAGCTTGTGATATTCCTCTCTCAGCTTTCTAAGTTATATGATTATAGGCATCTGCTATTATGCCTGGCTTGTACCTAATGTCTAGCATTCTAAAAACAAATTCTCAATCTTCTCCAAATCAGTTTTAAATACAGTCTCTTTCTTGTCAGGTAAATAAAATATAACTCCATCATCTACATAGCTCAGGACAAAATGCTGGAGGGCATTTATTTTTATTTTCTTCATGTGTGTGTGGTACCATGCATGTGTGTGATTACATGTGGATATGTGGATATACATACACAAGTGTGCATGTGGATGCAGAAGCTGATGTCCAGAATCTTCCCCATCACCCTCCATCTGATTCATCGAGGCAGCTCTCTCTGGTGAGCTGAGGGCTCATAGGTATGTCTACTCTAGCTAGCCAGCTTTCTCCTGGGGTCCCTTCTTTCTGTCTTCCAAGTATTGGAATTGCAGACAGGTTGCCACACCTACCTGGCAATTACATGATTGAAGAGGAATCAGGAATCTGGTTCCTAGGCTTATACAAGATTTTGCCCACTAGGCCATCTCCCCAAACCCTGATATCTTTGAGAGTATTCTTTGGTCCAGTCATAGTAAATGGTCTATTAAATCAGATTGGTTTACCTTCAGAATTTATCCAAACTCTACGCACTTACAACCCTCCCCACTCTAGTTTCCATTTCCATAACTTCTCACCTGATTCATCATAATAGCCTTTAAATGTCTCTGTTTCAGTCCTTGCCATGCACTGCCATCTTAAGATTATTTTCAACTACATAGTTAGAGAAATGACAGTCAAATGACCCAAGAGAACTCCAAAGCCTCTAATTGTTCAGAGTGTTGAATGCCTGGGTTCTCCCAAAACACATACTGAAATTCTAAACTCAAACATGAAAGCATTAGGAACAGGGACTTTGGGGAAGTGATTATCTCATTAGGGCAGAGCTGTCATATTTGGAAGCGTATTCGTATAAAAGTGACAAAAAGAGAGAGAGAGTAAGTCTCTTCTGCCATGAAAGGACAGGGAGACAGGATGCTAATCTATGAAGGAAGCAGGCCAACACCACATGAAAAATCTACTAGCACCTTCATCTTGGACTTCCACAGCCTTCAGAACTATGAGATTTTTTTTTTTATTGTTTATAGGCTTCTCAGCCCACTGTATTCTGTTAAGCCTGACTGAATACATGAAAGGGGCTCTAATCTGACTATGGTGGGAGCCAAAGCCCATATAATGTTTGAGACCTTCATGATCCATGTTACCCTTCTCCCTACTGTCCTCATCTCCTACTGTTCTCCTTTCCCATCATCTTACAGCAGCCACCCACTTCAGCTCCTGTAAAACATCAGCATGATTTATTCTGATGTCTACTGCATTTATGGTTCCCATTGCTTGAAATGTTCTTCCTTGATAGCCACATCTCCCTTACTTCCTTCACAGTGATGCTTTCTAAGGATTCATTTAAAATTTTAGTTCACTCCTTGCCTTGCACCGCTGCTTATTTCCAACCCACACTCCTTCCTTTTCCTAATTGCCTCATCCTCCTTGTATCACTTCAGTGTCGCCATTGTTCTGGATGGTACTCTTTTACCTCATACATTTATTAACAGTTTTTCCTTTGCCCTCAAATGTGTCCTGGTTTGGATGTTAAATGCAACAATCATCTTATACCTTATCACATAGCAGATAAATGTTTCATTTGTTTTTCTTCTGAATGCATCCCTCTTGTAGACTCTGAGCTCTTTGAGGTAATGTGTTTTATGTCTTTTTCTTTATTCCTCAGCATAAGGAATAGTGTCCCACACAGTGAGTACTCACTAAATACTTGCAGGAGGAGTGAATTAAGTGCTTTTATAGGAACAGAAGCAGGACTGTGCTTGTTGACCTTCTTCTCAGAGGACTAGAATTTAGTCTCTGACAATGTTTGTAACTCAAGCTAGGAACCTAGTTTATTTCAAGATTTTGTTAATTCTTCACATTCAACAAAGAAGACCCAGGGAATCAAAGAGCCAAAGAAAGAAGCACATCAGAAATCTCAGAAATGTAATAGACTCCTTGCTCTGAGCAAGGAGGTTAAGGCACTCAAGACACCACCACAGCACAAAGGAAGACATTTTAAAAATGTAAATATGTCTAACATTATTTCTCAGTCCTGCCCCCTCCAAGGCATAATGACTGTGTTCAGTGTCATGGAGAGGAAAACACACATTAGCCAGACGGCAGGTTTCGGACGCATGCCTGTGACATTATCTCTAATCATATACAGTCTATTTAATATCCTCTTTTTTGTGGGCTTCACAACTTATAATTATTGCCAGCATGAATAAAGAAAAAAGGTGGGAAGGGAGGGGCACAGATAGGAGGGGAAATTCTTTCTGATAGCAATAGACTGTGTGAGAAAGATAGTCCAGAGCTTATTGGAAAATATTAGAAAACTATATTTGGATTAAAGCTAAGAAAAATAAATTGTCCCTAAGCTGTGAGACTATATAAGCCCAGGAAGATCTTATGAGGCTTTCAGCCTGTCTGTCTCATTATCATGTGTTCCTAACAGCAGAAGGAAGTTAATAGGAAATTATGAAGTATGTCATATTTAGAGCCCAGACCAGCTATTTAATAAATCCATATAGGACTTAGAAAGGTCTTGTGGGTTAATGAGTTGAACTCCTTTATTTTATAAAGGAGAGGAAAGCCAGAAGAGCAAGGGCTCAAATCCAGGCTTCCCAACTCACATACTGTATTACGTTAATCCTTAGTGAAAGCCAATGTAACAGGGGCCCTTTCTTGTGTCTTGAAGTATGAGGAAATTCTTCTAACCTTGTAGTGGAAGCAAGAGAAACTCTGAGAAAATTATTAAAGAAAATCTTTTAGTGACCTTGACATTGTGATCCTGCCTAAAGATCATATTCTAGTTGTATGTGAGTATGGCTATAAGGACTGCAGATGTTGGTGAATATGTACATATATGATAACAGCTGGAACACAGGACTACAGGTAGAATCAAATTCATTCCTGATTTCCTGCCCAAGATATGTCTTATCTCCACCTCATCTGCTCATTAGTTCATCCTTCAAGGTGAGCAGGCAGCTCCATCTCCTCATATCCAGAACACAGGTGAAGTGGTTAAACCTCCAGTTTCAGTTATACTAACCTTTCATCTTCCAGAACCCCTTTTATGATAAATGTTTTATCTGAGTCTCAGTTTTCACACATGCAAATTTTTTTTTAGCTTTGGAGGACTATATTGATTAAATAATATATTGTTTTAAAGGTGACAAGTATAGAAAATTTATTGAAGACATTATGCATATAATCTTGCACTTTTCCCTTCATCTCCTGCTGCACATAATAGCTAAACTACTACTTATTTTTCTAAGGCTTATTTCAGGCAAGAAATCAGAAACTGATGGAAAGCAATTTTATCTCATGTTTTATGATGGCCAAGCTCCACTGAAGAGACTGTGAACATCCTTAAGGAGAAAAAGAAGGGAAAAGAAGATGTCCCTTAGGTCCAGATGTATGGCGCTGGCCATTTAAGGAGAGAGTTGGTGAGCCTCTCATCTGTACACTACTCTGCAGCAGCATTCCAGGGTGAGTTTAGGTTGGTGGGACATAGGATTATGGTCTGGAAGATTTGCCAAAGATTAACCTGTGCAGTACATGGAAATAGGAGAGCATGGTCAAACCAATAAAGGTTAAATTCTATCTTTTAAGTTTTACTGAAAACCTTGGAGTTTCATAGTTTATGGGAGCATTACCCCATATATATCCCTTTTCCATATGAGATTCTTAGTAGGTATCTATGTGTCCTGTATCTTTGCATGGCCTTCTTATAGGGACACCAGTTGTTGAGTGTCTGTCACCCTAACTCAGTGTATTTGGGTAGCAAACACCTTGCAAATATGGTGTTTGCTGATAAGGTTTACTCAAAAGTTCCAAGCTAGGACTTCTACATGTCACTTGGAAAAGTAGACTTCAACATACAATCTACACCTTCAAAATACACCCTCCCCTCACCCCCACCCCCACACCAAAAGAGGAAGCTTTCTGGGTCTTACTTATTATCTAGAATTGCTGCTAAACATTTATGAGACCACTACCAAGAAACATGAAGACTTTAACTTAATGAGCACCTATTTTCCCCATAGCCAGAGCTGCTCAGCTGGCTGTAGACATGTCTATTCCAATGGATAGATTGGATCAGGAAAGAGTCACGGGAATTAAAGGGGAAGAATCTGCTAACCCAACATGGGTGTAGAGAAACACTCTTTTGGATAGACTATTTGTGCCCATCCCCCATTCAGATGCTGAAATGCTACCCCACAACATGAAGGCATTAGCAACAAGAACCTTGGAGAAGTAATTGGGTAGGTTTCAATGGAGCCTTCACAGGTAGGATCAGTGTCCTTAAGAAAAGGGCCACAGAGAAACAACCACCTTTCTTCCCATTCTATGAATACACAATGGAAAACCAACCATCTGTGACCCAGAGAAGGGTGATCACCAGAACTCAACTATGCTGGCACTGTGATCTGATACCCTAGAATAAATAAATTTTGGCATTTATTAGCTACCAAGCCTATGGTATTTTGTTATAGTTATAGTAACCCCCTGAGACATCCACCACAACTTTTAAAAATTTGGGATCAAGAGGTGTAAGAACATAACTAAAGTTTCACAGTGTGCCACCCAGGAGAGAGCCCTAAAAATGAACCAAGATTCAGAAGCTGTTCTGAGAAAGAAATGCTTGAGGGGCTTTAAAACATTCCAGTTGACTTGAAAATGTGAAAATCCTCTGACCCAGTAATTCCGCTGTTAGGAAATAAGCCTAATGAAGTGGTTAAGATTTAGCTACAAGAAAATTTGTAAAAGCATTATTATCAGTGCCACTATTAATGTTTACAGCAAACTGAACATGTTACTTTGCATCAGACACTGTACTAGGTGCTTTCACAGTTTCTCAATCAATCTTCAAAACAAGCTTTCTTTTAAGATAAAAGCCTGGATACTTGGAGGGATTAATGAATCTCACCAAGAGCACATAGCTAGGGTTAAAGCACTTGAATTAGAATCCATATCTATTTGATCCCAGGGCTAGGCTCTTATGCTGTCTTTCTGTGACTCTTCAGGAGTCTACACTGAAACCTAATGATTAAGAATCATCTGAATGTATCAGGTACATTAATAGAACAAAATACAAATAGCCATCACATTGTGTTATAGATGAATACTGAATGATCATAGTGTTCACTAAAAAGATGGTTATGAAGCACCTCTTATTTTGGGATTATGAGGGTAACTGGATGGTTGGAGTGGACAGATAAATAAATATGAAAATATTAACATTCTTTATCTCTGGGGAGGAGGATTATAAGCAAGATTTAGATTTGATTTTCTATATTTATAAATTTTCTGAAACAAATAACGAATAAGGAAAGGATTTGTTTTAGTAACAAAGAGATTTCCAGTAGGAAAGTAAAGATTTTCTCAAAAGAAAAAATTCAAGACAGCATCTTTAACAGGACTTGTGCTTTAGCACACTAGCTTTTCTTCTCTATACAAAACACATCCCCCTACATGTTACCTGGAAGTTGGCAGCATCCCATTGGGAGTCAGCTTAGCAAGATTACCTGGGCAGCTGAGGTAGCTCTGGCACCTAAGTACCTAAGTATCGAAGGATTTCAGGGCACTCTGTCTCTACCCTGTGGCTAGAGGAATCTAATAATATCCTACCATCATTTTTTCTTCTTCCTTCCCTGAAGATGCAGCAGGTAAAGCTTCTGATTGAATTCTGTCTTGATTTCATTAAATATTCATAAAGGCCAATTAGAGGAGGAGAGAAAGAGGCCATAAGGCAACCCCTTCCATCATCCTGTCAGAGACCTGCTAGCTGACCGTCAGACATGGACCAGCCAGTGGTCAATATGGCTATGACCTTTCTGCACTCTTCTCAAGGGTCACTTTTCACTATCCCAGCAAGGGACACAAGAGCAGCAGGGAATGAGCAGTAGGGGCCAGGTGAATAGAGGCAGCTCATAATTCAGACAGAAAGGTGCTTAGTGTGTAGAATGCAAAATGCAAATGCTGGGAAGCCAATCACTGCTGGAATGGAAATCTTTCCCTAATGAGTGATGACGATGGGAAAGAGCTGATTGCACTGAAGAAAAACTGCTTAAAATTCATAATCAATCAAGCAAGTTGATTTTAACCTTTTGTAACTAAGCCATGTGGTTCAGTTCACCAAGAGGATGTCATGTTTTCCTCTCTCATTTCCCCCACGGCACTCAGGCAGTATTTGCCCATGGAGACTACATGCAACTTGGATAAGTTAAGAAGGGAGGGTGGAGAGACCTCAGAGATTTAAGATAGGTGAAAGCCACCCACCCATCTTAATCTGGTGGTCTGAAGAGGCTCAGGAGATGGCAAAGAGCCTGTTAACATCACATGGCCAGCAGCAATGCAATCCAATTGTCCGTTAGCCAACTACTAAAGGAAACTATGAAAGAGTGGCTACTAAAAACCAAGAGCCCTAGGTCTGGGACCATGGTTGATGATCTCAAGCTGTGAGAGAACAGCAAAGAATACATGCTACTTTGGGTGGAGATCACATATTCAAACCTAGCAATAATCATACTGTTAATACCATCTTCTTCCTCCTTACCTGGCACAGTTCTTAGGAGAGTCGGACAATAAAAGGATATAAAAGTGCTTCCAAAATGTTGAAGCTCTCTTTACTATTGTTCAGCTCTTTCCATTTTCTGGGCCCACAGGTTCTCCCGTCCAAATCACATCCCACAGGGGCGCCAGCAATATCTTCTCAAAACCTTGGTGTGACCATGTCATTTCCCTGTAGTCTTTCACACACTATCCTTAGGATGGTGGCTAGTTCCAAGCCTTGTATTCAAGAGACCTCACAATTTTGACAAGTTTGAAAATTTTGCTTCTCTGAGCCTGTTTCCTAATTTATAAAATGAGAAAACAAATACAAGAGAAGGCTGTTGTGATTACTATGCAATCAGTATGATTTCTGGCACATCATATTTGATTATTATAGCTTATATTATTATGTTGTTCAGTTTTATAACACTTTTGGAAGATAGGTAGAAAATGAGTGTGTGTGTGTGTGTGTGTGTGTTATGGTATGATATATGTACTTGTTACTATGTGAGTGTGTGTGTGTATATGTGGAAGTCAGAAGTTAACTTGAGGTATCTTTCTTAACCACTCTCCACCTTTTTATATTTTGAGACAGGAATGGTCACTGAATCAGAAGCTTATTGACTGGCTAGGCTGGCTAGCCAACGAACTTCAGGAGTCTGCCTGTCTCTGCTGCACCACTCATCTTAGCCCAGTGGTGAATTACATACTGCACCCAACACTACTGTCTTTTGAGTATCTGAATTCAGGTCCTTATGCTCCATAGCAAACAACTCATGAGACTGAATAACCTTCTCCAGCCTCCAAAAAGGAATAAATGAGGCACAAGGAGCTCAGAGAGGTAAAGACATTTGATTATACAAATGTCCCAGATAGAATACAGAGCTGAGATTTCACTTGCATTTTAGTTTCTGGAGGCAGTGGAAATGAAGAGGGAGAAGGAAGGGATGAGAGAGGGGGATTAGAGAAGGAGGAATATACACACTACCTCAGGCTGCTGGCAGCAATGGTTCTTTTCTGCTTACTTCAGAACTTACAGAATGTAGTTTTATTTTCCAAAATGATTATAAGGCCTTATGTCATCATTGGCCCATCTAACTTCTTTTGCCTCATTTCAAGCTAGTGGGAAATGAAATGAAGCAAAAGGAGCTTCAGTTATGCAAAGAGAACTGCTTGAATAAAAGTAGAAAGACAAAATTTCTAAACAATAACTTAATGTTTTTCCCCTTTCTGCTCAGCTTCTCCCCTGGGTCTATTTCAAGGTGATGAACAGAAACCAAATGGAAATGCATGAACTGTTGCAAACAAATGTGTTATTTAAAGATGATTTCCTCAAGACAACATCCCACAGAGGTGGCTGCTGAGACAGGGGTAGAGTCAGGAAACCTGCTATAGTTTCCCTTGTCTTACCTGTTTCGTTTCTAGTCTCCTTTTCCTCAAAATAAGAACTGGTTGAAGTCCCTGACTCACCTTGTTATGAACCAAAAACATAAGCATTCAAAAACTCCTGCTTCATTTGTTTGACATCACTTGACAATATTTATCAAGCACCTTTGGCATAGAGAAATTTTACTAAAGTATAAAATATAAAACAGAAAGAATCCTCACATAGTCTTTATAGTCCCCTGTGAGAAAATACACTTAATAATCAAATATTACACACGTGACTTGATCCTATATTATCATGAAGATAAACTTTGGGAGATAGAACATATTCATCAGGAAGAACTGAAGTAGTTGGAAGGCAGGGTGTCTCTGAAAAAGCATCCATGAGAAGTCACTGGCACTGAGAAGCATGTGGAGTTCAGAAGACTAGTGAGTAGAGGAGGGCTGGTGTGCATGGAGCAGCTGTGGGGGTCAGAGGACACATGGCAGCCAAGGAGACCAGACGGTCTGCAGAACAGAGATGGGGCCAAGAAAGTAGATTCTGGGAAGGCAGAAGGGGACAGAATGCCATAGGTAACACAATCTGGGAAGCAAGTTATGCTAGCATGAAGGAAGTTTTAAGGTGGGATGGGCATGCTGAGATTGGCATTATAAAACAAAATCACTTAAGATTTACCAGGTTTTATTAAAAAAAAGTTATACTAATTCTGAAATTCATATGAAAATGCAAAAAAAATAAAATACCAAAAATAACTTTGAAGAACAAAGTTGAAGTACTAATATTATGTGTAAGATGAATTACTAAATGATCTTATTAATAAAAACCTAGAGCCAGATATTGTGGTTAAAACTGAGAGATCAGAGGAATAGGACAAGCTACAGCCAAACTTACCTTACCAATATCTCAGTCTCCAAAGACACCTAATTCCTGTATACCCACGCCTATTTGCCTTTCTGTCCGTGCAATCTTACTTCTTTTCTCTACCCAGCTACATCACTTCCTCTTCCTGCCCAGCTCTGTCACTTCCTGTTTGTCTGTACAGACCTCCAAACTTTTATGGTTAACTAGTGTTGGAATTCAAGGCCTGTGTCACCCCACACCTGGCTCTGTTCCCAGTGTGGTCTTGAACTCACAGAGATCTGAATGGATCTCTGCCTCCCAAATGCTAGAATAAAAGGGATGTGCTGCCATTGCCTGACTTCTATGTTTACTATAGTGGCTGGCTTTTCCCTCTGATCCTCAGATAAGCTTTATTAGGGTGCACAATACATGGGGGGGGCACAATATATCACCACAACTATGTGATTTCAAGAACTATTATTAACCCACAGTAATCAAGAGAGTGTGGTTGTGTCATAATGAGATCCATGGGATCTAGAAATAGATCAACACAAGTATAGACAGATAATTTTCAACAAAGATATGAAGCAGTTTGTTAGCAAAACAAACCTTTTAAACAAATGAAGCTGGGACAGTGGTTATCTATATGGTAGTGGCGAACCACAAGAATATGTTATAAGGAGTCTTAAATGATTAAAGCTATGCTTTGACCGGCCAAGGGTCTGTCAAAAGGCAGGCCATTTATTATGAATATTTGGTGTTATCCAGCTTTTAATATTTCAGCTGTCTTCTGCTATGAAATTCTTGCATGTCTTAAATATTCCCTGACCATTTGGCAAATAGTTCAGCTCCTCAGACCTGCTGAACTTCTAGGTAACTGCCTCATCCACCCCTGAGCCTAGGAGACAAGCTGGCTGGAGACTCATAGCTTTGCTTCTGGTGCTAATAAAGCTGAGACCATCCCCTTGCTTTGAGGCCTAGTGGCTCTCTAGAGCAATTGAGAACAAAAGAGATTTTTACATATCAAGGTGGAAGGTAGGGTGGAGCAACATCCTGAGGAGGCAGAGAATGGAATGGCCAGGGGAAGAAGGAACAGCTGGTTTTCTGTAGAGGCAGACAGAACGGGCATGAGGGGAGAAGGAAAGAACACACGTTTTGTAGCCGGTAAGGCAGAACTCTTGTAGAGTTCATCAGAGCCAAGAGTAGAGAGCAAGTAGAGATGGAGGGCAAAGAAATAGAGGATGAAGATGAGGCTGGAAGTATAAGAGCTTAGTTGTTAGCAGGATTATGAGAGGGCAGTAAATGAGGGGACAAAGAACTGAGTGTCAGGATGGAACTGAAGCTATGTAGATAGGATTTCATCGCAGAGAAATAAAGTAGATGGACAAGGACAAATAGCTTGGTGTATCTAAACTTATTCCTGCCCTGAATGCCTGATGGAGCTGTAGCTGTAAAGATAGAATTTTATCTTAGAGAAATAAAGTTAATAGACATAAGAGCATAGTGTACATAGATTTTTTTTCCCCTCTGATATCCTACCCTGGACATAGCATCTTCCCCAGACTCTGGGCAATCCATATATGGGAGAAAAAAAAGAGTTTTGAACTACACCTCACACCATATAAGAAAATCAACTCAAAAGTCTATAGAAACATGTAGAATAAGTTCTCTAAAATCTTGAAGAAAATAGATCTTTGTAATTTTCTATTAGGCAAAAAAGAAAAAAAAATCCTAGATACAATAGCAAAATTATTCATAAAAGAGCAAACTGACAAGCTAGATTTGACTGACCTTTAATTTTATGTGCATGGCTGTTTTATCTGCATGTATGTTTGTGTACCACATGCATGCCAGGTGCCATAAGAGTTACAGATAGTTGTGAACCACTTCTGTGGGTGCTGGGAATTGAAACTGGAAAAGAGCTGCAAGTGCTCTTAATGGCTAAGCCATCTCTTCACCCCCTCAACTGACATTAAAAACAAATAAACTAACCTCTCATCAAAGGAATTCTTATGAAATTAAAATACCAAATAATAGACTGGGAAAATATTTGTAAATAATATATTTGACAAAGAACTTGAGTCTCAACTATTAAAATGAAGAACATTAAAAACTTATTGCAGGGAACCATTCCTTACCCACAATGCTTGTGAAGAAGTGTTAGGTGTTTTAAAAGTTGGAGATTTTGTGAGAGACTTTTGAGCACTCAGACTTAAGTAATATCTCTTTATCAAACCACTCCCTCAAGGCTCAGAGATCTAAGTGGAATAAGAGTTAGAAGGACTGTAAGAGCCAGAGCTGGTGTATGACTCCAAGGAAATAGTGTCCTCCAGACACAACAGGTACACATATCAACTTACAGAGACTGTCATAGCACATAAGACCTGCACAAGTTCAAACCAAACAACATCCCAGCATGGATGAAGGGAAGGGGACACAAGTCCCACTCCTAATCAAGAGACTAATTGCAATTGGTACCTTCTGGGAAAGGGAAAATAAGCCTTCTACAATGGAGTGACACTAAGTATATTTAACCATGTTCCAGGGCAGAACCTCAAGACCAGGAGTAGTTGACCAACACAAAATGGACTCTATGCTCTTGTGTGCTTTCTGGTTTTTTTTGATAATTTTTTTTCGTATTTGTTTTGTGTTTGTTTTGTTTTTTGCTTGAGAGAGAAAGAGAGAGAGAGAGAGAGAGAGAGAGAGAGAGAGAGAGAGAGATGAAACATAAAGTTGAATAGATAGCAATGGAGAGATGAAGATAGATGAGACATAGTTGCTGGTCTCAGGGGCTCCAGACATGACACTAAGCAAGTTGCTACCATTCTGATTCTTAGTTTCCTTGTCTGTAAAGTTAGTCTAAAGTGCTTTTTCCTTTTCAAGCTTCCAAGATTAGAATGAAGTGAGTGACAGGAAAGTGAAGGGGGTAATTACGGATGATAAGTAGCTAAACATTTGAAAGAAAACATGCAACATTGATAAAATTGTCTCAATTATTTCTTGGCTGATTAACTTCTCTAAAAAAAGAAGTGACTGTGGTGTATGAAATGTGCATGACTATGGTTCCTATCACTGCTCAAAGTCGAGTTTTAACTTGAAACTCTGCAAGTGGCATGGATCATGACTAGCATGACAAATGTTCTCTTGAATGTTTCGGGAGAGGAAGTTTCTGAGACACATGGCCCAAACCTTAGGGAAGTAGTTGGAGGAAAGGAGAAAAGTTTAAGGCTTTCTTCTAGTGTTCATGTAATAAGTCAATGAATTCCTTGTGTAAACACAGACAAATAAATTTGCCCTCTTGTTTGTTCATTTGTTTGTTTGTATCTGTTGCTTTGTTGATAAATCAGGGATATAATTAAAAACAAAACAAACCCACCTACCTCATAGGATTGAGAATTGAGTAAGTCATGACTATACACGTCAGCATGAGGTAAGGATCAACGATATTAACAACAGTTATTATCCACAAAGACCCAAGACTGAGCCTAATTTCCCAAAGAAGAAATGTGGAAATACAAAGATAGAAAAGCTTTAGTACAGGGCCTATTACCGACACAATACCCAGATCCTGTTGCCTCCCTGGGCCCATGCTTCTCCCTGCTGTCATAGTGGAAGAACTGTATCCTGCCTACACTTGTCAGGCATGTGACTCTTTCCAGTAATAAATGTGATCACATTCCCAAGTGGATTTTATGTTTCAAAATTATAATTACAATCCAATGGCTTAATTTAATTAGACCCTTCAATCTACCCAGAGGGCTTGATACAGAAGCGAACAGGCAATCACGAGTCTAGGTAACTAACGAGGAATCTTTACGGGGGGGAGGATTATAAATTGTGGGTTACTCATTTACTGGAAAACTCTGTCTTTTTCAAGGGCCCTCAACCTTTAGAATATTTTATCCCATCAGTTACTCTCAGCAAGAGAAGAGGAAAGCAGTGTTTGTAAGAAGCTCACCCCATGCTTTCAGACCTCTGTTTCACAGTTATCACTTAGGACACAAATTGAGGGACAGAAATGTGGTCACAACATTTGGTAACAAATTTACTATGCTGCAATGTCTTTAAAAATAGCCAACCAAAATAATGTACAAGTTATTGACAATAAATACTAATTCAGAGTTAATAACACACCTACAATAAATAGCAAAATATCAAGATGTGGAATCAATGTATCTTACATGGATAGTTTCTAGATCCAAAAGAGATAACAGCTATCACTTATATGAGAAATTCATACAAATTTTTCATATCAATAACCTTCAAAAATTATTATTCTTGGAGAATTTCATACAATGCATTTTGATGTTATTTATTCCAAACTCGTCTCTTCACCTTCTCCAAGATATACCCCCATTTCCCTATATCTCAACCTTGTGTTCTCATTGTTGTTTTCTTTCATTCTTTTTTTTCTTTTATAACCCATTGACTTCAATTTGTGTTGTTCATATACTTCTGAGTATGTGGCCACCTGTGAGGAGTGTGATTGACCTACTAGAAGATACATTCTTAAAGAAAACCGA
Source organism: Onychomys torridus (assembly GCF_903995425.1). Taxonomy (NCBI): domain Eukaryota; kingdom Metazoa; phylum Chordata; class Mammalia; order Rodentia; family Cricetidae; genus Onychomys; species Onychomys torridus. Next base: position 127,939,581 of record NC_050444.1, on the reverse strand, counting down.
CCTCCTCCCATTTCTGCAGAAACTATCAATTGTCCATAGCTTCCCAGTTAGCGGTAGGGGCTTTTGAACCCTTCCCACTCTATTCTATAGTATTGACTGGCTTGATCTTATTCAGGTCTTGCATATAAAAACCACAGTGGCTGTGAGTTCATGAATGTACCAATCTACCTGATGGGTAAACTAGATGGGAAAGATAAGTTAGTACATTTACTAACTCCAGTGCCTGTGTAAACTTAAGGCTCACCTAATCTCCTTGTTTTATGAGTGGTAAATGCATGCTTGGGCCAGATATGTCATTCTAAATATTAGCCCCAATTCAGGGACGGCAATTTAATAAGAGCAAGAATGGCCTAATGTGGTGGTCTAAATGAGAATGGTCCCATAGGCTCATATGTTTTATTACTTGGTCCCCAGTTGGAGGAAATGTTTGAAAAGGATTAGGAGGTATGGCTTTGTTGGAAAAGGTGTCACTAGGGGGCGGGCATTGAGATTTCAAAAGCCCATACAATTATCAGTTAGTCCTCTCTCTGTGTCTCTCTCTGTCTGTTTCTCTCTGTCTCTGTCTGTCTGTTTGTCTCTCTCTCTCTCTTTCTCTCTCCTTGTGCCTCATGCTAGTTGTGTTTGGGGACTGAGATATAAGTCCTCAGCTACTGCTCCAGCACTATGCCTGCCTGTCTGCTGCCATGATCTCTGCCATGATGATCAACAATACCTAAGCCTCTAGAACTGTAAGCTCCAAAATTAACTCTTTCTTTTGTAAGTTGCCTTGGCCGTGATGCTTTGTCACAGCAATTAAAAAGTAACTAAGATACCCTGGCCCTTCAATTTTCATTACCTGACAATACCTAGTAGTATTGAATCACTTAAAAAGTACTGATTGACCAGTTATTTTTGTGTCAGACATTCTTTCAGGTATCAGTGACAGAATGATAAGCAAAAATTTCCAAATCCCTCTGCCTTCATAGAGTTTACTTTTAATGGAATCTATTGAGAATACATAAAAAAGTAAGCTAGTGCTTTAAAGTAGTGATAAAAGCCATGGGTAGGCAATAGATATTTTGAGGCAATAACAGTATATACTGGGAATCCAGGGAGACCTTACTGAGGATGTAGTAAAAGATTAAAAACTTAAATGAGCCAGGTGGTGGTGGTGCACACCTTTAATCCCAGCACTTGGGAGGCAGAGCCAATCAGATCTCTGTGAGTTCGAGGCCAGCCTGGTCTATCAAGTGAGTTTCAGGAAAGGCGTAAAGCTACACAGAGAAACACTGTCTTGAAAAACAAAAACAAAAACAAAAAAACACCACCACCATCACCATCAACAACAAAAAAAACCTTGAATGAAGGGAGGAATCATGGAGATGTTAAATATGTTAATACTGAATAATAATTGTAATTTTGTTTCATCATAAAATAAATAATATAAAATGCATTACCTAGAAAGTTAAAGCCTTTGGGCTTGAAGAGAGATAAACTGGATACTTAGCTTGAGTGTGTATCTTTCATTGTAAGACAAATTACTAAGTGGTCTTATTAATAAAAAAGAAAAGCCAGATATTGGAGTGAAATCTGAAAGATCAGAGAAACAGAACAAGCCACAGCCAACTTCACTTCGCCAACTCCTCAGCTGATCTTTTCTCCTCAGACTGAAAGCCTCTGAGTTCTCACCCAAATGGATTTCAGCTGAACTGCTGCTAAAAACCTTCTAGTTCCTTGTCCTCATACCTTATATACCTTTCTACTTCCTGCCATCGCTTCCTGGGATTAAAGGTGTATATCTTTCCCAAGCAAAGACATGAGATCTCAAGTGCTGGGATTAAAGATGTGTGCCACCATGCCTGGCTCTGTTCCCAGAGTGGTCTTGAACTCACAGAGATAGAGGGATCTCTGCCTCCCAAGTGAAAGAATTAAAGACGTGTGTGCCACCATTTTCTAGCTTCTATGTCTAATCTAGTGGCTGTTCTGTTCTCTGATCCCCAGATAAGTTTTATTAGGGTACACAATATATCAACCACATCTCATCATGCCAAGCACTGTAAAAGATGTGGAGGTAAAAGATAAAGTTCCTATCTTCGGTAAATGTGGGTTACTGAACAGAAAAACTTGAGAGATAGCTGAGTTATAAGAATGGGAGCAGTAAGATTTAAAGAAGGAACAAACAGTTCTACTGAAGAAATGATTATGCAACAGTGGGTAAGAGTTGGGAATGGGGAAGGCAGACCTTGGCGCCAAGATGGGCCCACAGGTTGGAAAAACAAATGGAACAGCATATTCAGAAGCACAGATGTGAGAAACAGAGGGAGGTGATGACATTACAAGCAGATGGGGTGTGAGGAGCTAGAGCAGACTGGTGAGGAAGGTAAGAGGAGATAAAAATATATCCAGTTTGCTTATTTCTTGTCACAAAACAAAGAAGTCAAATGACTCGGATTAATTTGCTTGTATTATTAGGCAGCTTACTACAATATAATATTTTTTTAAACTCATAGAGAGATCATGTAAGCTATAAATAAATCAGTATACTCTGTACCAGACAAAGGAAGAAGACATGTCTCTGTGGTCACAGAAAAAGACTCCTCTGTGCTGACTTGAGATTAACAAACTCTAAGAACTGCTCTGCCTTAGAGCTGTGGGATATGAACACTAGCTCAGATCAGAGCTGGGGAAGAAAGTAGACTTTCGTTTTTGTGACTCCTCCAAGCTCTTCATTTCTTATATCCAAGGTTCATATGCCCTTCTTCCCTACAACCACTCTTCCATCCTGGGAAGGCAGCTACTCAGCCTTGACCTTGTAATAGAGCAGCTCCCAGCCAATTTGTGATTCCCTCTACCAGGCCCTAGATGACACCATGACAATATGTCAAATTCCAGTTACTTCACAGCAGGTCAGTTCTCACAAGGTCACCCAAATTCATGGTCTGGCAAACCTCTTCAAGACCAAGTTTCCAAGGTAGTTAGTAAAGTTGCCTTTTACAGAGGTCTAGAAAAAGCATCATATTCAACCAATACAGTTGAAATTCCTTCTCCTCTTCTTCATGCTGTCTAATGCCAAGTTTCTAATTTTACAGGCAAGTTGTGATCTCTCTGAAAATAAAATAAATTCCCTATAAGGGAGCTTATGGCTTTCTTGCAATGGCATTTTTAGGTACATGAATGTCTTTATTCCAAAGTGTCTAGGGGTTTATGGGAGTGAGAATATTTTGGTACACTGAGCAGCAGCCACGTGCCAAGCACTGAGCTAGAGCCTCTGTGTTTCCTCATTTAATTCTCACATTGCCCTGTGAATATGAAGTGTTTTTCCCCCATTTGTATAGTGCACTGAGAAAGCCCAAACTCAGAAAAGTAAAGTAAATTTCCCAGTCTACAACCAGGAAAGGGAAGCCTAGGGATTATACCCAGGCCCACTACTCCAGGGTAGTAGCTTGGAGCCTCAGTCTTTGCAGGCATATACAGGTTCCAGACAATTTAGTGGATTCCATGGGTTTCTTATTAGTTTGGTGTAATTTGAATATGGTATTCCTAAATTGTATCATATCTTCCCATATGTAATATATAGTCAGTGCTGATAATAAATTAACCTTGCTTTAATGTTTTAGCAGGATTCTGCATGTTCTTTGATTACCTTTTAAATGATGACCATCTTTTCTAGGGATATAGTGCCAATAGTATTTGACTATAGAAGGTCTTTCCAACTTATTTACATTTACCTCTTTATACTTGTTTTAGACAGATAAACAGAAGTACACTGTTTATTTAAGCATGCACAAAACAAGGTGAATTATGTTGGATGATATCTGGGATGTCTGGACTATGTGAAAATTGTGAGTTTAGAGTGTACACCAAAGTGGTAGTTCCAGCACAGTTAGCAGAAAATGGGACATGTCATGATAGTCATGGTTCTGTCTGTTTTCATTTTGGGATCCAATGAACAATTTGCTCTCCACTTCCATCCACATGGCTGTGGTAGGATCTTGAAGCCACTGGGTATAGCATGCTCATGTAGAGATGCAAAAACACTAGCCTCAGGAACATACAGAGGGAAAACCATTTCTACCAAAGTGATTCTCTCACAGGGACAAATGGAAAAGCAGACTACAGGAAGGCAGAGCTTCCCCAGAGCACCACTGTGGAAACCTCATCATCAAAGACAGATTGGAGCAAGCCAAGAAGCAAAGACTAAAAGTTGTTTTTCTCTTTCTCAAATAATAAGAACCTTATTACTATTCCATGCCAGCTCTGTAATCAACTTGCCTGAAACAGAGGTAGTTAGCACCTGGCAGAGGGGGAAATTTAAGACTCATAGAGAAAAAAAGAAAGAGAAATCTGGACTGTGATGAGTAGTTACCATTCAGCTACACATAGCCACTGATTTCTATCCAGTGTTACTAAGAAGAAACAGAACAAATGCTAGAACTCCCCTGAATGCCTCACACGCAGAGTCTCCTGAATATAGCTGTCATTCCATGCGGTACATGTGTCCTCATTAAGACCTCTTTTTTTCAAATCCTGACTTTTAGACTCATCCAATATTGTGATAGAGATTTAGACTTTATGGAATGTGCCTAGTTATTGCTGTAAGACTTCAGTTCCCAGAATGGGGAAAAGGAAGCAAGCCCAACTGAAAGGAATTTCCATAATGACATTTCTTAATTTGTTCTCAATATGTGGCATGATAAATAAGAACTTTATGACATCTTTGAAGAGGTCTTCAGGTTTCTATATTTCATACAGGTAAAGTTGCTTGAAGGACAACACTGACTATAGAAAGCAGACTATGGGTGCTCAATAAATACCACTGTTTTTATTTGAAGTCAATACAACTGAATCATAACGTATAAGAACAATAAGCTTGACTGGGCTTTATTATTGACCAGGATTATCTCGTTGGGTGAGGCTCAGAGGAAAGGAAGCTATTTTTCAGCTATGGGATCCTAGTGTTTTCACTGAAAACTTGTAGAGTGAGGGATGCTTTAAAAGACATTTTGACACACTCCCCAAGTCCTTAACCGAAGAAAGTCTCTACATCACCCAGATGCAGAAAAATATGCAGACCTCCCAGAGCTTAAGAAGGCATTCATTAAGACAGACTGTCAAAACAGTCAGCTCATAACCAAATTTAGGAGTTTCACAAACAAGTCATGGGGTAGCAGGTGAGAGCAAAGGACAGTTCTGACAGTCTTTTCTTCTGTTAGCCCACAGCCACGGGCATCTTGGCCACTTCGTCTCAGTGCCTCACTGTGAGGCATCCCTGAGGTGAAGTCACTCAGGAGAGAAATGGTGGCAGGTCATACTTGGTGCTCTTCATGGAAGTACGTTTACGAAATGGACGTTGTTTATGTGGCAGTTCTCTTTGCCACTTTGCAAAGCTAGTCTAAACCACATAAGTGAAGACATTCCCAGCCTTAGAATTACTTTTGTTCATTTCCAGCAGACAGAGCCGCTGCACAGAACAGAAGCCCGAATCAACACAGTTAGTTTGTGGCTCTGTTGGCTAATATCAAACAAGATCCTCAGAAGGCTTCTGGACAGAACTTTTTTTTTTTTTTTTTTAAATCAGCTTTGTGAAACTCCTTAAAAAAGAACAGAGCCCAAAGCTAACCTCATCAATTTTACTCATTTTGCTTCCAAACATCTTAAAAATTTTGCCCTTGTACTTCTTGTTTTATTTGATAACTGCTGATGATTTTCTAATCAATGATAAACACTGTGCTGTGGACAGGATTAAAAGGAAGATAAGAAGCCAGCATGATGGCTTGGGAGTTAAGGAGCCTGTAGACATGATGACCTGAGTTTGATGCCCAGGACTTACATGGTAGAAGGAAAGAACTGTTTGCCATACATTGTTCTCTGGCTGCCAACCACATGGCATGTACACTACCCACCCTGCCCAGAATCAATAAGTGCAAAATTGTTTTTAAAAAGGAGAGCACAGCATAATGTCTATCTATAAGGAGTTCCAGTTCCTTCAACAGTTAGCTACGCAGACTAGCAAAAGATTGTTACCCTTTTGTTTCCTTGTCTGTAATTAGAGATGATAAAGACCACTTCTAAGGTATATTCAGTCATATTTGATGTGTGTATGTGTTTGTGTGTTCGTGTGAGTGCATGTGCATATGTGTGGTTATGTATGTGGGCAGAGGTCAATGTCAGATTTTTCAGTTATTTTCCACTTGTTTATTTATTTGTTTGTTTTTTTTTAAGAAGAGGTTTCTCACTAAACATGGAACTCATGGATTCAGCTATACTGGCTGGCTAGCAAGTCCACAGACCCTCTTGCCTTCTTACTGCCCAGAATTAGGATTACAGGTTCATAAGTCCACTCTTTTCTGTGGGTGTTTAGTAGTCAAATTCAGGCACTTTCACAACAATTACTTTACTGACTGACCCATCTTGTCAGCTTTGACTTTCATATTACTGAAAGGAAACGAAGGATAGGATAGATAAGGAACTCAGCATATTATAAGCACATGAATTCGTTGCTATCTTATTATTATTAAGGGCTGGATTGAATGATGTATTGTTTGAAATGACTTGGCTAATTTTGCTAGATGAAAGCAATTCCTCCCCTTCTTTTCATTCAATGAACATTTACTAAAACGTGCATTATTTCAGATACTATGTTTGAAATGCTATTTGCTGATCTATTTGCTAGGTATATGATCTTTCCAATGTCTTTGAAACACCCCTTGAGAATTTGTACATACATATGCATGTGTGTAGTGGGTAGCCATCCCAGCCTTGGCCTGGAAGTTCCAACCCCCACTGAGGCTTCGGTAGTGGTCACGCCCACAAGGCGGAGCTGAGGGAGGAGGCTGAAGACCCAGGATCGAAAGGAGAGGCTTCTCTTGGTTCCAGTACCCTGGACGCTGGAGGTAGACTGAGCAGAGTTCTCCAGAGAACACCACCAGACTGCGCCATACCTTTCCCAGACCCTGCAACCTATCCCTTCATTTGTAAGTTACCCCACAAAATAAACCTCCCTTTTAACTCTGTGGAGTGGCTTTAATAATTTCACCAATAAATGTGTCTTGATCAAACTCATCCCTCATTCTCTCTTCTACAGTTCCTCCCCTATCCCCATCACTATTTTTGTTTCCCAACCTCATGTACTCTTTTTAAAAGTCCCATTGAGACCATTTAGTACCACCCACATGTGCATGGGTATGGTATCATCTATTGGACCATGGGTAACCCCTTAAAGACAACATCCTTGAAGAAAATTGAACCTCCTTTCCCCAGCAGCCATCAGTTGCCAATACCTCTTAAGTTCAGTGGGACTTTATAAACTCCTTCCCTCATCATAACAATAATAATATGTGGGGCAGTTTAATGACTATATACATTTAATAGATTAGTATTGGGTTCTTCTGTAGGGCCTATGACCTATCCATCCATGAGTCACAGCTCAGTTAATGGTACCAGGCATGAGTTCATCTAGTGAAGTAGGCCTTTAATTCAATCAGACAGTGGTTGGTTACTCCTATAGCATTTGTGCCACTATTACATCAGTAAGAACAGAAAGGCATGCTTTGGTTCTTGTTATCATGTTTGTTATTGGAAATGGATAAACTATTAGCATTCAGACCCACCCCTTGGGACCTGGCCAATACATAGGCAATATCTTGGCCCACTCAGGGTCCTGATAATTTCATGCACTCATTGCTACTTGGTCTCTTGGTGCCCACACAAAATCCCCTCATAAAAGGTGGGGCCCCACCTACCTTCTATCTTCTTCTCTCCTCAGCTCCCCTTTTCTATTTCCCTCTCTTCTCTCTCTCTCTCTCTCTCTCTCTCTCTCTCTCTTTCTCTCTCTCTCTCCCTATAAGGTACCTCTGTGCTCCATTTCCATCTCCCCTCTCTCTTCCCCCTTCACCACTAATAAAACTCACATGAATGTGGTCTGCATGGCATGTCTCTGTCTCTTACCTGCTATGGGCCACATTGGCTCTAACCCACCAAGGTCTGTCTCCTGCTGTTTTACAAAATTTGTGGCATGAAAACTCAGCAGGCTCTCCTGGCAGTTATGAGAAAATGCCGGGACCATGGAACCTTCCAACACTGTCACTTTTCTATACCAGCATCACTGTTAAGCACCCTGCCACCTCTGTCTATTCCTACAAGTGAGGATTCATTTCTTGAGCACAGTCCTTGCCTTCTGTCTTTTCTCAAATTCCTGGTACCAGGTAACTATGTCTCACTCAGGATCTTAGCCCTTTGGCCCCTGACTTTTGCATGATGATGCACTGGGCAGCTTGTGCCTTCTCTTTTCTTGGATCTTAGCATCTTTCAGGCTTCTGCTCTGTGTTTGATGAATCACTTAGCAGCTTGTGCCTTCCCAGTCAGTCCTCGCTGAATTTCTGAGCTAGAGTTCAGCCCTTGGATCTTATTTCTCTACCTTACTCATGGAAAATGTGCCTAAACTTACCCACCTTTGCCCCCAATATCCCTTAGATATCAGTCCAAATGGCCGCTTGCTGGCACCCCATATCCCAGTATTTCACAGGACTTTGCAGCTCCTGCCAGTGATCTGTGTCCTGCTTATTCTCCTCTCCCAGCAGCCTGGGAGACCCATGGCTTGGGGCTCTAGCCCACTGGATGCCTCCCTCATCTTCTGCTCCCTGCTTCTGTACCTGCTGGCATCTCATGCTTTCACTCAAAATGTCCTGTTCTTCTATTTGTTTGGTCTCTGTGTGCTTCCTCCTGTTGCTTGGGGTTCCCTCTTTCCTGCCCGGCTGCACTGCTAAACTTCCCTACAGCACCTTCTCTGTGCTCCGGTGCATGAAGCATGAAAGTTTCCCAGGAAAAGTTTTGTCTATCTTTCTGTTAAAAAGTCTATTTTGTATGTGTAGATGGAAATGTGTGACTGTTGTGGCCACATAATTGTGTTTCTGATTGATTTTTGAATGCTTGTGATTATGAGTTCCATATGTCTTGGGAAAAAAAACAACAACAACATGTGACCACATGGGCAGGCATCATCTTGACTAAAGTCAAAGACAAGAGATCATATGACTTCACTGCCATCTTTGATCAAGGTGACCATGTGTGCAGTTGTCATCTTGACTAAGGTTTAAAAAGGGAGTCATACAACTTCACCACCATATTTAGTAAGGGTAACCACATGGACTGGATAGAATCCTGTGTGACAATTACTGTCCTGTCCTAAAAACAAGGCTTGTAAGAGATAGGATTTAAAACAATGCTGGTTTTGATAATTAATTTTAGAAGAACTAAATTATTTATAATGTTAAAACTTGGTTTTGCCTTATTTTATCTTAGATCCACAGCAAAACACCAGAGACTAAGCTATTCCCATTTGATGATACCTAAACAGTCTGATGAAGGGTCTGTCCTTAGCTAAGGTCTATTCAGGCCAATAAAGACCAATTTAAGAATATATGCCTAACCTTCTCATTTTTATGAATATTGGTAAACTATAACTAATTGGGAAAACTGTAAGTCCAGTTTTAACTTATATATTCTCTCAAAGTTAAGCCTAATGACACTTGATTTTGTTCCCTGTACCTCATTGTGATGTAGACTGCCACATGGCTGGCAGCCATCTTTTACTAAGGTTTACTAAGGTTAAAGAACTTTCTGTTCATTTTATCTCCTTCTATATTTGATTCAGCTCTCGTTTACAATATACTCTATATGATAATATAAATTTAAAGGTATAAAGATCTACTCAGATTAACAAAAGCTAACTTAGAGATTTATGCCTATGTCTTTGCCAAGTGTTCAACACAAAACTTCTAGAGAATTTAAATAAATGGTGGCATATGTTTGATAAATAATGCATTTGATAAAGAAGATATATATTCTATAATGGAGTTTCTGGTCCCCTGAGAGGGTCCTTTTCTCAGAGTTGGGCCACACCCCAACTCACAAGCCCCTTTTCTCCTGTTCCCATTTGGCCCTTAGGATCTTTCCCCTGTCATTTTCCTTGTCTTCTCAGGAGACAGCTTTGCCAGTTCAGTACAAACTTGTTCTGTTTTTACCCACGAAATGGCTACTTTGGTTTCTTTATTAAAAATATTTTTACGGCTAACACTGACAGAAATGGAATGCAAGTCCTAGTCTTATGACAGCTGCTAACATATTGAAGACTGTTAGGGAACACAAGGTGATAGTCATTCATATCTAAAAGACAGACAGTCCTCAAATGCTCAGAGATCTGCAGACTATGGCATCTAAAATGTTTAATTAAAAAGCTTTTTGTTATAGAGAGACATACCAGTACCATTATTTCCTCCAAAGGAGATGGATGGGCAAGAAGAACCTCCACCTAGAACTTGCTCCAGAATGGCAATGCCAGCCACTGAGCAAAACTGCCTTTTGTCTTGACTGCTGCCAGGGCCTTCTTCAGACCATGGACAACAGGACTCTGGGGAATCCATTGCCTCACTTTTGCCTAGACAAGGAAGGCTGGTCTGCCCCACAAGTTCCTGCCCCACAACTGTCAGATCTTCTGAGGCCTGGCAGGCCTATACCTGGCAACTGAAGACTGATGTTGTTGCCCTGAGATTTCTGCCCTCAGCGATTATGGAGGACCCTGGGGCAGCCATCTAAGGAGCCAGCAAGTTTCTGTGGTCCTCAGTTGCTAACTCAGGTAAAATTTGTCCTTCTCAGGGCTCTGATGCCGTTTGATGACCAGACTTAGTTCAACAGCAGCAACCAAGGCTTCGGCTGCTTTCTCAGTTCTCTGTGTGAAACCCACAGGCCTCACTCTCTTAGAGCTCGTACTGGGTCTAGACACAGTGCACCTTGCTGCCAGACTCGAAAGAGAGATGTGACTGCTCTCACTGGTCAGCCACCTGTATCTCCTGGTGAATCGGATAAAAAGAAGGTGCTTTAAGGTTTGCTTATGTGAAGATAGGAAAGCTGACTCTCTTCTGCTCATTAACTTATCCTCCTCAGATCTGAAGATGTTTGATGTCCAGGGACCTTTAGATACTAATAGATTTGCCAGTTAACAGCTCTCTCCCTGCCCCTCTAACTTTAGAGAGGGTATGGAAGCCTCCTAGTCTTTTGCTATGATACCAAGATATAAATCTGTTCCACAGACACTTGCAGGTTCCTGCACCCTTCCTGCCAGACTCACACTAAGACCAAACCTACAGGAGTCTTCCAGATACACCAGCCCCTGTACCAGCTCTGAGGACACCAACCGGGCAAGCACTGACAGATTGACTTCACTCACATGCTCACTCATAAAAAGGCTCCTTATCTCTTAATCCTTATTGACACCTTTACAGGATGGATGCACTCCTAACCTTCAGGGTAACAGCAGATGTGATGGCTCAGATTCTCCTGAAGAACACAGCATCCCTCAACATGGTATACCATCTCCTCAAGCTCCTGGGACTTCACTGCTGATACCACCTCTCCAGGCTCAAGCAGGCCCCTACCCAGCAAGTGGAACCTGGTTTTCCAAGATGTCCCAATAAAAGGCATATCTGCTCTCAAGTCTCGCTTATTCACCCTTGCCTCTTCTGAACAACCAGGACACTTCTCCATTCTGGTCTTTCTGGCAGTTATCACTCTTCCCATGGCTAGCTCCTCTCATGGGGCTGATGATAACAATCTATTTTTTCTCCTAGCAACCTGCCTTCTCAGCTCCCTCAAGGAACAGATGCCTGAGGTCTCCAGGATGACAGCTAGCTGAATGCTTCTTCATCTTCTTCATTCACACCTCCCACTGTGCGTGACCCCAACTCCCAACTTCCCACTCCCTACTTTGTCCCAAATCAACAGGAAGCCATCTTGAGATTTTGGAGACTCATTTTTGCCCCACTTGCCATCCATAACTCACCCTTTTTACAACGATCAAAAGGGAGGAATGTTAGCATTCAGATCTACCCCTTCAGACCTGGCCAATATGCAGGTACTACCTTGGCCGGCTCAGGGTCCTGACAACATCATGTGCTCATTGGTCTCTCTGTGCGTGCTTGAAGTCCCCTCATTAAAGGCCCCACCCACCTTCTCTTTCCTCTCTCCTCAGCCCCCTGCCTGCTCTCTTTCTCTCATTTTTTTCTACTCTCCCACCCCCTACTCTGTCACTCCTCCCTCTGGCCCTCCCCTCCTCTCTATTCCCCTCCTTTACTCTCTTCCTAGGAGGCAGCTCCATACTCCCTTTCCCTCTCCATTTCACCACTAATAGAACTCTCCATATGAGCATGGTCTGCATGCCATGTCTCTGTTTCCTACCTGCTGTGGGGCACTTCAGCTCCAACCCACCAAGGTCTTTCCCCCTCTGTTTTACAAAACAAACAGACTGGCTATCCTATAAAAAAGAATATGCAGAGTAATCTATTAGGTAAGTATGTGTGGCAGCAAAGTGGAATGAAAAGAAATAGTCTAAGTGCCCTACAGAAAATTTCAGTCAATTTCCTTCAAAGTGAATTTAAGACACATTAAGACAAAACTATACCATGACCAGGGTGCTTTCATCTCAGGGATACAAGGATGATAAAACCAGTAAACAAACTTAAAGACTGAAAACACATAATCAGCTCAATAGATGTGTAAGAAAACCTTTGACAAAGTGCAGTATCACTTTAAGATAAAGACCCTGAGAAACCAGAAATAGAAGTTACTAATTATCCTTTCTGTTGCTATGATAAAACACCATGACCAAAAGTAACTCATAGAAGGAAGAATTTATTTGTGCTCATGTTTCCTGAGAGATAAGATTTCATCATGACAGGAAAACATGGCAGCAAGTGGCAGGTGTAGTGGCCAGGGCAGGAAGCTAAGAGATCACATCTTCAAATGCAAACATGAAGCAGAGAGAAAGACCTGGGGGAAATGAACAGGTTACAATCCCAAAGCTCACTCCTAGTGATATAATTGTTCTAGCAAGGCTGAGCCTTCTAAACCTCCCCAAACAGCACTATCACTCAGGGCCCAAATGTTCAAATGCCTGAGATTATGGAGGGTTCACATTCAAACAATCAAAATAAGGAACATACTTCACATAAAAGCTATATATTATAAAAAATATTGCCAATATTTTACCAAATGGGGGAACTAAAAGCATTTCCTCTAAGTGACACAAGGTTGCTTATTCTCACTGCACTTATTCAACATAGTGTGCAAAGCCTTAGCTGAATCAATAGGACAAAAGAAATAAATAAAATATGCGTATAAAAAGTGAAGTCAAGTTATCCCTATTTTCAAAGACATGATCTTATACCGAAAAGAGAGTAAAGGTTGTCTCAGAAACTCTTAGGGTTGATAAGCACTGTCAGCAAAGTAGCAGAACACAAAACAAACAACAAAAAAATCAACTGCCTTTCTATATACAAATAATGTACTTGCCAAGTAAGAAATCAGAAAAAAAAAATAGTTTTAAAAAAATCCCCACCCATTACTGTGATGGAATGGGTGGGGGAGATATCCTTTCCCCTGCTCCTCCCATCAGCCATCAATGCCTGAGACAGGTGGGAGAGCTTCCCTGAGGTCGTAAGAGCAGGAAAGCTAACCCCGCTCCTCATCTTCTGCAGCACTTGAGAGAGTGGCCCCTGTGCCATGCTTGGGCAACACAGAAGAGCTGGCCCCGAAGGTGTAAGTGTGGAGAACATGAAGGCATGAAATCAGGAGAACTGGCCCCTCCCCTTGTTCATTGCTGCCACAAAGTGAATTTTCTAAGGCAATGCAGATGAGCTCACCTAGGTGGTGAGGACAAAGGGGAGCTGGTGGGCTGAGTAACCCTGCAACCTCCTAGGCCCCAAACCAGGGTTGTGGGTTGGCCTTCTCCAATATCCACACCATTTATGATCTGCTAGAGCACATGAAGGGATTGGTCCTGCAGACCCAAAGCTGCAGAATTTCTACACCACAGGACAACAGCAGGAAAGCCAAGGAGTTACAGTGAGGACCCAGAATTGATAGTGTAGCAGAAACCATATGCCTTGAACCAGACCAATGACTCTCTGCAATGAACACTTGCACACTACACACACTACAGCTTCCATGATGAGATTTCCCCCCTTTCTTTATTTTCCTTTTTTTTTCTCTCTCTTAAATTTTATCTGGAGGTGGGGAGGCAGGCTGTAAGGGGAGATAGTGGATATGCAGGGACAGGAAATGAATGGGATCAAGATGCATGATGTGAAAGACACAAAGAATAAATAAAAAGTTAAAAAAATCCCTAGTTACAAACCTAACCAAGGATGTGAAAGACCTCTTTGCAATGAAAATTTTAATACACTAAGGTAATATTTTGAAGAAAACAATAGATGATAGAAAGTGCTGCCAGAGCTGGCAGAATTAATACTGTGGAACAGGTATGAGAGACCTAAAACTCTCAAATTTCTAGAAGAAAATACTCCAAAATACAGATATAGGTGAAGGCTTTCTGAGGAGAACTTTAACAGCAAGAGAAATAACTGTAAGAACTCACAAATGGGATTACAAGAAATTAAAGAGATCCTGCATAGCAAAGGAAATAACCAGAATGAAGAGGAAGCCTAAAAAATGGACAAAAATCTTTACTAGACACAAATTAGTTAGATTAATACACAGGGTATATAAAAAATGGTAAAACCATAAAAACTAGATAGCTAAGTCATTCAATCAGGAAAGGGGTTAATTAACTGGATAGACAGTTCTCTATAGAAGAAATATAAATGACCAATAAATGTTTGAAAAAGTATTCAGTACCTTCATCCATCAGATAAATGTAAATTAAAACTACATTGAGATCCCATTTGACCAAATTAGAATGGCAATAAATAAAGAAAACAAATTACAATAAATACTGGTCAGGATGTGGGGAAAGAGAAAGCATATGCACTGCTTTCTTGTGAGAATCTAAAATTATTAAGGCAACATGGGTATAAATGCAGAAGTTCTTTAAAAAAAAACCTAAAAATAGAACTACCATGTGATGCAGCTCTACTACTCCCGGGGTATGTGCCCAAGTAATTCCAAGTCAGCTTGTCACAAAGATACTTTCACAGTTATGTTTAATTGCTACAACACTCATAATAACTAAGGTATGGAACCAGTCTAGATGTCTATCAGCAGATGCATAAAGAAAATGAAAATGTGGTGCATACAGTCAATGAAATATTATTCAGTTATAATGGAAAATGAAACCATGATATTTGTAGGAGAATGGATGTGACTGTAGAACATTATAATAAATGAAATGTCACTAAGAAAGACAAATATCACATCTTTCTCTTATATGTGGAATCTACCCTTAAATTTACACATGTACTTATGTGTAATATATATGTATATATATATATATATACATATATATGTGTGTATATATATGTACACGTGTGTGTGTGTGTGTGTGTGTGTGTGTGTGTGTGTGTGTAGAGCATGGAATTATGAGCAGGAGGAGATGTAAAGAGAGAGGGTGGGGAATAAGAAGAGTAATAGAGTATGTGATATGAAAGTGAAAGGGGATGATTTAGGGGAAAGAAACAGCATCAATAAGAATGATAAGGTGGGAAAAGGTGAGGGAGGAGTGGGGTGTAAAACAAGAATATGTATAATGAAGTATGGAAATGTCACAGTGTGTATTGGTCACATTTCTGTTGCTGTGATAAAGTCTTATTATCAAGGTGACTTAAGAAAGAGTTTATTTTGGCATCCTGTTTCCAGAGGGATAAAGTCTGGTGAGGGCTATTGCAAGTATGGCATAGCAGCAGACCTTTGCAGCAAGAAGCTGAGAGATCACATCTTCAACCACAAATATGAAGTAGAGAGTGAAACTGATGTGGAGTGAGGCTGTGAACTCTTGAAGCCTGCCCCTAGTGATGTTCTTCATGCAACAAGTTTGCACCACCTCCCTAAACAGGGCCACCCACCAACTAGAGACTAAGGGTTCAAATTCCGGAGCTTAAAGGGAGAGATTTATTATTCAGACATTGCACAGTGAAACCTGTGTCCTTGTATGCTAACTAAAAACAAAGTATTAATAGTAATAATTTTAAAGAACACCCTAGAGGAAATAGGAGGCAAACTTCATTTAAAGAGTAAGTGGGAGTTCACTATGATGGGATGAAAGGAGGAAGGAAAAGTATTACTGAGAGGCAGAAATTCCAGATACAGAAGAAAGCAGGATCATTCAAGAATATAAAGTTCTGCATAACTTGTAAGTTAACTGTGAGAAGAAGAGCCTGCGGACTACTAACAGGTTCCATAGGGCACTGCAGGCCAAGTCAGAAGTCTCTTCTTTAAGAGTTTCAGAAAGGTGGAACTGGCAAGTTGGCTCAGTTGTTAAAAATACTTGACATAAAACTGACAACCTGACTTTGATCTCAGGATTCCAGAAGGTGGAAGAAGAGAACCGACTTCACTAAGTTGTTCTCTGACTATCACATATGATGTGGCATGCACTTGCCCCACTCCAGAAAAAAAAAAGTATCAAACCTTACAAAAAATAAGAATCACAGGAAGTTACTAGAGAGTTTAGAATTCAATGATATGACGGTGAGCTAGGCTAGAATAGCAGAGACATCACAGAAGAGAAATGACCCTCTTTGAATACCATAGTCAATAGGAACCAATGTTTATATCCTGTTGTTAAAAGTGGGGTTACTAGAGAAGATAACTTAAGAGCTTCAGGCTCTGAAATCTGGGGAGAGATGGCTGGAGCAAATAGAAAATAGACTGCTTGAGAATTGGGGGGATGGTGGGCCTGTTTTTTAAGCACATTTTAGGCAACTATGGGACATCATATTGGAAGGTGCATAGAAAGATTAGGGGTTTCAGAGAAGGCAATGGAATCAGTACAGACTTAGTTGTCTGCTACAAAGTGATAATAAATTTAAGCTGTAAGAGAGAATAAGATCACACAGGGATGCTGTAGAGAATAAAAAAGAGAAAATAGCCCGAAGTTGACACCTAATTTCAACATCTTAACAAAAGATATGAGTTGCTAGCAAAGCAGATAAAAAGTGCAAGCAAGGAGATAGATGGGCACCCCATAGACTGCTACATCATGTAAGTCTATGGAAATAGTGTTTCTAGTATAAAGAAATGGCCAACAATGTCATCACTAAAGCAGAACAACATTTATTATAGATAGCTTCATCCGACTGAGGGGAGGGAAGTGGATGCTAACTGATGGGTAGAAGCTTAAGTAATGGAGGTAGGAAGTATAGTAAATACTCAACAGAATGTTGGCTCTGTAGGGATAGAGAGAGTCTGGAAGGAACATGGAATTAAGAAATCTAATTTTTTTATTTGTTTAAGATAGAAGAGACTTTCCCATGCTTAAATGCTGGTGTGAAGGCAATGAATCTTCCTCATCAAACATGAATGTTACTAATATGTTTATAAAATATTCTTTTGTTCACTTTGTGCTGTACTAGGAGACTTATAGATTGAATAAGACATGGGCTATGAACCACTTTTTTATTGCTATTAAAGCTGTTTAATAGATAGAGAAAATCAACACTAAAGATAGAATGAGTCTTTGTCTATAGCCAAGTGTTAAGTTTGTATAAAGCCAAGACTGGAATCCAGGTTACATGACTTGGTAGGTGTGTTAACCTGTGGCCCAACATATCCTTGTGTCTCTGAGAGAACCAGCATGTTCGTCTTCTTTACCAAATCGATTTTATTGCACCTTCATATTGTAATGATTCCTTTCCTTATCTATATTTCCCCATGGACCTGGGAACATCTATTCCTACAGACCCTGGCACACAACAGGGGTGAGAGGACATGGTCTCTCAAAAACATATGAAGCTCTGAGCCAGTAACTTTTACACACCTCAGTGTTTTTCAAGACAGGCTTCACATTACAACAACTTAAGAAGCTTTTAAAAATACTTACACTCTAACCTCATGCTAAAATCAATTAAATGAGACAAAGAGATGGGTGTTCATACCTTCCCAGATAACTAAAACATAGTTTGAGGACCACTGTTTTTCATTGCTTGAGTTTTTGCATATTTATCAGCGTCTATGTGTGTCCTGGTTCTTGGATAGAAAAAAGAAGACTTCATACTACAGATATACTATAAACACACATCTAGGAATTCTGAGGATCAATAAGGCAAAATTTAGCATCTTATACTCTCACTTAATAAAAATTTGGTATCCAAAATATACCATCTTGCTAGATAACTAGGGCAATAATTTATTCTGAGCTTCTAAGTTAACATATTCAGACCCATTATTTATGATCACAAAGTTCTAGAAATTTCAATGTTTTTCAAGTAGTAAGTGAATGCAGTAAACCAGTGAGTGCTACCATAAAATACATGAAGTCAGAAAACATGAATGCAATTTGGAGCCCCTTGCCCAAATGTGGATATATTTTATGTGTGTATCTGTTTATGACCATGTGCACTAAAGAAAGTATAAGCAATACACTAGGTTTTTCAAATATTATTTCATCCCAAACAGTCATCTGAGGTACAATTTATATTATACAAATATTTGCTTTCAAAATTAAGGATCCAAGTCTTCACTAGATGAAGCAACTTCTCAAGAGCACAAGGACCCCAAAATGCCTGACCTCAAATACCATTCTTACTTACTATACTGCTGTATATTCCCTATGAAGAAAAGAACACAATGTCTTTGTATTCCTGAAGCCCACACATTATGCAGACACAGAAGCTGGCATGGTTGTGGCAGCAATGATGTCATTATATACTATTCTTTACTGATTTTTTCATATAGAATATAATATTTCATGCATCAAGAATGTGTCTGATTTTTCTTCCTCTTTCCTCCCTTTACCCATTGTGTCAGTCCTAGGAGCAAGTGGCGTCCTGGGGTCATTTCTTCTGATGATCTGTTTGGGGAAATGGAGAACATTGTTGATGGCCACCAAAGTTCTCAGACCTCCCTTAATGATCAAAATACATCATCACTCATAGGTTTTCCCCCTAATTTTATGATACAAGGGAGAGAGAATTTATTAAATTGTAATGATTGGATGTGTTCAAAGCCAAGTGAATCCCTGTGGTGGAGTTGGTACCAGGAGCCTGTTTCTGTAGGTGCCCCTCTCCTTGCTCTCCTTGCACCCTGTTCTTGGCAGCTCTCCTGTTCTCTTACTGTCTTGTCACGGACTCTATAACATGTCTGTTCTCTGCACTATACTTCAAGATTCCCTTGAAGGAACTCATCCCCTCTATCTCAGTGTTTTTATAATTGCCAAAGGGCCAGGCTACAATTCTCTGCTCAGTAAATGAGTGTAGAATGAATAGATGGATGCAATATTACTCTTCTTCACCAAGGTGAATTTGTTAAGTGTATAAGTAGTGTTAATATAATTTTTAAATTTCTATGGTGCTTTTCATGTAAATTGACAGATGAACCAGAACTTCTCATGGTATTGCATCCTGGTTGGTTGTTGGTTTTTAAAATATAATACTCAAATCTGGCATGCTCTGACCTTTGGAGGAGAAGCTTTCATAAATTCTGAATTAGTACTAACTGCTTTCTTTTCCCAGGACACATCCTGGTCACATTTGGCTCACTGTCTGATTCTAGGGCATGTTATGACTGTCTAGCAGACAGCACACACACAGACACAGGCACACATACACACTCACACACACATACACACACACTCACATTTTTAGAACGTGTGACTACGTTGGGGGAAAAAGTGGACTGAGAGTAAAAGGAACACTTTTATTCCTTGACTGTGCATATGCTAGGCTGAGGCATGACCACCACAGGATCCTCAGCATCCACATGTCTTCAGCTGGGCTTATGATGTTTCCACCATAATCTGCTTGCCATAGACTCCATCTCAGAGTACAGCATCACCATCTTCTCAGGTATTCAGTTCAGAGCGCTGGGTGAGTAGTTCTAGGACATTAAAATGTCTACTTGTGAGGGTAAGGAGATGGCTTAGTATGTAAGGGAGGTGCTGGTCACACAGCATGAGAATCTGGATTAGAATTCCTTGAACCAAAGTAAAACTGAGGGTGTGTGTGTGTGTGTGTGTGTGTGTGTGTGTGTGTGTGTGTGTGTAATTGAGTGTTCTGATGGCATGATGGGAGGTAGAGACAGTTTTTGAGCCAGCTAGCCTGGCATACATATCTATGAACAGGGACCCTGTCTCACAAAAGGTGGATAGTGAGGGCTAGAACCCAAGGCTGTCTTCTAAGTTCTACAAGCACTCTGTGACATGTGTGTCCACAATTATACACATGTGAGCTCACACAGATACATACATAGAAATTCTCTCTCCTCTCTCTGTCTCTCTCTGTCTCTGTCTCTCTCTCTCTCCTCTGTGTGTGTGTGTGTATGTGTGTATGTGTGTGTCTCAAATAAAAGGTGTCCACTTGTCTACCTTCTCAACTGTTACTACAGTTAAAGATTACATTATGTCTTAGGTTGAAAGCTGATTACTATAACTTCCTTTGTGGCTGCCTAACTCCAGAAGTCTCTACACTGATATTAGTAGTGTCTTTTAAAGATGAAAAACTCATCTTGTCTGTTGCCTTCCCAAACTCTTCTAGTGAGTGTTGGTTTTCAGGAACTGGCCTTTGGGATTATGCCCAGCAGCAGCTTCTCCTTTACCGTTGTCGTTTCCCCAAGTGCTCCAGTCGCTGTTCCATGCACAGCCTGCCTTCTCCATTACACCCCGTGCTGTCTTGCTTCTGCACCTTGAGTCTGCCTTTAGCACTCACTCTTCCCCAGATCTTTGCCTAGTGAACTCCCATTCATCCTTAAGTACTGACTCGTCACATTTCTGGTCTTCTCTAGGTCCTTTTCAATCAAGATAATTGATCCAGTTGAGTGCTAAGCTCTTATAAGGTATCGTTTGCATATTATATTTGTTTAATGGATGAAAAAATTAGGAAGAAAATTAATACTTGTAAGTATTATGTACCAAGAGCTATGTAGGTGCTATCCCAATAAAGTCATTTACCCCTTATAATACTGTGTAAGGATATTAACATTTAATTTAATAGATAGCCAAATAAAGACTTTGAGATATCACACCACTCATTTAAGGTTACATAGATGGTAACAAGGAGTCAAACTGCAGAATTTTCATCTTTGTATTGTCTTATATGTGTCACATGAAGTCTGTAGCATATAAGATAACACAAATAAACTTTGTTTAGTGAATGATACATAAAATATGAGGATCACAGCCATAAATAATATAATCCACTACCAAATAAACTATGTAAACCATGAGAAAGAGGTAGAGGGGCCCTTAGTTAGTTTTCTTTTCTTTAAATAATAAGTACTACATTCCAATATTATACTTAATATATTTGAATCTATATCCTTCAATAAAATACAAACTTCACTAGAATGTGCACACTGATTACTGACATAACACAAAGTTAAGAGTAATGCTTTTCAAAGTCTTTATAACCTTCAGTGAATGATCAAACAGTGACATGGTTTTCAAACTCTAAATAATGCCTCCATTGCTAATGACTTTTGGATTGCTTTTGAAAACATCCTACTGTTCAAGTTGAATTTTCTTATGTTAAATTAAAGAATACTGTTGAAAGTGAAGAACAAGTTTCATCAAAACAAGAATTATTCATCAGTAGAAATGACTCTCCAGGGGAGCTGAAGCTCCTCAGCAATAGTAATGCATCCAGCTTCTTGGGTTTTACACCTGTTGAGTGAATGCAATAAAAGCTTCTTCAGTTAGTTATGGAATTTGATCCACAAAATAGCAATGGTCAAACTCCTCTGGAATCATTATTTATTGCCACTCAATAGATGTGAAAAGGAGACAGCAAGTAGTCAGTTTAATCAGTGTGACACAGCAGAGATTTGAACACAGATATGACCAAGAAATAGGCCCCCGATAGAGGTGGTGCTGTACTCACTGGGAGGCAATCAGGTTTGAGGTAGAGAAGTCTGCGAAGTGTTCTGGACCCAGGTACAGAAAATGGGAGAAAACAAAGATGGGGGCTCAGAATAGGAGCAGGAGGCATGGCAGTGCTGAGCTTGGTTTTAAAGATCTTTGCAGTTCCCTGCAGTGAGACAGAACTGAGCACAAGCCCATCCAGCTTTCAAATCTATGCCTTCTCTGACTCATTGTCTGCCTAGACAATTGTTGCCTCCATGCTGGCTTCATCCTTCCAGTCTTGGCACTAACAGCTTAAACTCCACAGTGTCATTAGACTGATTTTTTTCTCTATAGAACCGTCTAACTTTGTTATGTTTCTGCTTTGCCTCTTTACTATGTATTATTCATAGTATGCAATAGAACATTCTTATCATGATATTTAAGACCTTTGTGGTGACCTCTCCAATTTCATCTCCCATCATCTTCATATTTTCCAGGATATGTCCCTTACTTCCATGGCTCATCCCTTACAAATCTGTTGTCACAGTAGAGATACTACTGCATTTCATACTACTTTGTTATGGCTTGTGCTGTTGAGCCATTTTATTCCAGGTGGCATCATAACCATCTTTCAGGGTCAGCTAAAATGCCTCTGCTTTGGTAAGTCTTGGTTTTCCTGACTTTGGTAGGACTGATAAATACCTCCAATAAGCTCATGTATTTGAAGACCTGTCTCCCAGGTTATGGTGCTGTCTGTCAAGGTTATAGAACCTTTAGGAGGTAGAACTTTGCTGGGGGAAATACATCACTACAGGTGGGCTCTGAAGGTTTAAAGCCTTGCCCTACTTCCTGTTACCTTTGCTTTCGGTGTGTGGCTGAAAATGTGATCAGTCAGCTTCCTGGCTCCTGCTGCTCCCCATTGCCTTTCCTACCAAAATGGATTATTCTATCCATTCGGAACTACAAACTAATATATAATATGTTTCTTTATGTTTGCTTCTGCCAAGGTATTTTATAATAGCCACAGCAAATGAATGAATAGAATAAACTGACTCATTAGAAATAGTAGCATGTTTATTTCTTCCCCAGGAATACTCTTATACTATTCTGGAACAGCAAAGAAGTTTTGTTATGTTTATCTCGCCTATCTTTAGTATGTGGAAGTAATGAGTGCGGGGACTCTCTTGGTCATTGTAATATTATGAAGCATGATGCTTGGATCAATCACCATTAAAACAAGTTAACATAGTGTGTTCCTTAAACCAACTGAGTTAGCATTACCTAGAAACTTCTTAAAAATGCTAATTATTAGGTTGCATCCTGGATCTATAAGGTATGGAATACCAAGAGGGG
The DNA here is from genome assembly GCF_903995425.1 of Onychomys torridus. Classification (NCBI taxonomy): domain Eukaryota; kingdom Metazoa; phylum Chordata; class Mammalia; order Rodentia; family Cricetidae; genus Onychomys; species Onychomys torridus. Next base: position 127,916,468 of record NC_050444.1, on the reverse strand, counting down.
CATCTGACCTTCCAAGCAGTTCCAGCGCATGCTACAGTTTGAGAACTCCTGCACAAAGGGTTAAAAAAATCAAAGAGGATTTCAAAGTGTGAAAGGCCTCCCAGAGGAAGGTGATTGGATTGGGCCTGACAGACCTAAGAAGACTTCAATGCCAAGAAAGAAAAGGAAACGGTTTTCTGGAGAGAGGAAGAGGCAAGAACAAAGGTAAGGAGACAGCAAACTCTTGTGGGTTTCCAGACAGTCAGCTGGGCCCTGTTGCCTGGAGTCTAGAAAGAGTGAAGCAAAGCAAAGGGAAATGAATTTATCCTTCACCAGCCCCAAAGCTCCTTTGTAGTAGGGACTGTGTTTGGTTCTGCTAAGTGTCTGGCCCAGGGTAAGGGCTCTGTGAATGTTTAATGAATGATTGATTGAAGGCAGCTCAATTGAAAAATGTCAGAGAAATAGATTTTCTGCAAGATCAGCTATATCATGCAATTGTTCCTGGAAAAGTGCAGAAAATGGTTCCACTACAGTTAGAGCATACACTTTCCCATTTGGCTCCATCTAGCGTCCTGCTGGGCCGGTCTCTGGTCTAGGACATGTCAAGCCACAGAGGAAACATCCTCTAACTCTGACTGTTTTGCTGCCAGAATAGGGATGCGTGGGAGAAGGCACTGCTGGAAGACTCGGCCCCAGCTTACTTCTGACTATGCTTTGAAATTCATGGTTAAGTCTGAATTTTCTCAGTGAATTTTCATTTGGCTCTTCCATTTGAATTTCCTGCATGTGTGTGTGTGTGTGTGTGTGTGTGTGTGTGTGTTCATGTACATGTGCACATGCATGCACAGAGGCACATTTCATGTCTGATGTTTCCCCGTCCAAAGGGGAAACCTGAAGTGATAACAGACAAGCCTTGCAAAAGCCACTTTCAGAAAGTTGTGTGTGTAGAATGAATTCTCATGTCAGGGTATTTGTAATAGTTGGGGGCCATGTTCTGTTGCCTCCACCAGGGGGTATCCCAGCCTCTAAAACATCATGAAACCCAGGACTTAGAGGGTGGGGGCTCTTTAAAGATAAATAATAAATTATCAGTGCTTTTGAAAGGGATTGAATGAGTGCTAGCTTAAGGGAGTAATCAGAGATTCAAACACATTTAAATGTGTTCCATAATAATAAAAAATAGAAAATTATGTAAATGTGGAATAAGATGGAATGATGACATAAATATTCACATCCAGATTATAGAATATTGTGAAACTCTTAAATACACACTTTTGGAGACTATCTAGTAACACAGGGAAATGGTCAAGCTAAAATAATATAATAATGATACCCATTTTATTGAAAATGTATAGTGGGACAAAGGAGAGTTTAATAAACACAATGAGTGATGTTCATTTGTTGATTTAGCAGCTGTGAAAATTTAAATTATTCTACCTTTATAGAATTTTTATAATGACTATGTAAAATATAATATTGAAGTAAAATGTCAGCAATAGTAGAGAAGAAAGTGTCAGAATACAGAAATAGTCAATTTTGAGACATGTAATTGAACAGGAAGGTTGTAATTATAGCAGTTCTAAAAGGTGAATTTTGTTAAAATTATCTGGTAGAACCCAGGCAAGGTGGGCATTGCTAACCAAAAGGATACATGTTTGGTATTTTAATAATATTTGTTATTTTTAAAATAATTAATTCAAATTAACTTGTACTCTGTTAGACAATCTAGTTTCCAATCATAAGGGGCACCTATGGGATGAAAGATAGGCTGCTCACAGAGGTAACTAGTTAAATTCAGAAATACATTATTTACATAATGCCTATGTTATCCAGGGTGCTTGCATACAAACCTTACAAAAACCCCACGTCCCAATCTAAATAGATATGTGGATCCTTTAGCCTAAAAGAACAGCTTATCTTAGTGATGGCAAAGACAGGAAGGATAACCTGGAAGATGCACCTGTCCTTTCTCAGACACATTTCATCAAGCCCTCACAATAACTTTAAGATACAGGTGTTCTTCATGGATTTGCAAAGGAGAAAATTAGAGCTCAGAGAAGGGAAGTGACTTTCCCAAGGCCATATACCTAGCAGGCAAAAAAAAAAAAAAAAAAAAAAAGGATACTTGGTTCATATGGGTATTTGCCCACTTGTAAATTCTGGCATTTTCAACGACAGTTATTTTCATTTCAATGGGAGTCATTTTCAGGAAACAGTTAAAAGGGGAAAGGGAGGATGTAGTGAGGAAAGCCCCCAGAAGGCACTGTGGCCCTTCTGCTTTGCACCGAAATGACCTTGAAGTTGAAAGGGACAAAGGAGCTGACTCCCCTGACATTTTCTGATGAGTCAAGGGGTGAGGCAGCTCTCAGGAACAGCTGGCCTTTCTCCAGCAGCAGGGCTGGGGAGATAAACAGATCAATGTGGACACTCGCCTCTACCTAATGAGCTAATGGCGCAGCCGGAACACTGCCTTATTGGATTGCTGCTCATGCTGACAGTGCCTAGAGTTAAGCAGGCCTACTGCAGGGGTAGGAAACTCATTTCCTCCTCTGCAGACGTCCAGCTCCTCGGAATAAAATCTACAACTAGCTTGTCCCTTTGTTTGCTATTCATTTGTTCGTGTGTGTTTTTCTTCATTCTCCCATGACATTGTTGAAATTTGATTAAATGATGTCAATAGCCTTGTTCCACCGAGGACAGAATGCCACAGATAAAAGATACACTGCAAGAAGCCACCTGGTGTGTTTGCTATAATGGAATGAATGCCTGCCTGATTTCCCCAAAATTCATAAATTAAAATTTTAAACTCCAATGAGATGGAATTAGAAAGTGGAGTTTTTGAGAGATAATTGGTTCACAAAGTCATCCCAAAAGAGAGTGCTAACTTTAGTGAAAAGGCCCCAAGGAGTTAGGAGAACAAGGAAATAAGACTATGGACCAATAGTCTGTGGTCTAGACCAGGGTCTGACCATGCTAGCACCTGATCTTAAAGACCCAGTGTCTATGTTTGTAATTAAGGTATTTCTGTTATTCATTTGTCAATGAGGCTGTGGTATTTTTCCAATAGACCAAATTAAGACAGCAACTCAGATTTGCTGGACATCATCAATGGTGCCTTTGGCCTTCATAGTCACTGGCTATCATCATTGCCTTGTTTCTCTCTGAATCTGCTTTTTATGTGAGCCACACAAACAGGGGAGTGACTGAGGCAAAGAGTGTTTCTGATGACATACAGCCTACCAAACAAGTAGCCAAAATGACATCAAAGGTTCTATAAGCTACTGATTCCTTGGTCCTACTTCTACAAATTCGCTAATGATAGTAATGACAATTTTAATAAGAATAAATATGAATTGAGCAGCTACTTGCTAAGAGACAAACACAGGTCAAGCAGTCTTTCTGTAAGCAAGCAGAGAAAGTATTATCAACCTCATTTCACACAAGGGTAAACTAAGACTTAGAGTAAGTGTAGTCTGAAGTCATCAGCAAGACAGGAGCAAACACAAGAACCTGGGCTCTTCCCCGTCATTCTTCTAAAAAATGTAATTCATTTCTGTTGGTAAGGGTTACTTAGTGTTTCTGCTTTCCTCAGCAACTTTCCTTCCTCCTGTCTGTGAACCAGAGACCTGCTTCTCCTCATCAGTAACCTTCAACCCCTCTTCTCTTCACCTTCTGTCTCTTCTGCAATTGGGGTCCCTCTGTTCCACTTCCATTAGTGTGGAGCACACAACCCTCTTAGAAGCTGCCAGATGGTCTCATTGAGTCAGGCCACAGTTACTTTCTGCTCTTGCATTGAGTTATTCAGAGAATGTGCAGGCTGCTGCTAGGCTCCGATGAAACAAGGCCTCTTCCTGCTGGCAGTTTACTTGGACTCTTCTGAGTGACCAGAGAAGTCTGTCTGGGGTTGGAGGGGCAAGAATCTCTCCCAGCCTCTTTCTCTGAATATTCAGACCCACTGTTCGCTGCATCAACACAAGAAGGTCAGAGAGCTCAGCAATTTCCATATTAGAAAGAAGCCCTGCAGAGCAGAGTCTTCACCTCAAGGCTGGAGAAAACATCTCAGTCTCTCTCTCTCTCTCTCTCCATCTTTCCTCTCTAATTCCTTTTCTGAGAAATCTTCAGAAAGGATTTTGATCTAAAACTACCTTTAGTGATGAACTATCTCAGTAGTCTACAAATTCTTTAAACCATGCACCCCTCTGTGGCAAAGAACAATGGCATTCAGAATGAATGCTAAGGCTCTGTGGGTTGCAAATCTAACTCAATTCTTGAAGCTTTGACTGAACTTCAGTCTTCTGACTTATGCCCAGTGATCTTTCCCCTAATGTACATTGTCTCATGTATGCAATCCATCTCTTCTTCAACTGAGAAATGTTTACCAAGATCCTATTATGTGGAATTAATTGTCTGAAGGAACCGGTAGTAAGGTATCACTGGAGTTCACAGAACTCCTAGACCTTTGATGTGTAGGTCAAAGAAAGGAAATAAGATCTCTACAAATGAATTCAGTTAGTGTTTCCCAGCAATGGCAACACTGACATTTTCGACTAGATAATTACTCATTGTAGGCAGCTGTCTGTGTTTAATGGTGTCTGTGGCATCTACCCACTAGATGCCAAGTAATATCCTCTCTTTAATCTTAACAATCAAAGACATTGTCAGACATTGCCAAATGTTCCCTGAGGTAGTAAGAGAAGCACAGATATTATCTCCAGTTGAGAGCTACTGGGCTAGTTAGCACAAGGGAATGGTAAAAGTGACCCTACCAGGTTGTGCAAAGTTAAAGTCCAGTAGGTGACAAGGAGAAGTGTTACGAGAATGCTCAGAAGAGTCCCTTTGCACTCCATGTAAGCACTGCAGCTGGGGAAATCTTCACTTCCCGAAAAGGATGAGAGGATGGATGGCTACGGGAAGAGACTGTTCACTGTGATGATGGAGCCAAGCACAGTGGGAATGCAGAAGGGGCAGACTCCTGACTGAAGACTGCCTGTTCCAGACAGGCACGTACCACTGCTTTCCATCCTGTGCTATCCTAAAGAGTTGCTGGCCAGAAGCTGCAGGAAGAATCTCTTACACCTAGCTAGACCCACCAACACCAGTCCTCACAGTTGCTAGTCTAGAATGAGGGCAAAATCCTCCTCTCTACTAATCTTTGCCTTTTAAATTTGTAGCAATACTAGAGAGTAGCAACTGTGGATTTTAGTGGTGATACTTAAATTCCTTCTAGTTCTCGGGATTCTGCTTACATTTTTTTCCCTGACAATCCTAGCAAAAGTAAAGCCAAGTCAGGCCAATAATCTTCAGCCTTCTGTTCCATGTGTGAAATCCTACTTCCTCAGATAAGATTCCAAGGGGAAACATGAAGGAAGACATGATAGAACACATCTATCCTCATAATAATGATAATGATCGAGATTGACATTCATGTGAAGCTTTGCCATTTGTAAAATACCTTCATGTATTCACATACACAGGATCACTGTTCAGAAAGACTAAATAAGTGCCTCCTTCCCCAAGGTCACTTCAGTCCTGCCTAATTTCAGACTGCTTGTAGTCTGGGCCATACCCAGATGCCTGGGTTTCATTAAACACACTAGAAACTGCCTCTAAGAGTCCTAGATAGGATGTAAAGGCCAGTGGCAGAGATACCCGAGTTAGTAGGGAGAGAAGAGTCAGCCTTTTCAGGACGTTAACTGTGGTGAACAAGCTGAAGGTGTTCCAAGTCACATGCTTTGAAAAAGGTTGAAAAAAATAAAAGGAAAAAAAAAATCTTCCCACTGTTTGCCTGCCAAGGCTCTGTGCTGGGACATGGGTATGGACACTGCTTAAGGCTTAATTCTATTGATTACACATTCCATTTTGCAAAGTGCCATTTGCCTGAAGGAGCAGGTGGTGTTTTCGGCATCCATTTAGCTGATGTATTAGCCATGTGGCTCAGTGCATCAGCAGGCTCGAGTCATCAATTTAAGGTGAGATGACAGAGGGAATCACTCACTGCAGAATTGTAATGGGGAGAGGGGGAGGGGAAACGGAATGCAGAGCATGGGATGAAAACACTGAGATAGTGGCTCTGACTGGGTGTGCAGAAGCGGGAGGCACATGGGCCAGTATTCTGTTTTTGTTTAAAGTAGCAAACACACCCTGGATAACAGTGAATTAGGAGCAATTTGAGGAACTGAAGATACAAAGGGGAGTTTTAAGAACTCTAATCTTGAGAAATTCAGTTTAGTGGCGAAGACAGACATAACAATTAATGACCATGACATCATACACAGACTATAAGACAGGGACACACTAAGTAAGAGAAAATGCTTTTAAATTCTCTAACCATAGTTCAAAGCCCAGTTACATTATTTACTAGACATAGGGTTGTAGACTAAATCAGAATGAAAGCTCCTAAAGAATAGTCACTTTTGAATGCTCACTATTCTATTCACTATTCTACTCTAGAGGATGGCATTATCATCCGCAGTCACCAAAGATTATTAATAGTACAATCATAACAATAACAAAAAGCCAGTAACAACACAGTAACATTTACTATGGTTCCCTATCGATGGTAGCAGTTTCAGTTACTACTGGTTAATTATAATGTGAAAACATTAAACGGAAAATATCAGAAATAAATATCAAAGTTTGAATTGTATATTTCTTTGGGGCATTGGAGGAAGTCTGTCATTGCCTTGTCCATCTAACAGGATGTGTGAATTATCTCATTGTTCAGTGTATATACCCATGTATGTTACTTATAAGTGGTAGTTGTCAACCTGACATAATCTAGAATCACCTGGGAAAAAAGTCTCCATGAGAGACTGTCTAGTCAGGTTGGACTGTGGGCATGCTTGTAAGCATCCTGATTATTTAATTCAGGAGGCAAGACCTTCCCACTGTGGGTGGTACCATTCCCTAGATAGAGGGTCCTGAGCTATGTAAAGCGAAGAAAGTGATCTGAGCGCAAGAATGCACACATTAAGTCATTCTTCTCTGATGTGGTGTCAGCTACATCTGCAAGTGTTTTCAGAATTGCTTTCCCTGCATTGATGAATTATAATCTGGAGCTGTTAGTCAAATAAACCCTTTCTCTCTTGAGGTGCTTTTGTTGGGTATTTTGTTACAGTAACAGAAATCAAAGATACCACCTATTTGTCATTTTGTCACTTAGTGCCCATCTCAGTTATCAAACCAACTGTTGTGATAACACATTGTTGGTGTTAAATTTATCTTATGTAACTTAATAGTGGTTCTAAATTACAAGCATAGTGACCTTGTACAGTTATTGTTATAAATTTTATTTTGCTATTAGTTATTGTTAATTTTTTACTGCGACTAACTTACACATTAAAGTTTTACCTTAAGTTATATATGCATAAAAGAAAGTGTTCTATGCACACAGTCCCATACTAGTGAAGGTTCCAGAGGTCCAATAGAGTCTTGAAACTTATTCCTCAGGACCAGTAGGGGATCATAGCATATAGAGAGTATAGTATAGTATAAAGAAAACAGTGACTTTTCAACTTCTGAATTTTACAAATGGGTAAGTTTATAAAATCGAGGCTCTGAGAGATTTAAATAAACTTTTCTGAGACACCTCAGCCCTCAGATAGCTAAAGCACAACTCAAACCCATGCCACTTGATTCTAAATGTAGACCTTCTTCTGATCCACTGAAACTTTCAAAGAGTTAGAAGAATGCCTATATATGGAGTTAGTTTGCCTAGAAGGTCTCAAAGGATCTGGCAGAATTGCTGTTATCAGCATTCTGAAAGAATCCAGAAGTCAAAACTGTGCCCAAGAATGATAAGGAGCTGGGTCTTTGGAATCCAGGTTACTCATGAACTTGGAGGAAATGCAGTGTACTGTGAAAATAACCTTGACTATTTGCAGTTCCACACTCCAGATTTACAGTATTTGAATTAGAAGAATGTAAGACTGGGTATGTATTTAATGTTTTCATATAGATTTAGAACATATAAACCCAGAATTGAGCTGATTTTAATTTGTATTTTATAAATATTTGAATTTTTAATATCACTATATTATGTTATGTTTGAGTCTAATTTACTTTGCACTTCATTATGATCTGTCACAACTGCCATTTTAATATATTTTTTCATTTGGCAACAGAGCCCAACACCAATGATTTTGCAACTGTACATGTATGTATATACCTGCACAAGTATAAAAGACTCTCCTAAGAACAAATCTCTTGTTATGATTTGAAATGAAATTCTACATACAGGCTTACAGGCTGAAAGCCTAGTCTCCAGGTGGTAGCACTATTTTTGGAAGCTCTGGAAACTGAACAAAGTGAAGCCTAGCTGGAGAACGCAAGTAGCTGAGAGTGTGTCTCTTGTCCTGCCCAGCCCCACTTCACTTCTTGCCTCCCACGAAGTAAACAGTCTCTGTCACATTACCATCTACCATGACATTCTGCCTCTTCATGCACACAGAGCAAGGGAGCCAAGTATATGTGCTGAAACTTCTGAACTAGTGAGCCCAAATAAATGTTTCCTTTCCTTTGTTCTGCTGGTTATTTTGTCATAGTGATGAAGAGCACAAATACTTCCTGTCTTCTATAGAACCTACTGTCTTAGTTTTAAGGAAACATTAGAATATGGGGGAAACTAATCAATTCTTGTACTGTTATTCTCAGACCTTGCCCAGAAGGAACTTAGTCTGAGACTCAAGCTTTCCTGACATGAACCTCATCAGGACATCTTCTTGCTAATAAATTGTGTGCATGTATGTGTGTGTAATTATATATAAAGACAAAATTCAATTATGACCTTTCTGACATCTTGCCAACTTCCAATCATATAAAATCTATAACTTTATGAGCATTTTTCTACTTAATTGTTATGGATAGAGCATTTAAAACCACACAATAGGGTAGTGATAATTTAATAGTTGGCCGGCCATATTTATGTTTTCTGAATATTTAGCCTTGACTTTCTTTATGGACCTACATTTGTCCTATCACTTGAGACTTGGAAATGTTCAAGATAGCTTTGCAACTTCTCCAGCCTCCCAATGTACCACAAAAGTCTTGTGAGGAAAAGTCTTACCCAGAGAACCATGTCTTGTTTATTCCTGTATTTCTAGTGCGTGTAATGATAGTTTGCACAAAGGACATCTGGAGACTGGTGAATTCAAGTAAATTAACGTGGAGGGCTTTTTCTTTCTCATTTTAGACTGGAGATTTTATAAAATCAACACAAAGGATAAAGTCAAAAGACGTAAGGTCAGTAAAGTTAACTAAAATTACCTTGGATTCAAGTAACTACCAAACAAATTATAGCTAATATAAATATGAATTTACAGTATGTGGGAATAAAGTATGATGATGAGTAAATGTGAGGAAGTCATATGTCCCATTCTTGTCTCTGAGGGTGATTGTCCTCTAAACTAATGTTTAGAAGTAGTCTGCCAAGTAAGATTTGGGTGTTATTATCAGAAGATAGATGCTGTAGAATAAAATAAAATAATTTACTGTATTTTGAAATTTTCATATACAGAATAAAATTTGCATACAATAGATCAAAGAGATAAAAAGTATAATCTACTGGGAACTGGAAACTGCAGAATGGTTTTCTGAGTTCTCTAGGATCTGTGGCCTCCACTCACTGCTTCCCCTCTCCACCTAAGGAGGCATTCTCATTATGAGATAATGATAATGGAATAGGACTCTGTCACTGGATAATGATCTCCTGCAGTTAGATGAATGACGACAGCAGACTTGAGCACCTTCAAAAATGGAACAGTAAGAGGCTGCCAAAATGTTGATTTTTCAAAGAAGGAAGCTGTAATTCTGTCATGGTATTTCATCAAACTTGAAACACTACATGCAGAAGAAAGTAAAAATAGTAGGAAGTGCAAGGCCATGCAATAATGAAAAGATTGAGAGAGAAGTTTTGGGAGCACTTCATATGAGAAGGATGCTTGGGTTTTTTGTTTTGTTTTGCTTTGTTTTGTTTTCTAATACTGGATCAATCTCTGCTTTTGGTAGCTGAATTTGTTTTGTTACACAGAGAGAAGAAACTGGTGGTATAAATGTCCTACTTAAGTCAGTTTGAGTTCTGGTAGAAAAACTTTGCTGATAGATGGTTTGAATAGAGTCCTCAAGTGGCCTTCAGTATAGACATGCTCTCATTCCTGCTCTTGTAGCTGGCAAGCTTCAGTTCTCTTATCTATCAAATAGTGCAGATGATTGGCAGGCTCTTAAGGCCCAGATACCTCTGACCTGACACAGCGTACTAACTTCCTTTCATTTCATAAGTAGTTCAAAGATAAAAAAGTTAGTATGTAGAGGTAAAGAGTATTTAGTATCTACCTGTACCTGTCAAAGAATTATAATATCTTAAATGTAGAAGAACATTCAAAAGTCATGTAGTTCAATGTCCTCAGGGACTCTGGAGAACCTTGGAAAATGTGTGGTAGTAGGGAGTTCACTACCTTTTCAAGCATCCCTATCTATTATGAGAAAGTTTTGATTGCCTAAAAGTTGGTTACTTTTTCATTCAAAATTCATCCACTCATCACCTAGCAAACCAAGACTGTATAAGGAACTGGAGCCCAGATGTGAACCAGACATTGAGTTCAGAGGCTTTTCACTGAACTGAGGAACATGCTAGGAGGGACAAGAGCAAGTAGGAAGGGAAGTAACTGAGTCCATAATGACATTCAGTGTTTTAGCAAAATCAGTCTGTTAAGATTTGTATTCACTGACAAAGAGCCAGGTGTCAGCTTGGAGAAGAAGGCAGAACAAGGTGGACAGAGTCTTCCAGCTGAGGGAAGTGACTTGTGAGGTGGCTTGTTATCAGAGGCTGCACATAATACAGAGGTTACAGACTATGGGGCCAAACTGAGTTTACATTCTGATTCTGACACTCCTCATTGTGTGATTTTCAGCAAGTTTCTTTTTTTTTTAATTTGAGAATTTCATAAATATATACGATTTTAAAAAATTAAATCAACTCTCTAATTCCTCTTCTCTAATTCCTTCCAGGTTCTCCTCACTAGACCTTTCCCATAACCTCATGTACTCTTTCTAAGTCCAATTGGTGCTGCTGTTATGTGCATGGTGTAGGTCTCCCACTAAAGCATGGGTTGCCTACTTAGTCATGTATCTCTGAGGAAAACATCGTTCTTTCATGTATGAAATGAGATGAGGGCTGGTGAGATGATCCAGCAGGTAAAGGTGACTGCTACAAAGCCTGACAACCTGAGTTCCACCTTTAGGACCCGCATGATGGCATGAGAGACGTTTCTATGGAAAGTCCTCCTTTGATCTCTACATGCATGCAGTGGCACACAGTGTCACAGCACTAGACAGAAAAAGAAAAGGTTAGAGTACTTAACCCATAGGATTAATATGAGGGTTACTAAGCATTTTCATATGAAGTATACTTATGGAACTGTGCTTGTACATGAAAGTTGTAGCCAGCCAGCCTTGTTACTGATTAAGACATATGACTAATGCTAGCAAATAGTAATATTAATTAGTGGAGTAGTAATGAGAGCAGTAGAAGAGTAAATTGGTGTACTGTTCAGTGCAATTGGAAGGGACGGTGACAGCTGCAGTAACATTTGTGAATGTAACACAAGCTGAGTAGCACTGACCATAACAGTTGTCATTAGCAATACAACATAGATGGGGACATGGGTCCCAAAGCAGGAGTCATAGCTAAGAGAGCTCGGGGCGGGGGGGTGTTCTGGATCTTTTGTTTTACCCTCTAGCTTGTCTCTTGCTTTTATCTTCCTCATCATCTACTGGCCCATCATAGGATAATGTGCAGGCACCCTTAAGTAGAGATAGGCTAATGGTTTACATGGAGAAGCCACAAGGAACAGAGAAAACTAAAGATAAGTGTCTCCTCTTTGTCAGCCAGGTCTTGCAATATGAAATGGTGATGAAGTATCAAGAAAAATAGATGACATAATTAGTGAAGAGATTAAAGGTCAAAGAAGAAGGAGGACACTCTCACTGAACATGTCGAAAGAAGAAGTTAATGAGCTCTTGGCAAATGTGTCCAGAATTCTGTTGGGGCATTCTCTTTGAAAGTGACACAAGAGTGGGAAATGAAACATGGCTTTACTGCCACAGAACTACAAGGTTCAACATTAAGACTCAAGTCCAGAATGCCTGCCCGTTCTAGTTAACATTAACTACCAACTAAACATAGCCTAGAATCACCTGAGAAAGGAGTCTTAAGTAACTGTCTTCATTAGGCTAATCTGTGGGCCTGTATATAAGTGACTGTCTTGATTATTAATTGAGGTATGAGAATCCAGCCCAGTGTAGGTGACCCCATCCCTATGCAGATGGTTCTGGAATGCATATAAAATTTAGTGAAGTATTAGTCTGTGAGCAAGCCAGAGAGTGAGCCAGCAAATAATATGCCTCCATGGGTTATGTTTCAAGTGCTTTCTTATGTTCTTTCCCTGACTTCTTTCAATGATAAATTTTTGACTTAGAAATAGAATCCAAATAAACCTTTTCCTCTGTTTTATCACGACAACAGAGAAGTGGCTAATATACGGCCCAAAGTCTGTGGTCTCTTCATAAAGCTCATGTTCCCTTTCCAGATACTGCCAAGTCTACTGCTTAACCAGTGCAAAGGCTGCTGTGGGTTTCTTATGTGGTTTTACAGTTTAGAGTTAGAATGCGGCCCTAAATGGTTAGTCCTCATACTAATATCTAGATGTATACATTCTATTGATTCAAAAGTTTTAAAAGTGATAGGCCTGATAATACTTTGAAAACCAATAGTTAATCTCAGTTAATAGTTTTAGGAATGCCATTAAGAATGCTATCTCTTCTATTTACCCCTTTCTCACCTGCTATGAGGGAACAGTCACTGGCTGAAGGAGGAAGCTAGTCCAGTGCCAGAAGGGAGAGTCAGTCCTCTCACTGGCGCTCAAGATATGCATCTCAAATGAAAACTTAATCAACATTCAGATTACTGCATCCCTGTTTACAGGGCTTTGAACTCAATTAAAATTTTCAACTAGAATTTTGGCACAGGTGCCTTAAGACAGGATCTGATGGTTCTGGGCTCTCACTCCAATTTTAATATGTATTCCTGGAAGGAGTCAGTTGGGTCAGATGGACTTAGAGATCAATTTAGACCCTTGGCACAGAAATGTAATAAAGTTCTGCTTGGAATACCATAGCAATTCAGTTAAATTTTGGAATCAGCTGTCTCCACAGGTCTCTTCTCCCCTTGGCTTACTGTTTTCCTCAAATCTGGTGCTATTTTATAAAGGGAATGGTAAAGTGCAGAAGCACTGGACATGAAGTCTAATTCATGTCACATAAATCTTGGATTCATCTACTAGCTCTCTGAGCCTTGGTTTACTCACTTGTACAATGGAGATGAATGCACACACACACACAAATATATATATATATATATATATATATATATATATATATATATATATATATATAATGATGGCTCAGAGAATTTAAATGTCATAACTGGCACTTCTTCTGTTTTATGAGACTGGTAAAGTCAAATATCTCTTTTGCTGTGAGAGTCTCTATTATAGGCTCTAATGGGTTGTTCTATATGTAATATGTTAGTTCGTAACTTCTGACCATGCTTTAACCCTGAACAGTGGGTTTAATGGGAAAACCCAGTTATGAATCCGGGGTTTCAGATTGATTTCGCTGCCTGTCATCCTCTCATCCTTCTTCATCCCTGGATCCTTCCCTTGCTCCCTTGGTTGGTGCATCCCTAAGATCTCATAGCTCGACATACCTCCAGTCCATTCTGGATACAACAGGCATATCCTTTGACAATACAAATCTAGCCCTCACTTCTCACACAATGGCTTCTCAAGGCTGTGAGGTGAAAGACTCAAATGTGTCGATGGCCTAGAAGACCCAGCAGCATTTGGGTTAACCTACTTTTCAAGCCTCATCATCTGATTCTGGCTTTGGCCACACTCTGCCTTTTTAGTTTAAAAACATGCCACAAAACCTTCTGTTGTCTAGCCTTTGCTCCCATCGTTCTCAACTTCTACAACAATTTTTCTACTCACTTATTCACTGCTCACTTCTTTCTTTTGAGACAAGGTGGCCCTGTGGTCTGGAATTCACTATGTAGACCAATCTGGCCTGCTCATAGAGATCTGCTTACATCTGCTTCCAGAGTGTGGGTATTAAAAATGTGTGCCACCAACTCCGGTTCCCTTTCCCCCTTTAAATCAACTTACCCTTCATAACCCAGCTTAAAAGTCACATCCTTACAGGTGTCACACTTAAATTTGAAAACCAAATCAAATTTCCTACTATGTTATATGTAACAACTTCTATTTCTTAAGACTATATACTTGTTTAATGCTTGTCTTAGCTATAAACTCCAAGAAGGCAGATACATGTTTCTTCCTCACTGTAGTCTCAATATATGGTAAATTGTAGAGTTGTCAGTATTGAGAAGTGGCATTCTAGCCCTACTACTCCTTTGTAGGTTGTCCTGGAACTACTTGCCTTGACCTACTTCTGAATCCTAACTTCTGCAGACCCTCCATACTTCTTACCTTATGATTCACTTCCAATCTCATGGTTCATTTTCCTCTTTAAATTGGTTAGACTCAATAACCTTCATCACTTCTTATTCTGACATCTAAAGCTTCTCTCTGACCTTGAAGGAAAGGAGTTCAGCAGATATGTTACTGGTCATCCTGGTACAGGCACAGGCCTAATGGGAAGTACTGTCAAATATGTGCATAACTTAGTGGCCGGGGCTTTTGTCTGTTCAACTTAAATATATTGCGCTACCACTGGAGATTTGGAATTACAAAGCCCTCATAACACTAGACCTAGAAGCCTGGCTGGTCTCTCTCGAGTCCCCTTTCAGCCAGATCAACTTCATTAGCCCCCTTTTATCTTGCTTGCTGCACTGGGGCCCAAATATGATCACACACAGGAAGAAGCTTTGTAAACTTGAAAAGACCAGACACATGTACGGGATTAAGGGCTTAGTTCAGGCTCTCTTTAATTCACAAGCCTGGCTTTTGCTTGGCATACTCTGCCATCTGGAGAAAGTTCCTATTTCTTTCTTTTCTAGTGACATTCCAATCAATGCCTCCCTTCTCCCTCTCTTATACCAGCACAGATAGAACATGTGATTTTCTTAATGTGCATGGCAGATCTGTTGCCATTAAGCCACAGAGACCCCTAACCTTTCAGCTTGTGTTAACATACAATATGCTTTACCACTCAGAACTTCCTGAAAGCCACCCAGAGATACAATACCATTGTGTACATTAAATCTGGACATAAGTACAAGTATTTATGCTGACAGTTACTTAAGGGTGAAGAATGACAGCACCAGGACTTGCTTTGTACTCATGCTCTAGTTCTTCATCTGTAGGATTAGGAGACAGATGAGCAATTGGCATACTGTTCTTATGCTGATTAAAATGTTTCATTCATGTGAAAAGACTCACACAATGGTACACAATAAGTATTTGGTCATTACCATTTTGAACCAAATGCCCCCACTTTACAAAATGGAAACTTTAGGCCATGGGATTTAAGACAATTGTTCACTCATTCAATCATTTATTCTACAATCACTTCCTAAATGCCTACTATAGGCCAGACACTGAGCCAGGGTTAAATAATTTGTCCAGGGGCACATGGAAACTTTATAGCAGACTTTGGATACAAATAATAACAATAGCTACTATTTGCCAAGAATTCACTTTAAAACTGGAACTTACTAATTTATTTACAGAGAATATTTACTATGACCCTATGAGATAACAGTATTAGGTGCAATTTGTTTTTATGATGAGCAAATCAAAGGGTCTTCTTTCCTAAAAGTTTGTGTGGGGAACTGGAAGTTGTTATTGAGATACAGAGGCCAATAAACGATGAGCTAAAAATCATCTTGGATATGAGATTTTTAAAGAAAGTTAAGTAAAACCTCTAACACAGAAATAGTTAAAAGTCATGGGTAACTATTTCAAAAATCATCAGGCAATAACAAGGCAGGTCTGGGAACCAGACTCCTTATTCATAAAATTATGAATAATCATCTTTCCTTTGCAAGGCTATTGTGTAGATAAGGTTACCAGAAATGCTGTTCTTCCATGTATCCTCTCACTAGCTGACATCATTCAGATCTCAGTCCAAAAGTCACCTTCTTAGAGAACTAACCCTAAATGCTATCTGCAGTAGCCTCATACTACTTTATTTGATGCATTTGTTCAGACTATCTGACATGCCACTGTGTTTTTATCTATCTATCTATCTATCTATCTATCTATCTATCTATCGATCTATCGATCTATCTAACTATCTATTTTTGAGTCAAGGTTTCTCTGTGTAGTCTTGGCTGTCCTGGAACTCACTATGTAGACCAGGCTGGCCTTGAACTACCAGAGATCCATCTGTCTCTGGATCCTGAGTGCTGGGGTTAAAGGCATGCACCGCCAATACCTGCCTGCCACTGTGTATCTTATACTTTGTTTATTTGCTGGCTATCTGACTCAGTGAAGGTTCATGCCTTTCACTCCTCCAGATTCCCATTCTTGTGTTCATTTCCCTGCATGTAAAGTTAGCCATGCTGCTTAGGAAAGATTATTAACTCCAAAGAAAACCAAGGCTTCCTACCTGGTGACACAGAAGAAATTTCACTTCCGAGACTACTCCTGTATCCACTGAAGGGCCCTTCCCTCCAGCTGAACACCATACACAGAAAACCTACTAATATTACAGCAGGCTTCCTGCCTCCTTGCTTTCAACTGCTTCCTGGTTGCCCTGAGACCTGAGTAAAAAGTCCACCGACAATAGGATCTGTTGTATTGGGAAGAAGAGCTTTCCCAAATTCAGTTAAACTGTGGAAATTTCACAGACCACAGGGCAGAAGTGGAGAGGGAACCCGCATTCCTGGTGCTCTTCCTACCCTTTAAAATGTGCCTTATTACAGTTTAATTTTTTTTAATTTTCCATGTAAAGCCATAAAATTATTAAAAGGAGAACAACCAAAAGAGGGAAGCCCCTACTGCTCAGTGACTAGGACAATGGGGATGCTATTTCTGAACACATCTCTAGATGTCAAAGGATCACTGATGCTCATTTAAAGTTATGAGGAAAAAAAAGTTTTTCCTCTTGTGTACTTGCAGCAGATGAGACCCAGGAGAAAGATGTTGTTTCCTGTAATTACAGGGTTGCCAGGGAAACCATGTACAGAAGTTACCTTAAGCACTGTTTAAAATATGGAGCATCTTATAAGTTTGCGCAAGATTATTTTAAAGAGTCTAGACCAATCACGGCACCAAGCGATCCTTGTAGCATTATAAGGGTTTCTTAAGTGTGCAGCGAATGATACCCAAGATCACCTTTCAGACACTTTCTGCTGAGAACTGTTTTGAGTGTTTTCTAGATATGGAAGTCATTAGGTAGTTTTTTTTTTTTTAAATGCCCCCACAACTCGTTTGCCAAAACAGAAAATAAAAGGAAATGAAGAAAAAATCCAAAGGCAACAAACAAATATGTTTGATTTTAGTATAGAGAAACACACACACACATACATATACACACACATCAGAAAAGAGTAATTTTACAGTTCAGAAAAAAGGAGGAATTTTTCTCCTCTTAAATATTTCACACAAAGATTACGTGTGGTTTGCTTTAAAGAACTGAACTATTTTCAAGTATATTAATGCCAATGAAAATAGCTTTTCTCTTCTATAGAGTTAATCATAGTTTCTCCTTACACAATCATCTTATAGGCATTAATATATTACTACCATGTTAATTATATTATTAATTAATAACATTAACTAATAACATTAATATGGTATACATAGATATGCCATATAAATGTGTGTGTGAATACATATGTGTATGTGGGTTATAGATTGATATTTATGATATTCAGCATTTGGCAGATATTCAATAATAACTAGAAAAATAGAAAATTTTAGAGATTATTGAGTTCAATCTGTTTAGTGCAGAATTATTTCTGAAATATAATTGCTATCTAACTGTAGAGAGCCGCGTGTAGCCGCACCCTAAAGATGGCTCTGGCTTCTACCCTCTGCCTTCCCGATGGCAAACACTCTTTATGGTAAACAGCTCCTTATTTGGCTATGGCTGGATTCGTGTGTTGCTGGCATATGCGTGAACCTGTGGACAGTGCCCACGTGGCTGCCTGGGGTTGGCAGCCCAGCCCTACTTAGGTGCTGGGAGAGGCTTGCCCCAGCGAGAGAGACACAATGTAACTAATCAAAGGTCTGAATAAACTGTAATGAGAAGGATCCTGGTGTCGCGTCTTCCTTGCTGGTCGAGGCGGGCGCGACAAGTGGTGGCCTCCTACGGGGACAATTACCACGGCTCTCTCCGGATTCAGAACTCATTTACAGTCAGGCGGTATACCGGTAAGTCCTCAGAAAAAACTGGGGATCCCGCGACAAAAGCGGGTAACGCTCACCTGTAGAAGGGAGAGCGGGAGAGCAGAGCCGCGACAAGAGCGGACGGATAATTTAATTGGGCCGCGACAAGAGCGGACGGATAATTAGATAAAACAAGCAGGAGCCCGGAGGGCTGGAGCAATTCTGCAAAGGCTCTGAGAAACCTCCGAGAAACTTTTCAAATTGAGAAAAGAAAAAAAAAAGTATACTAACATGGGCGCCTCCTCCTCGCACCCAATTTTTTTGGCTCTTAACGAGCTGCTTCTCTCTAAGAAACTGAAAATTAAAAAACGCACCTTAGAACGATTTTTACAACAGTGTGATGTAATTGCTCCTTGGTTTGCAATTTCAGGAAGCCTCACAGTGCCTTCCTGGGAGAAATTGGGAAGAGACCTAGATTTGGATACTGGAGCAGAACGCAGGTGCAGATCGCAGTATCATAGCTAGCAAAGATTGGCCTTGAGGTTGGCCTATACAGGCTTCCTCACAAACATTGCAGGGACTGGGTTATGCCAGTGTTCCAAATGTTAGTGCAAATTTGTTAAATTGGCAAGATTCCGAAGGTCACTCTGGCGTTATACAACCCTATGTCCTTGAGCTTCCAGTGTCCCTCTGGGGGAGGGATCTTATGAAATCCATGGGCTTTCAGTTAAGTAATGAATACTCCAAAGAATCTAAAAATATTATGAAAAACATGGGGTGTCATCCTGATTTTGGCCTGGGAAAATTTTTACAAGGCAAAAAGGAGCCAATACAAACAGTACCTAGGAAACCCAAACAAGGGTTGGGTTTTTCCTAGGGGCCGCTGAGGAGGGCATTCCCATAACCTGGGTAACGGAGGAGCCAGTTTGGGTTCCTCAGTGGCCACTCTCCTCTGAGAAATTACATGCTGCATATCAATTAGTGAAAGAGCAATTGGAGAAAGGGCACATTAAACCCTCTCTTTCTCCCTGGAATACACCCATATTTGTCATCAAGAAGAAATCAGGAAAATGGAGATTGTTACATGATCTTAGAGCTATAAATGAACAAATGAGAATTATGGGACCTGTACAGCGTGGTCTTCCATTGCTGTCAGCCTTGCCTGAAAATTGGCCTATTATTGTGGTAGATATTAAGGACTGCTTCTTTTCCATTCCACTGAATAGCAAAGACAGTGAGAGATTCGCTTTCACTTTACCGTCCACTAATCATGAGGAACCTGATAAAAGATATCAGTGGGTTGTATTGCCACAAGGCATGGCCAACAGTCCTACAATGTGTCAATTATTTGTAGCAACTGCTTTAGAACCTTTGAGAGCACGTTTTCCAGGCTTGAAATGCCTCCATTATATGGATGATATACTGTTAGCAGCTAAAGAAGAGAGCATTCTTCAAGAAGCATATAGCTCACTTGTAGAACTGCTAAAGCAAAAGGGACTCTGTATTGCCCCTGAGAAGGTGCAACAGAACAAAGTTGTCAATTATCTTGGCTCTAAAATAACTAATCATTATATCATGCCACAAAAGGTAGAGTTAAGGAAGGATCATCTTTGCACATTGAATGATTTTCAAAAATTATTAGGAGATATAAATTGGATAAGAGGAAGTTTAGGAATGGCCAATTATGAGTTAAAACCATTATATGATATTTTAATTGGAGATGCAGCCTTGGATTCACCGAGGCAATTAACCAATGCAGCCCGAGAAGCCTTAACAAAATTAGAAGATAAACTACAAAGAGCTTTTCTTCAAAGAGTACAAAATAATGAGGATATTACCCTGTGCATTCTGCCTACCCAGTTGCAACCTACAGGAATTTTATGGCAAAAAGGACCCTTGTTATGGATTTATACTAAAATCTCACCTGCAAAATCAATTGAGTATTATCCTGTTGCCGTGGCATTACTTGCGCAACATGGTATTCAACAATGTTTACAATATTTTGGGACATCACCACAAACGCTAGTTGTTCCTTATGACTTTACTCAAGTCAAAGTATTATGTGCTGCCATAGATGATTGGGCAATTCTGCGTTGTACCTATCCAGGACACATAGATTGCCATTATCCTAAACATCCACTATTAACTTTCTTTAAAGAACATCCTGTAGTTTTCCCTAAAGTAACTGCTTCAAAGCCCATTCCAGGAGCAAGTGTTATATTTACAGATGGGTCTAAGACAGGCTGTGGTGCTTATATGGTGGATTCTAATGAACCTGTAAAGCATCAATTCTTGCCAGGTGCACCTCAACAGGTGGAGCTTTCAATAGTTCTTGAAGTTTTCAAGGCTTGTCCATTTGCTTTTAATTTAGTGTCAGATTCTAGTTATGTTGTTAATGCTTTAAAAGCCTTGAATGTGCAGGGCCCATCAAATCTTCTAGCCCGGTTAGCTCATTGTTTGGACAATTACAGAAACTGATCTGGCAACGTAAAAATCCCTTTTTTGTGCAACACATCCGTGCACATACCAGTCTGCCAGGTCCATTGGCTAAAGGCAATGATATAGTAGATCAGTGTACTAGACAGGAATGGATGTTTGTGGCTTCTGCCATACAACAAGCATATGATTTCCACAAAGAATTTCATGTTAATGCAAGGACATTACAACAAAGTTTTCTATCTCATGTGCAGAGGCACGGAAGGTGGTACTAGATTGTTCCCAATGTGTCATTTTTCATCATCCTTCTAGCTTAGGAGTTAACCCTCGTGGTTTGCTCCCCTAAAAATATGGCAAATGGATGTTACACATATCTCTGAATTTGGACGTGTCAAATATGTACATGTATCTGTTGATACCTGTTCTGGAATCATTCATGCCACCCCAATGGCAGGAGAAAAAGCCTCTCATGTCATTGCTCATTGCTTAGAAGCTTGGGCAGCATGGGGTAAGCCTCAACAGTTAAAGACAGACAATGGTCCTGCATATACTGGACAGAAGTTCACTTCCTTCTGTCAACAGATGAATGTGCAACTTGTACATGGCCTACCATATAATCCACAAGGTCAAGGCATTGTGGAGCGTGCTCATCGCTCCTTGAAGGAGTTGCTTCAAAAACAAAAAGGGGGAATAGGCTATGGCCGTACCCCTAAGGACAGACTTTCTCTTGCATTATTTACTCTGAATTTTTTGAATTTGGATTCTTCCAATTGTCATGCTGCAGATTTATCTAAAAAGTTGTCTAGTTATCTTTTAGGTAATTGGACTGGAGAGTTCGATAACCTGATGGACCAGCTGAGAGTGGCTATTGTCACGGTGAATTCGACTCGAGTGGATACCGGACTGGTGGAGGGATTGTCTTCCTGGATTGCTACAGCCATGGATCACATGAAGGAGTGGGCGGGAATAGGAGCCCTAGTAGGTTTACTGGTGCTCACCTCCCTAGTATGCTTGTGGTGCATTTGTCGCATTAGGATCTCACAGCGTCGCCATGCAGCCATGATTGTCCAAGCCTTTATGGCCATTGATGCAGGACAGTCTCCCCAAGCCTGGTTGGCTACTTTAAAAGATATTTAGGCACAGGATGCGAGGCCTGCGCACTGCACTTGAGGTTATGATATGCTGACCTCAAGAAGAGCAAGTCTGATTGCATGTGGGTTGGTACCCTAACTCCCACCTCTGTGAAAAGGGTATCGGACGGGTCTAGTGTTCTCTGGGTGGACGACGCCTGGACAAACATTAGTACATGTTCCATTTTAGCAGAGATCAGACCTCTACTCTTGCCTGTTGCTTTGTAAAACAAAAAGGGGGAAACTGTAGAGAGCCGCGTGTAGCCGCACCCTAAAGATGGCTCTGGCTTCTACCCTCTGCCTTCCCGATGGCAAACACTCTTTATGGTAAACAGCTCCTTATTTGGCTATGGCTGGATTCGTGTGTTGCTGGCATATGCGTGAACCTGTGGACAGTGCCCACGTGGCTGCCTGGGGTTGGCAGCCCAGCCCTACTTAGGTGCTGGGAGAGGCTTGCCCCAGCGAGAGAGACACAATGTAACTAATCAAAGGTCTGAATAAACTGTAATGAGAAGGATCCTGGTGTCGCGTCTTCCTTGCTGGTCGAGGCGGGCGCGACATCTAACTTTTCCTCAAACACAACCAAGGACAGGGAGCTCATTCCCTCACATGGCAGTCTGGACCATTAGCAGACAACTGACTTCTTTTTACTGCATTAGATCTGCTCCCCATGCTGCTGTCTCTCAGACCTTGTGTGAACATGGGACAGACCTTCTTCTTTTTCACTGAAGCATTACTTCATTGTGTTCACGAGGCAGCCCCATGTATAGACAGACAATAACTTCACAGCACTGATTTTCAGTTTTCAGTACATTAAATGGGTATGCTAAGTGTTTCTATTTCCTTGTCAAGGCCTCTGCTAAACACCAAAATGAAATGCCAAACAGGAAGTGAGATTGGAAATCCTAATGCATCACACATCATAAGTATTCTACTGTTCCCTGAGTCTTGCCCCATGTTACCTGGCCAGAGGAGAAGACTCTGGATCAGCTTGGGGCAAAAGGGTGGGAACCAGCCTTTTACTGGCTCAGCTCTGCACTCTACAGTCCCAAGGCCAGGAACATAATGCTCTATATTTCCTGGTTCCTCTCAATGCTTTCTCAGCCTGAGGCTTTGCCTTTCTCCCCAGGCTCCCTCCTCACTCTTGCTCACCCATTTACTTAAATGCTGTTTTGACGAGGTAGCCTATTTTGGTAAGTGCCCCACGGGAGCTGCAGGAAGGTTTAATTCCCTTTCTTTTCCCTAATGTTTATATAATGGTAAAGGATTGAGAATAGGTTTGATATCCCTAGAGACCTTAGGCTGAATGACTCAGTAATGTATGTGTTACTAGGGCCTGGCTGCAAGTCAAAGCTTTCTAAAGGGTGCATGTGAAGACACACAGCCTTCATGCCAGGTGGGGTGATACTCATCAGGAGGTATCCTAGGAGCTTGGTATAGGACAGCATGTATGAACCAGAGTATTTGGAGATCAGCACAGCAAGGTGAGATTGGCGCTTCAGAATGTGCAGCTGTTGTTCCAGGGTAATTATTGAGCCTTCATGCTCAAAAGAGAAGATTGAAAGATAAATTATATGTTCATATGAGACATAAGAGGGATACTTTGTGCAAATCTTTTGAGCTTCAAACTGAATATACAACTAAAGTATGTACTGGACACCACCATCCAGCTACGTCACAGGTCCATCCTGCTCTTTCTGCAACATTCTCCGTCCCAGGGATGGTAACATCTTCTACCGGGTTCCCTAATACATAAACCCAGGAGTCCTCTGAGACACTTTTGTGACCCTTATCCCCACAACTACTCTTAAAAGAGGCCTTAATCCCCTAAAATTTCAATTTCATTGTATTCTATTCAGTCTCTGGTCCCAAGTTGTACAATTTGAACTCTGTCCTCAGTTATATTATCTATCTCTCCAAGTTCCCTTTTCATAATTATGTTTCTGGTGTGTATATCTGAATTATTGAGTCCTAGATCCTGCTTCTAGAAGCCAACCTTAGATTTAATCATTCATTATTTTATTTGATAAACATGGTGAATATATGAATTTCTTAGAGTTCAAATGGGTCAGTGTTATGGAGTTAATCAAATTTGATTACAGCCTCCTGAGCAGTTTGCTACAAAGCCACACATGTAAAAATAGTACCCATTGTACTTTCAATTCAAATAAGTTTTCTACTGATATTCTGAAGTGTTGCTTCTAAAATAAAAATCATACTATTGCCCTTCCTAAAATGCACCACTGTCTCTCCATTGGTTGCTTCAGTGTGAATAAAGGTGTACTGAATAATTGCTCACGTCTCCCAACCTCCCATTGCTGGGTCTCCTTTGGGAGCACCAGGGACTTCCCTGGGCCATTCTTCTGGAGTGAGCTTCCCTATGGAAAGCACAGCTTTAGTTTTGTTCTGTGCTGTATCTCTACTGTCTGTGACAGGGATGGGGGAATTATTATCTAGATTTCTGTATATGCTGCTACCCACTTCAGTCATATTTTCTAATCCAGCTTTCCTGAGCAGTGATGTACTTGACTCCATCTATCAGTCACATCTGATCTTGCACAAGGAGCCAAGGTTGAAGTTACTGCATTCCTGGAACTACATCACCCAGAACTTCATTCAAGTTCTCCAGTCTTGAACAAAGTAGAAAAATGTTTAATCCACCTCCCCCTTTTAAGGCAAGAGCACTTGCTTTTCTACAGTTGTTTAAACCCTCTCCTTAGTGCCCTCTTTTGGGAAATCACCATCTATGACAACAGTCTAGGCTCCATGGAGACCTTAAATAGGTAGAAGTAGGTTTGCTTTAGGCTTGTTCTCTAAGAAGCAGGCTCAACAGAAAAGCATCATGAGCACACAAAATGATCCAATTCCATAGATGACCTTGGCCTTTGGCTAGTGACTGCTGAGGATCATAACAACACTGGGCAAGAGTCTCTTAGAATTAATCAGGATCATAAGGACATTGGGAGTCTCCTTTAACAGAATATCTGGACAGAGGTTTGCACTTTTGAAAATATGATATATCAGAATTGGAAGGGAATCTAACACACATACTGTCTACCTACTCCCTTGACAGATGGATAAAAATGTTATTTTTCTGGTTTTTTTTTAAGTTAGTCTAATAGAAAACAGACCAGATTTTAACTAAGTCTCTGGTTCCCAGTCTAGGATTTTTTTTTCTGTTAGAGCTACTTTCCTAAGACACAGCCCAGTGCATAGCTGAGAATATTAATCCCAGGGAAGCAGAGTAGATTCTTTGAGGTGTCAGAGCTGAACAATGGGAACATTTAAATTATCTTTGGAGTGTATGATGAGTGAAAATTATCTTTTTAACTATTACAAACCTAGGCCTTTAAGGTTTATGTATTGTTAGTAGTATTTGGTTTTATAGGTGTCCCCCATATTATTATTACTGATTTCATTATGTGGAATGCCTTTAAGAAACAAAGTACTTAGAGACTCCTGGCTATGATTTTGGGTTAGTATACGCTGCCTTTACTAACTCCAACTCAAGAGCCCAGTATCTGTTAAGTTGCCTACAAACATCTCATTTTGAAATGATTATTTATTTGTAATCAATAAATAGCTTTTGATGGTTTTAATAAAAATTAAATAAGTGAATAAAGTCATGCCCTACCTTAGATATTTATGAAGTTTGTATATTCATCACTAAAGTGGGATTTTTCAGATTCACAGAGCATTGCTAAAATGCTGAAAAGGTGAACGATGTGACTTGAGGTGAGAACCCTGGTCGTCAGGCAGCCACCGCTGTGGCCCCACAGCCTCTACTACTGTTTAGTGGACTCTGTGGGTGATGGCTTCTCGAGTATGGTCTGGGAAGCAGACAGACCTGAGTTTTCATTATCATCCTTCTGTTAGTACAGTTCTCTTTTGGCCAAACTCACCTAATTTCTTTAAGTCTCAGTTTCCTCATTCTTAAAATTGGGACTATATATGATATACCTTCTGAGGTTCCAGGACGGAGTAGAACTAAAGCACTTGAAGGCACAATGCTCAAGTAGGGTTAGTTTGTTTTCCTATTCCTAAATTATGATCAGTGTATATATGCTGCTGACCAAAGCAATGGGCGTTATACAAACGAAGTCAGTTATGCCTTGTGCACCCATTATCCTATGCTATGCTGCTTACTGATTACCCAACATGAAAAAAAAATCAATGTGCTGTGGTCATAGACTTACAATAAGCAAACTGATGAAGGTTATAACTATAAGTGCTATAATGGGCGAAGTCAGGATTGTATTAGAGAACCGATAATCCACTTTGGAATAGGTGGTTGGAGATGGCTTCTCTGAGGAGGTGATAGTTCAGCTAAGACTGAGCAGTCAGTGATGAGAAGGGGTGAAATAGTTTTCGAGGCAGGGGACTCAACAGCTACAAAGGAATGAGATTGGGGTGTCTTTCAAACCCAGCCTGACTATGCCCACACAGACTCTACCATTCCCCAAATAATATGACTACACTTTCCTTCTCTGACCCAAAAGCCTTTCTCCCATTTCTCCACCACAATATCAACCCTGAATGTTATATCTCAAACACTCCTTAATCGGTGTTCCCAAAGCAGATCTCTCTTCCAGGGTCTCCCCAAACGTTTGTGTTTAACTTTGGAGCAATGTGTGACAGCAAATGCACAGTGGTTGCTCTTTAGCCGTGTGCTATGTCATGACCTGTGCCAAGTATTTGATCAAAATCACTGTATTTGCTGTTTGTGAAAATCTCATGAGATGGGAACTGTTTCGATCATTCTTATTTTACAGAAAATAAAGCTGAAAGTTTAGTCACATGGCCTGGCTCCCAGACACTGAGCTTGGATTAGAATCCCATCCATTGGCCCTCAGAACCCAAATCTTAAGTCTTTCTAGTATGATAAAACACTATCACTACATAAGTACATACAATGTCTTCCCCCTATTAGACCCAGGGATATTTGCAGGTGAGGTTTGGAGTGACCAGTCAGCATTTTCTTAGCACACAGAAAAATTCTTGGCACAGAAGAGTTAATGATTAGAAAAGAATGTCTTGGCCATTATAAATTTTGACTGATGAAGACAAAAATTACAAACCACCTAAATAGGTCTGTCCCTTCAGCCTTCAGGCACAGCCTGTACTGTGGCTTCTGCTGATCTGATTTGTGCTACAATTGACAGCCTGGGTCCCTCGTCTTCAGTCCTGTTAATGGCATTAGCATCTAGTCAATAATGCTCAGCATTTCATTTTACCACTTTAATTAACAAATTCAATTTGTTCAAACCACTGTGAAAACAGATTAAAAGCTCAAGAA
This sequence comes from Onychomys torridus, assembly GCF_903995425.1. Lineage (NCBI taxonomy): Eukaryota > Metazoa > Chordata > Mammalia > Rodentia > Cricetidae > Onychomys > Onychomys torridus. Next base: position 127,889,277 of record NC_050444.1, on the reverse strand, counting down.
TGAGGCCTCTGGAAGGGAGGGAATACAGGGGCTCTGCACAGATTAGGCTGGGTGTTGATCTATTCTTTGAAGCTTACTGAGAGCTGGACACATCTATTCTTCAACCATCTTCATATATAGAAAAACAAACAAAGGAAAACCTCACTGATAAAGTCAAGTCCAGACAAATCAGTTTCTTCAACTTCTAGGTCTGACTTGTCCCTTTCCTCATTGGCAAGTGGTTGTCCCATCTGAATTCACATTGGTTCCAATTCATCAAAGGGACAGTTTTACTTTGAATGAAAATTCAACAACAACATGATCTCCTAGTCCAGAGCTTCTCCACCAGGGGATATTTTAGTTCAAAGCAGACATAACAGTATCTGAAGATATTTTAGTTGTCATTTTTAGAGGAAGGGTGCTACTTACATCTAGTGAGAGGCCATGATGCTGCAAAATATCCCACATTGCATGGATCAATACTTTGCACCAAATAATTATCTGGCCCCAAAGGGCAGTGGTGTTGCAAAACTCTGCTTCTCATTTTTTCTAAAACTTTTAAGCACCCTGCTTGACAATTACAATGTCTCTACAAGGTAAACAGGATGGAGACTAAGAGTTGAGGAAATTGCTCAAAGTACACCCTTGGTAAGCAGTGGTGAAGTCATCATAATAAGGTCCTTTTACTACCTCTGACAGAATTGAAAGATGCTTTAAGCAGCTTTGGAAAGGTTCTCCGGTATGTGACTGTCTCCATCATGCCCCTAGAGGCTAGACACTGATCAGAGTACTCACTCAGTCTAGTTACTCATACAATAGGCAGTCTCCGACCTGAGAAAAACTGTCTGTGATGAGTGAAGCTGGAAAACTTCTCCTCCTCAACTCTTAGTTCTTATATCCAATGACTGCCAAGGAGCCATACTTCTGGGTAGAAGGCAGCAGACACTGAAAATATAACTTGGTTCATACTCATTGGTTATTCACTTCTCAGATTAAAATATCCTTTGCATCTTAGAAACTAAGAAAGGATGACCAAAATCAAAGTGATAAGGAAGTCTGTGGTATGCAAAAATCAAACTCAAAATATAAAGCATAAATACTTGGGTCAAATACATAGACATATTTTATAAACTGGGACAGGGATAGTAGGGGTAGGAAGAAGAAAGGAGAGGAGGTAGGGAAACTGATGGAAGCTACTGCAGAAGACCCACAGAAGCTTCAGAAAGAACTTGTTCGAAATGAAAGCAATTCCAGCAAGGTGAAGCTTCCATAGATGCTGAACATCAGAGGGCAGGGCTGTCTCCCAAAATAGCCTGTGTTAGATGCTCTTGCAGCTTGGGTGTATGGCCCCAGATTAAGGACTCTATCTATGAATCAAAAGAGATGGGTCACTAAGTTCTGTCATATTTTGGAGTTCAAGGAGTTCACTGTGGGATTCTCTTGAAGCAAGATAACAAAGATGACACTTCACAGGGTGTCCTGTTGTGAGTGAATTTTCTGTGCTGAGATGGAGACCTGGTGCTTCATTTTCATTTGACTAGGTCAAAGATTTCCAGCTCTGACAAGAATGGCCATGATGCACTTACAGGAATAAAGCCCCTACCTAAAGGCGGTTCCCTGGCATACAGAGGCCTAGAGTTATAAAGTTCCAGCTTGTATGATAGGAGGTAAAAACAAGAAGGACTTTACAAACACTTGGAATACTTGAGACCACTGGAACTATGGAAGGGAGAGAAGCATTGTAAAGAACTAGATTTCCTGCTGGATAAGTAAGGGCACCAGCATTCAGAAATGCAGCTAATAGCCTTCAGTTCCATTAACCATGTAAAGACCCAGACATTTCTATTATCTGATCTCATCTTTGAAACAACATGCAATGTTATTTTATTCTGCCACTTTTCAACATGAACTCAAAGAAGTTAAATCACTTCCTCAAAGCTGTATACCTAGGAGGCAGTAGCGTTGAATTAAAAGTGGGTTCTATCTGAACCTGAATAACAAGTATTACCATTCTACAATATAAAAGCCCCACAGAGGAAATGAGAGTAACCAGAAAGGCCTGGATCTCTTGTCCCTGAAAGTGTCAGTGGAGACTGACTCTAACAAAAGTCTATTCAAAATGAAGGGATTATAGATATCCTCACACAGGGAGGCTTGGCAGTTGCCGTTTCAAGCCCAAGGTTGACATATCCCTTATTCTTTGACCATGGAAAAACAGATCTTTCTATCAGGGAAAGAATATCTTCATTCCCTTAGAGACAGATACTGAATTAGCTGTGATGGGGCCACAGTGTCAGAACATGGCTTTAGAGCTGAATTAGCCTAGATTTGATATCTGAATCCAAATCTTCCTAATTTAGTAACTGGAGGCACATGACTTAATCTCCCAAATTATTAGGTTCCTCCCCCGGTTAATGGAATAACAAGAAAAACTATTAAAGTGTGGCTGTGATGGTTAAAGGAGACACAATTGGGCATATGATTGAGAGTAGTGTCTACACAGAAGCAGATGCATAAATATGTCAACTTGACTTTCACATTCTTAAGCCTTTCTCTTTTGTTCCAATTCAATACTGTATTTGTAGATTTTAAAACAAGATAAGGGGGCTGGAGAGATGGTTTGGCAGTTAAGTGGCTCACCAGCACTCACACTGGTGGCTCACAATCATCTGAAACTCCAGAGGATCCAATTCCCTCTTCTCTGGTCTCTTTGGGTACCTGTATGAATGTGGTGCCCATAAACACACACACACACACACACACACACACACACACACACACACTGGCAGTAAATAAATAAGTACTTTAAAATCTCAACACAGAGTGAGTACTCAACAAACTAGAGTTGATATGTGAGGTAGAGGAGGAGTTTCAAGGAGGAAAATATTTTATAATCAACTCAAAACTGAATCACCTGGCTATCACTTTCTCACTACTGTGTGATTTAAGTAAATTACTTTCCTTCTTTCAGCATTCATTTCCATGTGGGTGAAATGGAGAGACTACTAATTTGCATGGCTCTTGTAAGGATGGAAGGTTATATACATAAAGTACCCACACACTGTATACCTAGTAATTAGATGGTGTTAGCTATTAATGTTTCAACTGGAGATTTCATCCATATGCTCTCATTTTAAACAAATGACCCCAGCATCATCATTCCCTTTTCTCTTGGTTATTTTATTTCCTATGGAGAAAAAAATGTAGAAATATGAAAACATTCTTATTTTTGCAACTCTGAATCTCACCTTTACTTTTGTTTATCAATACAGCCACATACTACATGTGCCACAATGTGTCTGAGTTAAGAGACAATGGCAAAGGACACGGTCAACAAGACAAAGCGACAGCCTACAGAATGGGAAAAGATCTTCACCAACCCCACATCTGACAGAGGGCTGATATCCAGAATATATAAAGAACTCAAGAAATTAGACATCAAAATGCCCAACAGTCCAATTAAGAAATGGGCTATAGAACTAAACAGAGAATTCTCCACAGAGGAAGTTCAAATGGCTGAAAGACATTTAAAGAATTGCTCAACATCTGGGAAATGCAAATCAAAATGACTCTGAGATACCACCTTACACCTGTCAGAATGGCTAAGATGAAAAGCACAGAAGACAGCTTATGCTGGAGAGGATGTGGAGCAAGGGGAACTCTCCTCCACTGCTGGTGGGAATGCAAGCTTGTAGAGCCACTTTGGAAATCAATATGGCACTTCCTTAGAAAATTCGGAATCCATCTCCCCCAAGACCCAGCTATAGCACTCTTGGGCATATACCCAAGGAATGCTCAATCATACCACAAGGGCATTTGCTCAGCTATGTTCGTATCAGCTTTGTTTGTAATAGCAAGAACCTGGAAACAACCTAGATGCCCTTCAACTGAAGAATTGATAAAGAAAATATGGTACATATACACCATGGAGTACTACTCAGCAGAAAAAAACAATGACATCATGAGGTTTGCAGGCAAATGGATGGATATAGAAAAAATCACCCTGAGTGAGGTAACCCAGACTCAGAAGGACAATCATGGTACGTATTCAACCATAGGAGTATACTAGATGTAAAATAAAGATGACTATACAGCTACACAACTCTAGGGAGGCTACCTAGAAAACAAGACACTAGGAAAGACCCAGGGATCACCCAATGACAGAGAAATGGATGAGATCTACATAAACAACCTGGACCACAGTGGGAGTAATGAAGGGCAAGGTTTGAGGGAAAGAAAGTTTAGGGGAGCAGGAGATCCCAGCTGGATCAAGAACAGAATGGGAGAATGAGGAATAACAGATCATGATAAATGAAGACCACATGAGAACAGGAATAGGCAGAGTACTCGAGAGGTCCCCAGAAATCCACAATGATATATCCTCTGTAGTCTGCTGGCAATGGTCGAGAGAAAGCCTGATCTGACCTAGTCTGGTGATCAGATGGCCAAATACCCTAACAGTCGTCTTGGAACTCTCATCCAATAACTGATGGAAGTGGATGCAGAGATCCGCAGCCAGGCCCCAGGTGGAGCTCTAGGTGTCCAACTGTGGAGAAAGAGGAGGGTCTGCAAGAGTGTGAATTGTTGAATCCAAGATTGCAAAAAGCCCAGGGACAAATAGCCAAATGAATGGAAGCACATGAATTATGAACCAAAGGCTGTGGAGTCCCCAGCTGGATCAGGCCCTCTGGATAAGTGAGACCACTGAATAGCTTGATCTGTTTGGGAGGCACCCAGTCTGTAGGACCAGGATCTGTCCTTAGTGCATGAGCTGGCTGTTTGAAACCTTGGGCTTACACAGGGACACTTTGCTCAGTCTGGAAGGAGGTGACAGGACCTGCCTGTACTGAATCCACCAGGTTCAAATGAATCCCCAGGGGTGTCTTGTTCCTGGAGGACGTGGAAATGGAGGGGAGGGGTTGGGGGGGAGGTGGGGTTGGGGGAGGGAGGGGGAAGGACAGGGTAACCCATGGCTGATGGATGTATAAAATTTAAAACACATAATAATAAAGAAAAAAAATATTTTAAAAAAAAAGATAAAAAAAGAGTCAATGGCAAACAATGTTCTCATAGAACTTACATTTTAATGGAGGTAGAGGCAGTAATCAAAAGGAATAGAAGAACAACACTTTTCTCCATGAAGCTGCAAGTGGTTGCAATGCTTTTGTCCCTCAGAATGAAGTTTATAAGCTCGTGACAAAGAGATACTTTGAGCAACACAGATAAGACTTTTGAAAATGTAACAACGTTAGAGACCTCTGAAGACCCAGGGGACTACTGAGAGGTATTTTCAGTTTCAGCAAAAAGCATTTGACTCTCTCGAGCCCTTATACTCCCACAAACAATACCACTGAGGCATGCACCAAATCACACTTAGCAACATTTTCTTAGCAATGTTCCAGGCATTGTGCCATATGACAAAGCTACAAAGATGACTAAAGCATGGTTTCCACTCTTATGTGACTGTTTCTTTAGCTCACAATCCAGGAAAAGAGACAGACAGGCAGTAACACATAGTTATAGATACAGGGGAGCCAGGGATGCTCAGGTATCTGTGGGGGCAGTAGTGTGTACCTCTTCCCAGGCCTGAATTGTTTTTGTATGTCTCTCATTTCTTGCCTCCTGAGGATTTTAAAATCTCCAGCCTTCCCCTTTCTGTTTGGCCAAACATGTTCTTGCAGAAGGTTAAGAAATTCATTTAAACTGAGACAGCCACTCTCATTGTTACCATAGGGGAAGCAGGGTAAGGAACAAGGCTCATACTACAGTAGTTCACACACAATTCATTCTATTCCTTTATACCACATGGTCTAACTCTTTCTACCAAATGGGTATAGGTAAGAGAGAACACTCTGAGTTAGGCTGGTTCTAGCTCTAAGAACTAGCTCCAAGCCACATAACCCAGAAAACTTTTTTTTTTATTGTAAGGGAATCAATAAGAGGGAAATGTCTAGGGTAATGCCCTATTAAAGTGTGTAAGAGGTAGTGCCATCATTCCTCCCCTGTTGTGGGACATTTTGATCACATTCTAACACTTCCAAGATTGACAATAAAGCTTACTTTGAATCAGAGTGCAGAGCTAGCTACTAGCTGACCAAAATTAACCTTAGAGGTTTTGGAGTGCTGAGGACATATACAGAGACTCAGAAAGTAGTAGGAAGGGCTTAGAAAGACTCTTGGCCCTTTTGGACCTAGGAGAGACAGAAGGTCATGGTTGCTTCTCTGCTGCTTCTCTGATCATTCAAGTTCTTACCCAGATATCTGACTCATGAATTTTTATTAATAAAGAATAATTAGAAACACTTCATCTGACATACAACATGGGGCCCAAGAACACAAAGCAGACACCAGAGCCACCACTGCAGCTGGCTTTCTGTCCTTTCCCCAGGTCCTCCACATGAATCTGGGGTTTTCCCATTACAGTTTCTGCAGCAGCCTCCAGCTGGTATCTCTCCCCAGCCCCAAGTGCCACAGTCAGCTGGGCCTCAAACACGCCCACTCCTAGGTTTCCCCCACCCCTGCTTTCCACCTCATGGGCTTCTTCCAGACATCCCTGTGTGTCTGCTTTTCAGTGGGCCCACTCCCTCTGCCCCTGGAGGCCCTCTTAAGGCCACTGACACACCAGGTTGTTTGCCTTGACACCCACTGGGGCTTTTACTGCTGCTGCCACCACTATACTTTCTGAGCCCCCAGCTACATTCCAGCAGCTGCAGCTGTCCTCAGTTATGCCATGCACTGGCTGTCTTCTCTGCCATGTAGGGCAGTGACTGCTAGCCTCACACTTTGCTGTCATGGTCATGCTGTCATTGTCAGCCGATCTGGTGAGAAACTTGGGAATTCTTAGAGGGGGAATTAGTTGGTTTTATTTTATTTTATTTTTTTAAGTTTTTACCCACATTAAGAATAGGAGGCCAGGCATTGGTGGCACATGCCTTTATTCCCAGCATTCAGGAGGTAGAGGCAGGCGGATCTCTGTGATTTCGAGGAGGCCAGCGTGGGCTAGCAAGTGAGTTCCAGGAAAGGTGCAAAGCTACACAGAGAAACCCTGTCTCAAAAAAAAAAAAAAAAAAAAAAAAAAAAAAAGAATAGGAAACAACATTAGGATGCAGAGAGTTAGGTCTCTGTATGGTTCCATAATGGAAGGTTTGAAAATGAAAGAAATAAATGAATCAATTTAGCTGGGATTGATATAATGTCAACTGTAAACATTATCATATTTTATCCTTTAAAAAGTGATTTGATATCAGTTCAAGTACACAAAAATTGACTGGTAAGATACAATTCTTAGAAAGACCTACTAATGAAACTAAGAAAAATATTCACACACAGACAGAGGAGTTTAGGACAGAACCTATGTCACCATTGCATTTTGAAATGAAGAGGAGCAGCCCAAGAATGAATGCTCAATCATACCACAAGGGCATTTGCTCAGCTATGCTCATATCAGCATTGTTTGTAATAGCTAGAACCTGGAAACAACCTAGATGCCCTTCAACTGAAGAATGAATAAAGAAAATATGGTACATATACACAATGGAGTACTACTCAGCAGAGAAAAACAATGACATCACTAGGTTTGCAGGCAAATTGATGGATCTAGAAAAAATCATCCTGAGTGAGGTAACCCAGACTCAGAAGGACAAACATGGTATGTACTCACTCATAGGAGGATACTAGATGTAAAACAAAGATGACTAGACTGCTACACAACTCCAGAGAGGCTACCTAGAAAACAGCCCCCAGCTAGGCCCTCTGGATAAGTGAGACAATTGAATAGCTTGAACTGTTTGGGAGGCATCCAGGCTGTGGGACCAGGACCTGTCCTTAGTGCATAAGCTGGCTGTTTGGAACTTTGGGCTTACACATGGACACTTTGCTCAGCCTGGAAGGAGGGGACTGGACCTGCCTGTACTGAATCCACCAGGTTTAAATGAATCCCCAGGGGAGTTTTGGCACTGGAGGAGATGGGAATGGAGGGGAGGGGCTGGGGGGAAAGTGAGGGCAGGAGTGGGAGGGGGTAGGACAGGGAAACCCGTGGCTGATGTGTAAAATTAAAACTCAAACATAACAATAAATACATAAATAAAAAGAAAACCAACCTTATTTTATTCAGTTATCATTCAAAATGACCACCAAATAATAGTCATCCCCAGGGCTATTAAGAAATTAACTGTAATCCTGTAGAAATGTTGGAGTTGAAGAGATTTAATGAAGCAATAGTTTCATATGGTAGGCACTTAACCTTTTGTGAAGCAGAGGTTAAATTCATGGGCAACTCAGAACAGAATTCTTCCACCAGACTGGAAAAATTTAGCTGCAGCAATACTGGAAGCTGGTTCTCAGTTACAGTGGGAAACATGGTGGAGAGAGGAAGCTAGGGTCATAGAACAACAAAGTATGCTAGAGGTACTGAAATTTCCCAAGAACAGCTCCTCAGTGAAGGCCAATATGCTCATGTGGAAAGACAGATTAAATTTGATGATCACACCATAGCTCAATGCCATATAGCAGCTGTGAATGCTTGAGATGGGGTTGAAGGATCAGGAAAGAAGACTGAGTCATTTACTGAAAATATACAAGGCCCAAGTGAAACCTTCACTGATTTTTTTTATGAAGATTGACTTCAGCTGTAAAAAGAATGATAACAGATTCAGAAGTTAGATAAGTATTAATTGAATCTTGGGCTTTTGAGACTGTTTACTTAGATCCCAAAGGGTAATCAAGGCTTTAAAGGCAAGATTAGTACCAATATATGAATGGGTTAGAAATACAGCTGACAGTAGATGGAACACTTATGATGATAGTTAGATAGACGATGTGACTTCTAAACATTTTAAGAAAAATCAAAAGGTCAGATGTTTTAATTGTGGTAAACAAGGTCATGTGAAATGGGATTGTAGGCAAGATATTCCTAGAAATAATGTTTTGTTTTGTTTTGTTTTTCTAGAAACAATCCAGATAGAAGGCCCCAGGCTTCTGAATTATACAGAATGGGAAAAGGTCTTCACTAACCCCACATCTGACAGAGGGCTGATATCCAGAATATATAAAGAACTCAAGAAATTAGACATCAAAATGCACAACAGTCCAATTAAGATATGGGTTATAGAGCTAAACAGAGAATTCTCAACAGAGGAAGCTCAAATGGCTGAAAGACATTTAAGGAATTGCTCAACATCCCTAATCATCAAGGAAATGCAAATTAAAATGACTCTCAGATACCACCTTACACCTGGCAGAGTAGCTAAGATCAAAAACACAGAAGAGAGCTTATGCTGGAGAGGATGTGGAGCAAGGGGAACTCTCCTCCACTGCTGGTGGGAATCCAAGATTGCAAAAAGCACAGGGACAAATAGCCAAACTAGTGGAAACACACAAACTATGAACCAATAACTAAGGAGCCCCCAACTGGATTAGGCCCTCTGGATAAGCAAGACAATTTATTAACTTGAACAGTTTGGGAGGGCCCCAGGCAATGGGACCTGGACCTGTCCTTTGTGCATGCACTCGCTGTTTGGAACCTGGGGCCTATGCAGGAACACTTTGCTCAGCCTGGGCAAAGGGAGGAGGGGACTGGACCTGCCTCGACTGAATCTACCAGGCTGAGCTGAATCCCCAGGGGAGTCCTTGCCCTAGAGGAGATGGGAATGGGGGGGTAGGCTGAGGGTAGGGCAGGGAGGGGACTGGAGGAGTGAGGGCAGGGGAATCCATGGATGATATGTAAAATTGAATTAAATTATTAAATAAATTTTAAAAAATAATAAAAAGAAAACGCAGAATAGTAACACATCTAATATCTATTAATAAAGTGATCCAGCCAATGGGCTCTTTACAGCCTAGAATTTCCTTTTCTTCTTTACCTAAAGGATGATATATTATAGTGATTTATTTAAAAGACTGCCCTTTTTACTATTCCTTTAAAAGAACAGGATAGAGAAATATGCCTTAATAGTGCCGCCTACTTATAATAATTCCTAGACTATTAAGAGTTATCAATGGAAAGTTCTTCCACAGGGATGTTAAATAGCCCCACTTTATGTCAATATTTGATACAACAGCCATTGGAAATAATTCATAAACATTTCTTCAATCTATAATTTACTATTATTTGTATGATATCTTACTAGCTGTTTCAGACTCAGATACCTTAGAAAAAATGTTTGAAGGAGCAAAGAACATTTTGCCTTGTTGGGGATTACAAATTGATCCTGAAAAATGCATAGAGGAGATTCTATAATTACCTATGATATAAGATAGG